>NC_087064.1:17850532-17892193 GCF_963678635.1 Symsagittifera roscoffensis
GTGAAAGTTACTGATATTGAGTTGGAAACGTTATATGACAGTGATATGTTGCTAATCTGTGAGAAAGCAGTTAGGGGAAGTTTGAATGGAATTGGTAATAAAGATACTTGAAAGGAAATTACCATTACCTACCAGATTACGATGAAAACCAGGCATCAACATGCGGTTTGTTTTTGGATGTCATGATTGAGTTTGAAGCTAATATGATCAAGAATATGCCAGAGGGAGGATTTAATTTGGTTGAAAATCATTGGAAGAAATACTTCGTTGCACTGATGAATCCGATACCAGTTTGTTTTGTTATCGTGAATCTTGAGTACCTGCAAGAATATCCCAAATGGAAGAATTTCACATTTCACCTGGAAGAATTTTTATGTCTAACAGGATTTAAAAATCAAGAAAGTTACTGGCTTTTTACAGTTTATGGGACGTTATATCGAGTTAACTAAAAAGGTGCGAAAAAATGAGTAATTATTAAATTTTAAAAGAAACTTTTTAAAGCTTCCTAGCAGCTCATGTTTCGGGAAAACCATGGAGAAATTGAGGCAACGCCGAAGCATGATGATGATAACAAACCAAAATGAGGCTACTTTTTTGTAACAACATCAATTGTAATCGGTTTAAGGTGTTCTCAAAAAATTTATTTGTTATAACAATGACGAGCAAAATATGATGTGGAATAAACCAACTTATCTTGATGCAACCATTTTAGAATTATCGAAACTACAGTTATATACATTCCATTACGAAGAAAAGGTCCCGCTCTGTGGTCAACCGTCTCGAGTGCTCAATAAAGATTAAAAAACCATAAAGATTAAAAAACCAAAAAACTCGGACGAATTGAATGGAGCTAGGATTTGCAAAGAAATCTTTCTGACGCCAAAAGTTAATTTAAGTATTTTAATTTACCTTTTCAAGGATTTTCAAACACAAATCAAATCCAGTGCTAAAGGAATTGCTCAAGAAATGAAAAAGGACTTTACATCATGAAAAATATAAATCCGTTTTGTTGAGCAATGCAGAACTAAAAGTTTCTGTGATAACAATTAGCAGAGCTCATCACAAAAGTTATGTTCAAAAGGTGAATAATTTAACTCTATCAGCATACGAAAACAAATTTTTCTACAATGATGTTGGAGTGAGATCTTTTGGACATTATCAGATAGCTTTTAACTAGCTTTTCAGCGTAGTTTTCCGGAAACTTTGAGGCCAATTGCATCCGTGGATGAAAAAAAAATCAAGAAAAAAGCATGGAGGAACTAGAGTTTTTGCCACAGGAGACGACAGACTGGATAGCGACGAGTAGGCTATTGTTTGAAATGCTAAAGTCAGTAAAAATCCATTTTGGAAGCATGCCTTCATCTTTTTTGAATCGCAAGAAGATTTACTATTTTTGGCAAAATAATCAGGAATGAGGGAATGTTGACGTTAACTTCAAAAAACCAACTAGACAAAACATTTTAAAAACCTTCAAATGGTGGTCGGAACCAAAAACGGGAAACTTTTGTTGATTGGAAAAAAAAATCAAATAAAGCAAGCTCGCGTTATAACTGCGAAGATTGACATGGAACATCTCTCTTTGTCGCAAATATTTCAGAGAAATTTGTGGCCTTACCTTAAACAAAATTTGTACTTAAAAAAGTTTTATTTAAAATTACAAGCTTTACAAGTTTAGTATTTAATAAATTAAATTGGCTCAACTTCGACTAACTTTGTTATTGATCAATTTAATATTTTTCAGTTTAATTTTTTTTTGAAAAGAGTTGAAAGTTCGAATAAACAAAATAACACCTTTGGAACGCCTGTAAAACGTCAAAAACATATCAGATAAAACTAGAGGTTTTTCTGAAAATTTTTTCAAAAAAAAGAACGTTTTTAATATCTAATATCTTTAAAATAATTATTTCGAAAAATCAGGGCTATGAACGAACAGAAGAAATAGCAATGAAGATTAAATAAGAGCAGTTTTTAAACTTAAGCTGAACCTTGATGTGTAAGAACGTTCCTAGCTGCATCCAACTTTCAAACAATTGAAAGCCATTATTTTGCTGCATTACAACGAATTTTCAACTTTGCATATTCGGCAATGTTTATACGGGTGCTCGTAAAACCTCAGGCTCAAACATGTTCCTCTTTGTGCCAAGGCGTTAGAATAGGATCAGGAACACTTTTTGCATAGTTTCGATTTTTTTGAAAAAGGTAAAAACAAGAGACTTTTATGAACGGCCAGGACGATTAACTTTCTAGGTACTGGCCACGACATTGAAGTTATGAGAAAATAGCGCCACGAAGCATTTCAGAAAATTTGAAAGTTTACAAACGTTGCAAGTTTATGCCACGATATTGGAAATTTCCCTTGATTAAATGCTCTAATGAAAGCAAGCTGAAAAAACGCATAGAGCTCTTTACATATATTTAGTTATGTTCAACAAATTAGTAACCAAGTCTTCAAAAGAGAGGCAACTTTGTCGAAATTTAGTCGAAACAATAAGTCAAAACCTCGATCCGGATAACCGGATTTTCGCGCCTAATTTTTCTGACCACCAAATTTCATGACGGCAATGAACTGAACGCACAACAGGGACCCAACGCAAAACAGGCTACCAGATTCAAATGTACTATTTATTTATGTACCTGGTTTGAAAAACTTATGTTTTTGAAACTGTCTTTTTGTTCCGACCATTGAAAATGGGGAGGAACTTTGGATTCGGGTGTGTTTTAGTATCTTTTCCACGCAAAATCAGCTACCACAAATAATCATCGGACAGAGTTGAGTGAAATATCATAGTAAGCCCCTTTCAATCGTGATTCGAACGACATCAGAAATTTCAAAAAAAAATAGTCAGATAGTAAGTAATTGCAATAACTTATTTAAGCTTAATTTAAGCCGTAAAAACATAGTTTTACTCAACTAAAGGTAGTTTTTGGAATTTTTCATCGCAATTTTGGGAATCAAAAATTTAAAAATTCAAAACAAAGTTCTCAAAAAAAAAATTTATTTAATTTTTGAAATTTTTTTTTCAATTTTTTTTTCGTTTTTCTAGTCATTTTTCTTCAAAAACTGTTTTCTAATTGACTTATTTTGCTATGAATCTCAAATATGCGTAAGTTTGATTTTTAGTTTTTTTTTATCACAACATGCAGAAAGAAACGACACCAATTTGAGATAACAGTTTTGTATTTTTATAAGACTGTGGTCGGAACATTCTCTGCTACTTGCACAGTAATCGGCTATCCTTGCTCTGGTTTTATATTCTTCTCTAAAAAGGATTTGTTTCTTGCGTCTTTCAGCGACAATCACTGCATAAACAATGAATATTTTCAAGTTTTGACTTTTTGGTCATTAGGACACATGCTACACTGCTTATAGGAAATGGTGTTTGATTTTCTTAAAATCTTCAATTTGCAATTATTTTCAGCCTCTTAAATGATGTGAAGTTTCCTTCTGATAAACAACAACTGGAGAGTTGTTTGCACAATAACATTCATGCATCATACTTTTGAAAAAAAATGTTTGCCAGAATTTTTCTATCTGATATTATACTAGATTCCCGAAGGGAAGAGAAAACACGTATTTGTCCTAGTGTTAGCTTTGATAGATGCCAATATAGAACAAAATTAATGAGCAAATTCAGTTACTTTTCTAATGCATATTAATTTTGCCACCAGCGACTCAATTGTTTGAAAAAATTGTTCAGTTAAATAAATAAAAAAATATATCAGAAACTAAAATAACAATTCAGTTTTCTAAATATTGTCATACAAAGAATTTTTCCCAATATTCTTAAGAAATTCGTAACTAAGCCAAAGACATACGGACTGCTTTTCCGTGCAGTTTTTATTAACCCTGTTAAAATCAATCATGCGTACCTCCAAATTAGCAGTTTCTGTTCTATCTCTGAATGCATTTCTCACTTTTGTACTACTATGTCATCAATTTGCAACGCAAAATTCACAAGCGGACAGAAAGAACTCGAGAGATCACGTAATCAGCTGGCCTCAGTTTCAGAACTTCATCGTGCCCGATGGGTCCAAAACTTGTCATGTAAACGACACCAGTTATCACCAGTTGATAGGGATGGAATATTTTCCCAACTTGTTGGAGACGTTCAATGTACCTCGTCTTGAGAGTCCACTTCTTCCAAGGTAACTTCAAGTATGAACAGAAATTTATTCGTCCGCGGCTATTGGTAGCATTTTAAGAAGCGGCAGAGCTTAGTGCCATAATATTTAAGAATAGAAACAAATTGATTTAGCAACGCAAAGCAAGCAAACGACCATATTTTAGAGGGTCTGGGATTCAATATGGAATGTTTTACTAAGCAAAAAATCTTGATAAAAATACCTTGCGACGATTTCTAGCTGTTCTAATTGCGATGGGGTGTCGCTTGTAAAAAAAATTTACCGTACAATTTACGATATGGGGTTTGTACAAGAACAGTCCCAGTATCTGAAACTATTAACTGAAAAAAAAACTTTTTGAAGTCCAGCATATGAATAAATGCCGTATCCATGTTAAAAGTTCTATGTAAACATACCTTCAAAAATTATTTCATAGGCCTCAATGGCTGTCGGATGATTCAGGGCTTTATCCTTATTGAAGCAGTCTTATAATAAAGCTTCATTGTGGCCATAAATCATTGTGTCTTTGTGTCGATGCTTCATTG
The DNA here is from genome assembly GCF_963678635.1 of Symsagittifera roscoffensis. Taxonomy (NCBI): domain Eukaryota; kingdom Metazoa; phylum Xenacoelomorpha; order Acoela; family Convolutidae; genus Symsagittifera; species Symsagittifera roscoffensis. Next base: position 17,855,200 of record NC_087064.1, read on the forward strand.
TGTCTTTTTTCTGTGTTTTGGTGAAAACTCGACCTTTGACCACAATAAGACAGGAGAATTCTAATAAAATTTTCTCACAACTAGAAAATTTACATACTAGTTTAAAACTTTTCCCCAAAAATAAACTCCACTATTTTAGTTTAAAAAATTTGGTCGAAACTTAAATTTATCTGTTCAATGTTGAATTGACTACAGACGTATTAAGGTATCTCGAAAATCAAAAAATGAACACTCGTTTTTGAGCTATCGGCCGGCAACACAGGATCGACGGGACATGATTCTCATTCAGATAATTATAAGCGCTGATTTAATAAGGCGAGTAGCAGACAGAGCTGCTCTCTTCAAAATTCCAAATGATGAGTCCAACATGTAGAAAAATCCTAAAACAAGATTTTTTTTCCTGGCTAGTTTGACAGTTTTTGCGGCAATAAACGTCGTTAAAAATATCTTTGCTAGATGAGCACGAAAAAATTTAAAAGCACTTTTATAAGTTTAAGAGTAACCTTAAGATGTTCAGCTTCTGTGTAATTGCTTGTTTTAAGAGCGATGTCAAAAAAAGACTATGACCTGTACATGCGGCTGCTGAATCTGACAGTGACAGTGTTTGAGGCCAACAACATCTCCTACACCATCAGTGCTGGCGGAGTCATAGGTACGGTAGGTACACTAATTTTCTCTCCCTCTCAATTCTTGCTCTCTCTTTCTCTCTCTCTCTCTCTCCCTCTCTCTCTTCTCCTCTCCTCTCTCTCCCTCTCTCTCTCCCTCTCTGTCTCTAGTTTTTAATACTAACTCAAAGCTTTTAAAACACACACGTTAATTCTCAATTTGAGTGCAAAGAACGTACCATAACCATAAAATTCCGAGATAGGTGACCTTATTTGCGACATAAATTTGAATAGTTAACTAAGCATTCTATAACTTTGGCTAAGTCGGCTTATTTACGAGTCGACTTATAATTGTGAACAAAACATTTTGAGATGATGCCGATTTTTGATTGGCTAATTCTAGCCAATCAGATTGAAGCAAAGTAGTTACAGTTCAAGATGTTGAAATAATGATTTTTGGGCGGAAGAAGTAAAAATATCCAAAGTTTGGAATATGATATGTCATTCGGCCCATTTCGATGATTATATGGGGTATCTGATTTTGCGTAGAAAAAAATTCAAAACACACGCGAAGACAAAGTTCCTCCCCGTTTTCAATGGTCAGAACAACAACGAGTCTAGGTGTAACTTGTTTGTGAAATATAATAATGGCTTACATACTTTGGAACGGACAAAATCACTTTCAACTATCTCAAGATCCAGAAGAAGAAATTTAAAGCAATGGAACCCGGACGCAGAAAAGAAATTGAGAAACTTTTCGCTTTCTAAATGGAGCAAAGTTTATAATCTAATCTGGTACACTTTTTCACTAACAGGTTCATACGTCATGCACGACATGCTCCCGTGGGACGATGACCTTGACATTTTGATCCACAATGACAGCAAGGCCAAGGTCATCCACCTGTTCAAGGACGACCGTCACTATGGCATCCAGGGATACATGAACAAGTACCAGATGGGGAGAGTGATCAAATTGTTCTTCACTGATTCTGAGCCAACTGTCAACCGTGTGTGGAACTGGCCTTTTCTGGACGTCGAAACTTACATAGAAGAAGGTGACCAGATAAGACTCGCTCACAGAAGTGACGTGGAGCGTATCTATTGGCCGAAAAGTGCCTACTTTCCATTCCATCGAAGACCTTTTGGACCCCTGTGGTTGTATTTTCCTCATGACCCTGCCATTTATTTTAAGATCCATTACAACCACCCTTTTTACTGCCAGAGACATTTCAAAGACCACAGACATGAAAATTGGCAGAAGGTGATCAAAGCCGACTGCGAACGACTGACACCTCATTACCCCTTCGTCAGGCGGTCTCCTTTCGCCAACATCACACAAGAAACACTTCTGCTGAATGGAACCGAGCTGTACACTGTGTATATTAGTGAACCATACAGCAAGCCAAAATCTAAATTGGGCTGGTAGAAACAAATCTTCATCTAATCTGTGCCTTTTGTCATATATTTCAATTTAATATTATCATTTCTTTCTCGGTATAAAATTCTTGGACTAATTTTAAAATAATGAAAGAAGCAGAGTCGGATTTAGCCCTCAACCCTCAGGAATTCGACCCACTATCCACCAATAGTGTCCCCTTCTAATGCTTTTATTGGACTTAGATTTTTGATCAGCCGACCCGAAAATTTTTCTAAAGGTGCCTATAGCGCCAACATGTCCTAATTTTGAGTGAGATGCCGCGTCGAATAGAGTCAACTTTTGTCAAAAACTAGAGGTTTTGAAAGAGTCCTGAAAAGCAACTTATTTGTCCCGAAAAAAAACAAGTCGACATAACTTAGCAATGAGTTTGTCCGTACACTCAAATACTAGCGCCTTTTTTTGAAGCAACAATAAAAATTTTTGATTAAAGCAAATAATTTTTCTGGATTGAAAACTTAAAGTTGCAACTGTCATTCAAATCTACTACACGGTAAAAGTTTTTACTGCTTTAGTTTTACTTTAAGCTTTCCATGTAGTGTTATCACGTATATTTTCAGTTTAACAAATGTAAATGGTTATTTAGACAGTAATTATTTAATTTAAAAAATTTTTGGTTTAGTTAAAAAAGAACATTTTTCAACATTTTGCGAGGAGAGCGAAAAACGGGGCTAAGCATTCGAAATATCAGTCCAAATCTCAGTTTCTTCAAAAGTAACTTTACTTCTTTAAAATAGCACTTTACTCCTTTAAAAACCACTCCGTTTAAAATAGCAGCCGAAATCTCAGTTTCTTCAAAAGTAACTTTACTCCTTTTTCACTTGAAATCAAAATTAGAAAAAAAACTCTGAAATGATGAAGAAAACTTGCATCTCAATCTCTCCAGATACAAAAAACAATATTCAAAGTTATTAGGACACTGTTCAAAAAAGTTAAACTGCTTTAAAATGATTTGTCAAATGACTTAAAAATTAAAGAGCGCTTGAAAAAATAAAAAAAAATTGAAAAAATCAAACAAATATCGTAATAAACAAATTAGCTTGCCTTAATCGATTCTGCATTGAATGGTTTCTGAGCCGCATTAGACCGCATGATTTTTATCGCGTTTATTTAGCCTAATTAGCAACTATCGCAGCTCTAGCTCTCATTTATAATTGCTAATTTTTTGGATTTAACTTGGTTAATAGGTTACGTGTGAAACAAGACTACTCGTATCGGGACAAAGCCCTGAATGTTCCGTTCCAACTGCCTTTTAAAGTCTATGGAGCAGTAATAGCATAAAAAATTACATACAATAAAAATAAAAAAAACATTTTTTTTTATTTGAAATTTTTTGTGAAAATCATCCCCCCACACGCCATATAAATAACAAAGTTATAAATTTCGCTCTTAGTAAAACGTCAATAAAAGCAATTCAACCAATTTGAAAAGATTTCTTATGCGGACTAAATCTCCGCTTACGCGTTAATAGCGCGAAATATATCGCGCGTTAATTGTCCCAAATGGGCCAAAAAGGCAATCTTTAAACCACCATAACATTACGAAAAACAATCACAGGTGAAGTATCTTTTCAAGTTTAAGCTCAAGGTAACAATACTTTTCGAATGATGTAATCAAATTCCGTGAAAAATGGCTAGTTAAAAAGTCAAAACTTGTCTGAAGAAAAGCCCACCCCGAGCATAACCATTCCGTTACTTCCGTTACGCAAGTCGGAACAAAATGCCAAATTATAAATTAGATCAAGCTTTTTAGGAGTTTTTTCGAATATATTTTGTTAATATTTCGTATAAAAAATTACTTCGGTGAAAAACTCTTCATTACGAGGCCAAACTGTGCACTGGATAGGCGCACATTTTTGTGTCTGTATGTTCCTGGATTCCAGAGACAAGTATTTAAACATATTCCAAAATAAAAGTGGATTCGACTTAGAAGATTTACGTGTATTTCGCGTACATATACTTGTAACGCAAATTCTAGCGGAACATTTAATTTGTTGCGAATTCCGCTGCAAGCAAATATAGCTAGTTGATCTGGATTCCTCAACTGTAACTGGATTCAGCGAAATGTAAGTGCAATCCGCAAATGTAAGTGGAATCCGCAAATGTAAGTGGAATCCGGAAAATATGTAAGCGGAATCCGCAAACTGTAAAGGAATTGAGAAAACGTTTATTACTCAACTTGCATATGCACTTGCGGAAATTAAAAGCAAGGACTTAATCATTGTCAGAGGAATACACGAACAAATCTTAAGACATTGGTTAACTAAATCGATGGATGTCACACTTTAGTATTTGCAAGCAGTTATTGGGTTCATAGTTTTGGAAACACAACACCGAATAAATTCATTGGGTTATTTCGGTACTTGGGTTAATTCAGTATTGGTTTGACATATCGCCGATTTATGTCAGTACTTGGGATTCAGTAATTGAGATCCAGTATTTGGGATTTTGTATTTGAGATTCAGTAATTGGGAGCGTGAATTCAAATCACTTTGTTCACTGGATGTAAATAGTCTAAATAATCAATTTCAGTGAATTAGTATTAGATAAAAATTTTTGAACTTGAATTACAGCAGAACTAAATTTCAAGAGCAAAAGCACCAAAATATAGTCCTGAAAATGTTGCCTTACTAAATTATGTTCTAGTTTCGCATTTTGACATATCCTTTTTGTATATCATCTCTAATTGTTTCGGCGTATTTCTCACGGAGGGACGGATCAATATTTAACCCCTGTTTTCTAGAGACTTTAATTGAGCTAAGGAGGAATGATTGTTTTTCGGTAAACTACTTTCATTATCACTCCAAAGCATTGGTACAATGAACCTCTTACCATCCTGAAAAGGGTCATTTTCCAAAATCGATGAAGAGCGTTTGTCAGCGGAGGAATGGGCATCTACTTGCTTGAAGGCTCCTTACGACTCCAACTCATACCAATTTTTAATTTGATCAGCTAGAGACGTGTTTTCGACAACACATTTAAAGCAAGACGAGTTCGAATTAAAGAACGGCGGTAACGGACCACTTAGAACCCAACCTATCGGAAGGCGTACGATGCACGGTGATTTAGAGTCCTCACCTAGAAGGTACTAAACAGGTCTTATTGGGTGGTAGAAATCTTGTCCAGTAATTATTTCGAATTCCTCATAATTATAATGTACAGATTTTACCAACTACGGGTGTTTTTTTCCTGTAATTCAGGAATACTTATGCTATCCGATCCATTGCGGATATGATCCCTAACTTAAGCTCAAAAAGATTGAAATTTCACTACTATTTCTTTCGACGGAAATTTGAAAACTTACTTGATAAGTTTTCATCAAGCTCGTGCAGTTGATTCCATTTATGCTGAGGTTAAGGTGAGTACCAACCAAATGAAGACGTTTTAAGAGATCGGTGGATATCCATGAGTGCTTGGAAGCACTATCGCAAAGCACTAGGGCATTAGTATTCTTCACATCCGAAGAAACGGCGCCTGACGCAACTGGCTGGAGGCCTTTAGTTGACTCCTGGCTATGAATATTGCCGATGGCAGAGTTAGTCGATACATATTAAGTTTTTGCGTTACCTGACGCGGAGAAATTTTATAATCTTAGAGAGGAAATATTTTGTCAGCTCCATGTAAGAGCACGTTTTGCGTGCTTTCAGAATCTGGCTTGGGCCAATTTTGATCTTGCTACAATTACGAAAACTGTGATCGCTCTGTAAACACGCAAAGCAAAGTTTTTGTTCGGCTACATACTTCGCTTGTTGTGTAGCTTTTTTCTCTTCAAATACGGCACAATTCCAACACGGAGGTAACTTTAGTTTTTCCTTTGTCTTATCACTTACCTTTGCGTTACTAGCAAACACTTTCGTACCTACTTTTTGCTTCACTGGCTCTTCAGACTGACCCTTAGAATTAATTAACTTCAGCCTCTCATGACTCTCCGCTTTTTCTTTAAGCCATTCTTCGAAATCTAGCAGAGTTGGTTGATGCCTTCGGCATTTTACGGTTTGCATTGACCATGCCTCTTTAATGTGTGGGGGAAGCTTACTCACAGCTTGATTCAGTAAAGTTACAGTTCTCAAATCGTCGTTAAAAGATAGAGTCTTGAATACGGCTACGAGTCCAGAAACTGCAGAAGAAAAGCCAATCACATTTTCCGAGTTAATGTTTTTCAGAGGCGGAAAATTACTCAATTTATCCAGATGAGCCCCTACTACGGCATGCGGCTGCCCGAACTTTCTTTGAAGAGTTGCTAATGCGTCCTTATATAGTACTCCGCTATAGCTATACTCAGCGTTTGCGGATTTTGCTTTATCTAATACGAGAATTTTCAGATAAGTGAACTCTTCATCGTCAGTGAGTATAGCTGAATCGACCGTCGATATGAACTGCTCAAACCAATCATGCCAATTAAGTGGGTTGCCATCGAACTGTGTCGGCTTCCACTCAGGAGGATGATCTTCTCGGCTGTGCATGCGTATATCGACCTACTCTCGTGCCAAAAGTGGACAATCGACGTCTGCTGCACCGTGTGAGTTATCGGGAGTTGGCGCTTGGTAACTCGAAGAACTATTTTGATAATCAGGAATGAACAGATGATTAGCCAGCGAAAAATTTTCAGGCTGCGCAAAGAACACAGTCTCTCCACTTGTATAAGAAGAAATTTATTCGGAGGACTAATTGGAGTTACTGCTGTAGAACTGCTGTAAAAACAGTTGTAGAAGGAACGTAGTGTTGTTGAGCTGACATTAAGGGGGTAATGAAAGCTGATCTCCACAAATTACTATAAAGATTATAGTGCTCACTTGAAAAGTTATAGCTAATAACGGAACACTTATATTTTGTTGGGAGGTAATTACAGGTGCCTGGTAACCAGCTACTACTGATCATGTAGTTTGTTGATTTGAAGAAACCTAGTTAACTGCTGTTGATGCAGGAGCGAACGGTGCAAAACCAGAGGGAAATTTTGCAGATATTGTTGGAGCAGCAAAATAGTTTTCAGAAATTACCGGGACTACTGAGCCTGGGTTTGGATTACCTAGAACTGGATGAGTAGACAAAAAAGTTTGCTGAGGCAAATTATTAGAAACTGGTTCAATGATCTCTTGTAAGCTTACTGGATTGTTAACGGAACCAGCGAACGCTGCGATTAAACAGCGAAAGCTGCAATTAGATTCGACAAATTATGTCGCTGTCCTTGAATGTGGTTGCTGAAATACAACCCCGGATCAGTAGAAGCTGCGTGGCCATTATTCACTCCTGCAAAACTTGATGAGACCATGGAACTTGCTAATACAGGATAAGTTTGTTCAGGGGCTGTCGAATCTTCCAACTCGAGCCCTTTCAACTCAATTTATGCCAGTTCTTTCCGGTGTTTTTCGGCCAATTTTTCCAACTCTAAACTACTTTTTTGTTCTAAAAAGTATTGTTTTATCTTGTTTTGCTGCTCTTTCAGTCTTAATGACACTTTTGCCTGCCTCTCAAGATCCTCTTGTTGTTTCTTTAAAAGCATTAAATCGCGTGTTTCCTCAGTAGGAGTTTTCGACGGAGCGGCGGTATAATGACTTGATTTCTGAGAAACCGATTGTTGATGTCGGCTGCTTCGATATGACATTATTGAGCGATTGAGCGGGTATCTGTTTTAAGGGACTGTGGTTTTTCACTCTTTTCGAAATGATGAGAAGTTTTTTGAGCTGCTATCTATGTTGTCCTACTCTGTTACTGCCTCAAGACTTGTTTCATTTGTGATAGCTTGCTGCAAGACTTTATCGTTACTTTGCGTCAACTTATGAAGCCACATATCCTGTGCCGTTATCATTTTGTCGGGGTTGGCACTTTTTGCAGCCAATTCATTCAATTTATTGTTTTCATTGACAGCTTGTTCTATATGGTTACTATATTTTTTTCAAAATGTATCAATTTTTGAGCAACGGTTCTAACTATCTATGGATTCCAAAATAATTTCGTGGCATTTAAAATGTTCGTTCTCGAGACTGCTACGGTTCTAAAACAGCTTCCTAATTTTATTCTGGATTTTAACATCCACGCTTATTAATTTCAGAAAAAAAACGACTCTCAGAAAACACTTGATTTTCAGTCAAGTAAACCCATCAAAAATTTTACTACGTCGATAACTTACAAGGGGGGTACCTTGAAGTTCTAACGCTTTAAGTCTAATGTGAATCGACTTAAAATTTTAAGGCGACAAGTGGTTCTGCTTCTTCTCACTCAGGTCAGCGCTGTATCATCTAAGTAACAACAGCGTCTTCAACTCAAGGAAGGGGGCTGGTGTAGCTCTTTATACTTTTCGATAAGTGTTTGTTCTTTGGCATTTCGCTTTGAGATAAAGTCCTCAACTACGTTAAAAACGAGAATACCTTTTCAACACTTTTCAACTACGGTTGTTGTTACTGCGGTGCCTACTAATGGAGTTATTTATGTCGTCGTGCCAAATAACTAGATGTTTTCCTTTCGTCAAAAAATGATGCAGATAGTATTGGATAGTTTTCTGCAAGTCCCGGGCGTTAAAGTTAAAGCTTGAGCCGGGCTTTATGAAACAAGTCTCTTTCACACGCTTTTGAGACGGTGCGGATAGTTTACGGAGGGCGTGATCCAGAGAACTGGCTCCGAGTATGAACACCATACGCTAAGAGCCCTTCTTCGCGCCGGTAATTACCAATGGGTATGGGAATTAAGTAGGTCGGTTGAACTCCAACAACCACGCGAAGGAAACCTTAGGATGAACAACTTCAACTTAATCTACTTAATATCACCGTACCTGACCACTTAACATTACTGCGACAAAACAGATTCAATGCGAGGGCGGGTAAACAAATGCGTCGGAGGGGGGATTTAAGGATTTAGTTAAACAACGAGGTGGGGAATCAGGCAAACTGGTTAAATTCCAACAATTAAGCGGAAGAAACCTGAGGGTGAAGAAACTCAACTTAACTTCCTAATACTGCCTGCCCAGACCTTTTAACATAAGTTGAAATCGGATAAATATGGGACTTTGGGGATTTGAAGCCGTAATTTCTACCAGTTTTTGACTTTTTGAGTACTTTTTACGACGTTAAATTTCCGATTCAAGGGCTCGATTCAAGGTTCAAGGGCTCGATTCAAAAAGTTATCGAAAAAATTGATCTAGGACCCTTGTTTATCTTCCGATTTTTTGGATTTTCAATCCGTTCACAGTTATCCCCAAAGTTTGTGGTATTACCAATTGGAGCTTGCTTTGGATCGGGCCACTTCATGACACCTTAGCACTTCGTTATTAATTTTATTGGAAAGAATGGTTTATAAAAACGAGACTAATCTTACAGTTTTTGACAATTTTGGATAATTTTGGCACCGGAAATATCTCTCACGAGTCTGTCCTCACGAGTCCTAACTGCACTCACAATACCTGTGTAAAGGTCTCCGTTTTAGCATAACAGCCCCAGAATCTAGTACTCGATACCTGTTTATCGGCTTTCCCTCCAGAAAGTGCTCTCGATATTCTGCGGTAGTCGCTTTTGAGAACAATTGCTGGTTTGAGTTTGGGCCGAAGCAATGAACAGTCTCCTATAGCAGTTCAGCTAGAGATTCGTTGTCCTGGATTAGTTCGGATAGTTTGAAGCTGTTTGTTCTCAACGTCCTCGAATAGTTCGAAGCTATTTGTCTCGGAATATCAATAATTTTCGCTGGTGATGGTCCTTTTGTTCCTCAGTTAGCTGTCAGCCAAGCTTATAGCTGACCAAAAAAAGGAGCTAAAATCATTGAAATTGGAGGGACACTAAAAAATTTCTCCTGTGGGGCGCAAAAATGTGCGCGTAAAGCTCCACAAATTGTAAAAATTGAGTTTTCAAACAATTAATTTAAAGAGTTTTTCTCGGCAAAATAACTCCTCAAACCCATCAACTTAACAATTTTCAAACAAATTTCAACATCGGTAACATCGGCCATAGTCATCTGTAGAAATAAAAGCAAGCTGCCAAATGACCAGTATTTGTTTACGACCTGATACGAGCAGTCTTGTTCTTTTTTTGCGATCATTTTTCGTTAACTTATGGCAAATTGAAAACTGCTCATTAGGAATAATTTATGCGAAATTTGTTGTTTTGCTCTATTTGACTCGTAGTCCCGTAAGTTGAAATGATAAAGCATGCAATATATTTTCAGCTTCCGAAGATTGGTTTTTTTATTCAGACCAATTCTCAAAAAAAGTTCCCTTGGGAGATCGGTCCGAGGATTATCGTGGTCTCGCTCTTCACTACACTCTAAAAAATGAACATGTAATTTGTCACATCTAAAGTGATAAACATGTAAAATGACATGAAACAAAACGTAGAATCACATGTGTCAAATAGCATAAAAAATTATCACTCTATAGCTAAACAGTAATCAAAATCTTCTTCCAATTTCACCATGGATTTCAACTTTGTAAGTTATTTTTTTGAAATTTCTTTGTTTAACCCAGTCGGAAAACTTTAGTGCAAATTTTGATCTAAAATTAGATAAAGTATATTAGATAACAATAGTCTACATACTGAAATTTCTTTTTCGTGCCCTCAGGTTTCATCCGAGTTCACACTCAAGTCCTCATTCTTTTCCCTACTCAAGACTCAAGAATCCACTCAAAGTACCCGGCCTAATTCGTCTCCCTGTCTTTGAAGTACTAGGTCCAGATGCGCTCGATACCGTGATCTGCCTCGTCAACTCTTCTTCGTCATCCGAACTAGTCACAATCTCCTCCCATGCCTTCAGTTGTTCATAGGCTTGCATCCATTCACTCTGCTCTTGTAATCTTCTTTGATGGTTCGGTAGCTTCTTCACCTTGGGTTCTTTGTTCAGGCAAAAAAAATGATGTAGATGTTCCTCCAGTATCGACTCCCTTGCTTAAGTGTTATCGCTAGACACCTTACCAACCCGCTTCCACCCCAAAGTTATTCCGTTATTCCTTTTCGGTGAGTTTTTGTTAAAACTTACAACCAAGAGTTCAACGTCGCTCTGAGCCATGAAAAAAGCCGTATGCGACTCCACACGCGCCTCACTTTCATAGATACAGCGAATACCCTGCAGGCAACCTCAAATAACTCAAGTCTCGCTTCCACAGTTGTTGCTTTCGACTCCCGATACTTCGAAGCGTTCTCTTCAGTCCACCGCAATGCCAGCATCGAGCTCACCACAAAGAGAGTGACCCTCTGTTGATAATCTGACAATCTTATCGACCGAATCTTTTCATTGTCTCACATCCAGCAGAGGTTCGACTTCTCCGGATACCACACCATATGTGCTAAACTGTGGCACGGAGAGCGGAGAGTCTCCAAATGTCAGATTAATGCTTCGAGGATTGCGTTCTCCAGGAGCTTTGATTAATGGTTCGGATTCAATCATTTTCGCGTGTGTCAAATCATTCTCATCTACAGTTTGGGCGTTATTGAGTGTTTTGCACTCTGTTTTATGGTCACCAGACTTTTCCTTCCCCAAACTCAAGAGTTCTCCTCCCGAGGTATCACTCAAGTCTTCTACCCTGGGTTCTGGCACCGCTCCCAGCATTCTCCGAAGCAACTGATGTGAGAGATGTGACATTCTTGCTAGTCGTACGAACTTGGGCATCGAGAAAGCCTTGTCGATCATTACCCTCTGAGTAGACGCTTCCACCATTGACACGTGCAGCGGGTAATGGCTTCCGCGCAAGTTCACCGTGACTGATCTCACTAAATACTTCGCATTCATTGGCAGACTTTAGGATCCACTCACTGGGAATCTCATTTCTGCTTCTACGCCGACTTTCCATCCATTGATGTTTTTCTGGATAATTTGCTGCACTCTAGGCCAGGACTCTACACTCAACGCCTTTACAGCGACTCCAGACTGCCCATCCTCGAGAAGAACACTAGTACCGTCTTCAAAATCACCGTCGTACTCGCATAGCAGTAGGCTAATAATTGCACATCACTTTTTTTTTCTCCGTAACGCCACCAAAGCACGTAGCTAAATGTTTTCTCTGAAATGACTGTATCCCCACGCAAGATCGCCCATCACAAGAGTGTCCTCAATCTCCAGTTGCCAGATCAAGACCGAGCTCCATCTTCTTCGGTGCTTCGCCTTTAGATTTATCCGTCGTCTCTTTAGACTATTCGCGATGAGGTAAAATCAGCTTAAGTATCACATCCAAGTTTCCAACATCCTCATCGTTCCCTGGTGACAATCTTACTCGCACCTTGAAATCTTCATTCAAACTCGCTTTAGGATGCAGGCACCAAGAAGGTCTCAGTAACTTCCACACTGTTCCCAAGCTCGTGAATACTACCCTCGCCTCCTATTTGCAATTCCACCCTTTTTTCGGAACGTCGCACACAGATGACGTCGGGTTCCTTATCATGAAGTAAGCCTAGGCTCGGTTTTCCCTCTCAATTAAATTTTCTGTCCAAAACTTCAGAAATTCCGTCACCTCGAAAAGCGTGTACACATCTCCTGCCTCTGTGCTCAAGAAGGATTTATATGACATTCCCATGATGCCAGAAACATACTGATAATCTAAGCGCTTCGTGGGCTTCGAATATTCCTGCGTAACTGCCAGGGCACGATGTAAGTCATGATCGCTATCAAGTTTCTGGTTGGAGAACCTCCTGATTCTCAAGAGATTGCCTGGAATCACCTTCCCTTTCAAATTTGGTACTCTGATACAAACTCAAGATAACGCTCGAGACCCAATTCTCCTATACCTTATCCTTCGTCGCTTCTGAATGCAGGCCTGAATCGCAGCATCAGTTATCACTGACATGATCCATCTCAAGAAACAGCTGGCGTCTTTTTTTTTGCACGACTCAAGCCCAAATCGTCTCGAGCAGCATACTGCAACACCATCCGGTAAAAATGAAGGCCTTTATCACCCAGCTTCTCAAAGTATTCCAACAAAAGTTTCTCCTACGTTCGTCCCAATTGGCTCCTCAGTTCCAATTTGATCAGTTCTGCTCTGTGCTGCGTGGTTCAACTTCAGCGCTTCCTAGACACTCCACAATCCAATTTCTTCGGACATTTCGCTAATTTTTTCATCGTTTTCAAAACTATCCACCAGGAGCGAGTAAAATTCCTTGTCAATCCTTTCTCAGGGGGATCACTTGTGACTCGTTCTCCGATGTTTTGATGTTGACTCGAGATCCCCTCGTTCCCAACCTCTCTTTGTCTTCACCCTCTGAGACTTAAAGTCTTCTTCTGTGCTTGAACCAGGTGTAGCCTATATCTCAATTATCACTTTGCCAACCTCCTAGAAGTCGAGTTGTCTTTGTAAGCTGCAGTTTTCCATCTGGCCAGAATAATCGGAGCCGTCTGTCTCAAGTTCGCCTCTGACACCGCCTCCGCTGAAGGAATCCCTTCCTCCAGATCTCACTTCCCCTTTTTTGACCTTGACTCTTTATTCGAGTATGTATTCACGATCATAACCGAAGCTGCCTCCTTTTCTAGACCCTCATCATCCGTCTCTTGCCTCCCTCTTCTCTCGTCTTGGGTATAATAACATTTCTAGCTATAATATTAGGTTTATCCTTCTCGTCACTTTTATTCTTTACTTTTTTTACTTTCATTCTTCTTTTTCAGAGTAGAGCTATCTTTACAGGATCTGGGTTCAGTTTTTGGCCGCCTCGCCTCCCGGATATGAATCTTTTTGCAATGGACTTGCTTCCTTATCCAGTCCAATTTTTATCGAAATAGGTTCTCCGAATTCCATCACAAGGTCCAACAACTTCTCCTGGAACTATTCGACATCCATTTTCCGTTCCACCTTCTTATTGAACTCGATCAAAAATTTCTGCAATCCTTACTTGTCCAATGTATCCAGAAACATCGTTGTCCCCTCAAAAGTGTTCTTTTCCTCACTCTCATTACTCAAGAACACCCTGCCCATGTCCACAGGCTTGCTCCCAAGTTGCAACTCTAGATTCTTCCGGGGAGATTCCACAGGTGGCGTCGCGGTGTCAGCCCATTCTTCCCCATTCAAGTCTTGGAGCAATTCTCTCGTGGTGCCAGGACTGTAATTTCCCGGCGCTATTTCTTCCGCTGGGGTCGCCCCGAAGTCCATATTGTCTTTCATCCAAGTCGGTATTCTCAAAATTTCTCTAGGTTGCTTCCCAAGACGGTTCAGAATCCAGAACTTATGATAGGCCTTGATCGTGCCCTCTCGTTTTCCAACCATCCTGCATTGTAGTTGACCTCTGAAAATCAACACAATCAGTCCAGATCCTTCACTCTCCCAAATAGTACTTTGTCGCTCATCTGAGTCCTCAAGTATTCCTACTTGCACCAGTTTTGTGCCGTCCCATCCAGTACGCTGATTAAGCTCGCGTACACCACCTACAACTGTCGGTTTGCCGTTATCAAGGGATCAGGAAAATTATACGTTACAGTGGGCCCATAGATACAAGTCACTACTTCCCCCTTTCCTCTAACTACTCCCAGGGGACCCGGCCGCATCGCCAGACACAGATTCTTCAGAAATGGCATGCCCCCTTTCATCTCCTTGACTTGTTCCATAGTCTTTGGGTCCGTTTCTTCTCCCGTCAAGTGTCGATTCTGCATCAAGAGATATTCCACACGGAGGGTCTTCAATCCCGCAGCATACTTATACTAGTAAGTCTCCAGACTCGAGTGAGATCAAAGTGGCCATTGATTCATGGCCATTGGATCAGAGTCAAGTACCCGTCGATCCCGGAATTCTCCACAACTCTGCTGAACATAAAGCCCGGTCTCATGATAAATAGATGTCTGGGAAACACTAGATATAAGGCCAATAATGGTTGATTGGCATACTCATAAAAGGTCCCGAATGAACGCTTTGAAGACCATTTTCCCCGCGGCGAATATCTCGTCTATAACCTCTTTTGCCAACACGGACCTCAAGAATCCTAGAATTTCGTGCAATTTCCTGGTCCACAATTTACCCGTGGCGTGATATTTCCAGAAACCATGGATTGTCGTGTCGCTCGCTGGTATAACTTCTCCTTCATTTAACAACCACTCCCCGGACTCTTGCTCTCTTCCAAATTCTTCAGACTCCTCCTTGAATAACACTTCTTTACTCCTCAACTTTGTCTCCATGAGTACACCCTTTGGGATATTCTGGACCAATGTCCGTGCCACTTCTTTACTCTTTGGCTCTCTGTCCTCCCACTGGCTGTCTTCGCACGAGCCTACTTTGATTTTCTTTATTATTGTGACTTCAGGTTTATTACCCTTTTCACTCGTGTCCACGGGTTTGTCATCAGCTAGTTTTTGAAGCAAGCTTATTAGATCTTGTCCCACAACTGCTCTCTCCATGATCTTTGTTTACAGTTTATTTCTATATACAATTCCGTCTATATACAGGTGTTAACGTAAAAATGTCGATAAAAATGAAGAGAACCTACAAACCTCTTAGTATTCAAGACCTTTTAAAACAATTCCAGTCTAATATATATTTAACAATCCGATTTGAAACTTAGTTTTCCTCGTGTTTATCTAGTTCCCAAGGAGCTATCTATAACTATTGATCCTTATTCCACAGGTATTGTCCCTTCATGTACCTTCCCTAGACCAAGAGTTGGGACACTTAATTTACTATCCCAGGACCAAGCGTTGGGACACCTAATTGATTTTACCAGGACCAAATGTTGGGACACTTAATTTATTATCTCGGGACCAAATGTTGGACACATAGTTTTTTCTCCCAGGACTAACTGTTGGGACACTTAATTTACTATCCCACGACTAAGTGTTGAGACAGATAATCCACTATCCCAGGACTAAGTGTTGGGACACTTAGTCTACCTAATCAGGACTAACTGTTGGGACACTTAGTTTTTTTTATCCCAGGACCAAGGGTTGGGACACTTAATTTACTATCACAGGACTAACTGTTGGATCACTCAATTTACTATCCCACGACTAAGTGTTGGGACACTTACTCTGCTATCCTAGGACTAAGTGTTGGGACACTTGATCTACTATCCTAGGACTAACTGTTGGGACACTTATTTTCCAACCCCAGGACTAAGTGTTGGGACACTTAATTTACTATCCCAGGACCAAACATTTGGACATTTAGTTTTTTATCCCAGTACAAAGGCTTGGGACACTTAATTTACTATCACAGGACTAACTGTTGGATCACTCAATTTACTATCCCAGGACTAAGTGTTGGGACACTTAATCTGCTATCCTAGGACTAAGTGTTGGGACACTCAATGTACTATCCCAGGACTAACTGTTGGGACACTTAATTTACTATCCCAGGGCTAAGTGTTGGGACACTTAGTCTACCATATCAGGACTAAGTGTTGGGACACTTAATTTACCATACCAAGAATCAATTGTTGGGACCCTCACTTTGCTATCCCAAGACTCAAGTGTTGGGACCCTTAAATTACTATCCCAGGACTCAAGTTTTTGGACACCTAAATTGCTATCTCAGGACTCAAGTTTTGGGACACTTACTTTACTACCCCACGAATAAGTGTTGGGACCCATAATTCAATATCACAGGACTCAGGTGTTGCGATCTTTAAGATACTGACCCAGTACTCAGGTGTTGGGACCGTTAATTTACTATCCCAAGACTCAAGTGTTGAAACACTTAATTTATTACCCAAGGACTCAAGTGATGGGACCCTTAATTTACTACCCCAGGACTCAGGTGTTGCAGTGCATGGCCGTTGATTTGCCTTCCCTGGACTGCCTCAAGAACTCGTGTAAAATACTCTCCTTCCCCAAATTCTCATCAAAGTTTGTCTGAATTCCACTAAAATGTCTTGTTTTCCCTCAATCAACTGTAAATGAAAAATCAAATTGGGTTTTACACCAGATTGTGGTTGAAAATGTGCCAGTTTTTATTTTAAAAACTCTCAGTAAAAACTGAAATTTGTTAGAAAATCTCCAAAAATAAATATACAAATTCTATGATTCAAAATTGACGAAGCTGACTTTCCAAAGAAAATTATCTGGTACCTGATTGTCACGCGTTGTGCCCCCCTCCCCTCAACGTTGTTATGGGGTGTTTACTTTTCAGGTTTCCGAAAAAAATTCGATTTTCAATCCCCCCACCCGATGCAGTCAGGTTACCTAGCTTATCATGAGTTTGCTATCGTGCACCTTTGCGTTCCAACTCTTGTTTTGACTCTTTATACGGATTAATCAAGAGTGCAGTTAATCTATTGTAACCAAATCGACGATATCGATTGTATGGTTACGGTAAAGAAACCCTTTTTTACATTTTCCAATCACCAACCTATATCTTAACCAACCCCCTATTTAACCTCCCCCTATCTAGACTCAACTTAAGCCAAAAATCATCATAAGCGCAATGGGTGCTAATACACTCAAGAGAAAGCCCTTAGAACCTGTTTCCAAGCTCTGCTCAAGTAAAATTGTTTCCTCAATACTGTGCGGTAGCCGCTTGTTCTCTTCTTTACTCATCTCCTCTAGTATTAAATGGATTTTAACGACATCCATTTGACCCAACAACACATCCCGTTGATCCCCTCCAGGTGCCCTACTGCTCTGGTCACACTACTAGTAGTCTCTTCCCGGTAGTTTCCTCTCTTGATTCCCAGATCTCAGTCCAGCAAACCACTCTGCTATCCGTCTCGTCACCTCTTCCAGTGAAGTCTCCCAGTGGTTAGCCAAGGTCGCAAGGCTATCTGAAAACCCTTTCAACGCCGCCTATTTGTGCACCTGCTGAGTACTTGCTGTTTTGATCGAGACGATCGGTCTTATTGTAACACAGTGTGAGTATACTATTAATCATTTTGGATGTCTGATCCACCTAGTCTGGAAATCAAAGTCACTGTTTTTTTTTACTTTAGTTTATTATGGTTTTTTCTTCTTATTTCTAATATTTTTCGTTTTTTTTTCGCTATTTGTCTTTTAACCGTTTTTTCTGTTCGACTAGTGGCCCCACCATACTCGGTTAGCTAAGCATCGTATCCGAGAGCATACCGAGAGTGTTTACTTAAAAAGCTATCACGGTACGACCAGCAGGTGGACACGTTCCAGTTGAACCGTACGACCGGTACTCCAAAATGGACATGTAGCCCGGAGCTGTGTCAAGTGCGTTCGATCCCGTAGTCTTGATGTAGTTAAACATCCAGGAGCGCCATAAAAATACTATGTAACAGTCGTCTGCTTAAGTCACATTTGAGTGTAAGAAAAAGAGGCCCTGAAACCATTGGCTCAAGGTATTGGCTCAACGAAACTATCTCTTGTGCTTTCGTACTCATTCAGTCGGAGCCAATTCGGTTCCCGCAAAACATGAGACTGCAAAATCGTTTTAGAGCTTAAAAGCCACTACCAAAATATACTACCACTCTAGAAACTAACAAAAACGCCTTTAAAAACAGGGTTGGAACTCTAGTATACCATTAGTTTTTGTTAAACAGTAGAAGTTTGATCCATTTCAGATGGATCAACCTAAGACTCTATTTATCTCAACATAATCATTCAAAATGCACTCGAGAAATTAAATTAAATACTCACAAAGGAACGCGACACTAGAGTTAGGTGAATAATATAAGTATTAACATTTCTTTATCTAGAAGATTTTGAGGATTTTGACTGGATAATGTGATGAAAAAACTGCTGATTCTAACCCCGGTTATTATGATTGTCGTATCTCAATTTATTTATGTGAGATCTCTGAAGGTTTCTCTGAGTATTACTGAGTTTGTTATTTGATCGCTTTCCAAATTACGAGGAAAATTCTATGCCCGAGAGATATATTGGATGTCGTTCAGTTTGCAGGGCGGTATTCCTCTTGAAAGCTCAAGGGAAAGTTTGGGCAGAGCTATAATTTTCGAGTCAAGCTGGTCATTTTCGCGGATATCTCTCGAGTGATTTTGCAAAGTTAATAAACCAAGAGGATATGTTATTATTTACATTCATCAAAATTTTTAAACAAATTTATCAGCAAAGGTTGGCCACTCTGTTTGTCATCGCCAAGCTTTTTTCGGAGATTATTATTTGAGTTCAAATGTTTACTTCCTGTTTCTTCGTAAGGATGTTTGCTTGTCCTCTCGTTCACACCTTCTTGTTGTCTCACGGAAAATATAGTTCGTGGTTCTAAATACCAAATAGGGCAATGAAGTAATTTGGTTGGGTCAAATAATAAATGGAATTTAGGGATGTGACACTACCATCCTTGAAAAAAATGCTATGGGTTCGGAAATTTTCTGCTCTCTGCTTTTTGTAGAAAATACATGCGACAGTTTTGATGTCTTCTTGTTCCACACACAGTCCGTTGGTCAGATTATATATGTTTACAAATATACGGCACATGGATAAATACATTTTATCAAGAATGTGTTAAAAGTTGTGGTAATTATTTTCTTTAAAGTGATGCAAGGTGTTTTACTTAAGGTGTAATATACGTCCTAGAGTTCTTTCAGTGGTACTATGTTTTGATTCATTGAATGAAGTCCTGGTTATGACATAGAAATCTCGGTTGATGTATGATGATTGCGAGGTGAAAACGTGAGCTCTCACGTTATTGAGTTCCATTGTCATCTCCAACTTTATTCTGTTCGTATGATCTTTCATGTCATTCAGTGCTTCTTGAAATGGAGCTGTTGGTTCACTGGAGTCAGCATTTGATACTTGTGTTAGTGGAGGTGTCAGCAGTAGCGTGAGGTCACTTCTCTCCTCTTTACAATTGTGGTAGAACCATCGGGCCTATGAAGGAAGTTATACTCTTTATCAATTAATTTTTCAATTTCAGTCGATCATCAATTTCTTTTGCTAACAGAGGTCAAAATTTTCTCATGTTCAGCGCTAGCGGTTTTGCTAATTTATCCATCGGTTCTTGATTTTGAACATTTGGGATTTCGAGTAGCTTCTTCTTTACTTCCTTGAATAAATCGATTTCCGCTTCCGTTTTTGAGTCGTAATATGGTATATCCTCCAGTTCTGGCAGTTCGCTTAGCAAGTTTGAGATCGGGTCCGGAAATTGGACGTTGATCTTGATTGCTGTGAGCTGTTCGCATGTTGCTAAATCAGATCGATTTTTATATTGGGCCCTACTAACTGTTTTCCACATTCCAGTGTTACAATGCAAATATGGCATCCCGGGAACTTCTATTTTCCGCTGGCGGTTGTTGATTCTACATCAGACTCGATCAGGGTGTATGCAGATGTTGCTGATGTGATCAACCATAACCCAAATCCTAGATTTTCAGCCTTTTCAGTGGATGGTAACTGGATCTGTTTGGTGTCGCATACTTTCAGTGTGTCCAGATTCACTTTGAAGAAAAGAGTTACCAGGTATGATCCGTGTCCTGTCTCATTAGGGATCATTTCGTGTCAAGTCTGATATCTTGAAGGTCCAAGGCAGTGTTTCAGGTTGTACTCTGTTAACACTGCAGTTTACATATTGTCCTCCTATATTGCCAAGTAGGGAGCTTCCGTTTATTACATAATGGCTTTATCCTTCTCATACTGTGGCATTGAGACTGGAATTGCGTGGAAGACCGTAAATGAAGTTTGCCGTGACGCTAGTGGAATGGCAATCTTCATTAGCAAGCCTTCGTTGATAGTGACCACGTCGGTAAGAAGCTGGGCTTCATAGTAGGATAAAATTTCGTCCATCGGAATGGCTTGTGAAAGTTGATCACGGCATGGCTTTGCATTTTAATCAATGAGTCTCGTGAGACTAGCGACATTGGCAGAAATTTATTCAGCAAAGACGGTATCGAGTTAACCATGTTAATAATCGAGTTAATATCGAGTTAATAATGTTAATATCAAGTTGTGAATGTTTCGGCTGTAGTATTCTTTTTTGTCGATAAAAATGTCAATTTTTGGCGTCTGTAAAATTTTGCGTTTCTTTCCTACTTTAATTTCATTCTTACGGAATGTCATTTGTGGTAGATTTAAAAGATTTCGGCTGGGACAAATGTCAATGTCGTGTTTTTTGAAAAAGGGATTTCCTAAACTCATACTGTTCATTGCTGGCAGAACTAAGAAATCGTCGTCAAATTCAAACTTATCAAGTTGAAACTTAGTTCTGCATTTGCCTATAATTTTAAGAAGTCGACCTGATGCCATTTTAACAAATGAAGATGGCATTGGTTCTAGTGTGGATACCTTATCTGGGTTATCGCTAAGAATTGAGCGGTATACTCTTTCTGTGAAGGCACTTGAGCATGCACCAGTGTCTATTAGAGCTTTACGGCTGAGATTGTTAGAAAAGGTTAGAACAATATAGTTTAGACTTTTATTGTCTTCTAAGGTTAAGATTACATTGATTTCTTTGTCATTTTGTGTATTTTTTGTTTTATTGTTTGAATAAAATTGGTTATATATGGACTCTGGATCTGTGCGTGGAGTTAAGAGTTTTTTTATTGGCTGGGGAAAGGAAACTGGGCTCCTCTCTGTTGCTTTGGCTTTTGTAAGCAAAACTTAGCAGCGTGATTTGGGTAACCACATATTTTGCATTGATTTTTTGCACGTTGTGTCATCTCGATATGACCATTTTGCTTTGTTTCCACAGTTTGAGCGTTTTGCTGGTTTTGTTGACCATTCTGCTGATGCTGATTCGGTGGCCAGGTATATTGGTTCTGATTATATCCGTGGTTATTCCAGTTCCCGGCGTACTGAGATTGACTATTCCCCAATTTGGATTGAAGCCAGATTTTTTGTTGTAGTAACCTCTGTTTCTTCCTCTATATCCTCCTTTGTTGTTTCCACGTCTATTGTTTCTTCTATTGTTCTGATTTGAATCTTGTTGGCTATTTTTAGAGGTATCCCTTTGGTTTTTGAAAGTCTCGTTCTGTTCTTTTTTTTGTTTAGTTAATTCGTCCACTTTTGAATCTAGCTCAGATTTTTGCTTACTCCATTCCGCCATTACTGCTATAAGCCTATCTAATTGCGGAATTGATTCTGATTCAATAGCGTTTATTCCACTAAATTCGTCTGCTGGATATAGTTCCCTCAGAATTAATGGTTGTCGTGCTATTGTGCAAAGGTCTTGAACAGATGTCTTGGAGTCTTCTTTTTCTAATAACTTAGCTCGTATGTATTTAGGCATACCTTTCTTAAAAAGTCTCATCACATACCCAGTTCTTTCTTGTTCATCAAATCTTTGTCTGTCTCTATTTGCTTGATTTTCTTCTGCTTCACGAGCATTTTCAGCAGCGTCGGTTTTTCCTACCGGTGTAACTGGTAGCGGTATTGGGTCTGAAAATGCATGTAAGGCTAAGTTTTGAAATTTGACCATAAAATTTTTCTGGTTGTACCTCTTTATGATTAAAATTCGAATTTTTTTAACTTGAGTTGGGGTAGTTCTCTCATTTTAGGATTACAAAAATAGTTTTTAAGAGCCTGTTAAGTTAAATCTGCATCGGCTTTGGTTGTTGCATCAAGAGTGTGTGGAACAACTGTAGTGCTGAATCTTTTAAGTGCAACTTAAGATAACCTACTTGTTGTGGTCTACCTACTCCTGTGACTTCTATTACGCTTCTAAATAAAGACTCAAAATTTACCTTATTTTCTAGTGATGAAGCTCTAAGTTTTGTTAGCGAGACTGTTGAATGTGGATTGGTACTGTGGGCAGAGCAGCGACAGGTGCTGTTGCTGTTAAGCTGGGTGCTGTCGATGTGCCTAATGATATTAACGAAGTTGCCGTAGTTGTTGTTTTTGTTGTTCCCGTTGTTGTTGTTTCTGTCGGCATTGTTAGCCTATTTTATGCTCTCTTTATCTACCATTTTTTTCTTCTTGATTCTATCCATGATTTTATATGTGCTTTGTTTTTCGGGTGTTTTTTTATCTTTATCACTTTGCTGCACAGTATGGATTTGTTAAAGCAACTTAACTAACCTAGACCAATTGTTGTGAGCATGAAGAGAGTATATTGGTGATGCACATCTTAAATTGACTTCCTTCAAGTGTTTTGAGCTCGGGAGATTGAAGATTTCTTCAACTAGATCAGTCAGTCAGTTCGTAGTTTTGTCAGCTTTTCATCTCAATTTTGTGGCCTTCTGCTTCTTGATTTTTTTAAACTGTCTTCTGGTTTCTTAGTTGCCTGTCCTTTCTATCACCATGTCGTATCTCAATTTATTTATGTGAGGTATCTGATAGCTTTTCTGGGTGTTACTGAGTTTGTTGTTTAGTCACTTTCCAATTGACGAGGAAAGTTCTATGCCCGAGAGAAATATCGGATGTCGTTCAGTTCGCGGGGCGGCATTCCTCTTGAAACCTCAAAGGACAGAGAAATATTTTAAGCAAAGCTTTAAATTTTGAGTCAAGCTGTCCATTCTTGCGGATATCTCTCGAGTGATTTTACAAAGTTCTTAAACGGAGAGGATATGTTATTATTTACACTCATCAAAATTATTTAACAAAGTTATCAGCAAAGGTTGGCCAATCTGTTTTTTACCGCGCAGCCTTTTTTGGAGTTTAATAATAGAGCTCAAATGTTTACTTCCTGTTTCTTCATAATGATGTTTGCTTGTCCTCTTGTCCACATCTTCTTGTTGTCTCTTAGAAAATACAGTTCGTGGTCGTAAATACCAAATCGGGCCACGAAGTAATTTGGTTGGGTCAAATAATGAATCAAATCCATAAATGCAATTTAGGGATGTGACAATGATACTTTCGCCACTGATTATATATCAAAAAAAGTAATAGAAGAAAAAAAAATCCCAGGAGAGCTCAGCTTATGAGACTATTGTGATAAACTTGACTGCCCTATTTCCTTAACAGAAGTCATAGAAGCGATATTTAAACAGGCCAACTACAAAGCGCAAGGACACGATATGATCACCTGTGATCCTGTATAAGAATGCATTGGCTTACTGTATATGCATGTTTTCACGCTGTTCCAAGTCTGTTTCGACCCAAAAACTATCCCTGATGTTGTTGTGAATTTAAAGAAAGATACTGATGGGATGATATCCCCAAAGTTCTCAAAATTTTGTCCAGTTATTTCGGCACATGTTGAGGTCACAGAAGAAGACCAATGTGCACTTGTTCTGTTCTGAGAATTGATCGTCGAAAAACTTCCATAACATCTGTATCAGTCATCGCTGTAAGCCTCGCATTTTGTCGAAATTCGATTTTCTGATTCAGTCGGTTTATTAGACGGCACGTCCTGAATGTATATTCTTCTGTAGCTTTTTCAGTTCTGGTCTTGTTTAGGTTGAAAATTTCTTTCGTTTTTTCTGGATTTTCAATTTTCGCCGGGAGCTTAATGTGATCGTTTTTTTTTTCATGCATGAATTTCGTCATCACCAATAAATTGTTCAGCTGGAGAAACAAGGCCAGAGGCAGGATGTTTAACAACCTCAGCTCCTCTGTATAGTCAGAATCGTTTCCCGTGATCCATTTTAAGACTTTCTTGTGGAAACTTTCTTATCTCCTTAAGTCGTTTCTTGAGATATTGCAAATAATTAGACCATACCTTAGAACAGGAAGTATTAAGGATTTGTAGAGACTAAGTTTTACGCGCATTTTGACATTGAATTTTGAGTTTCTGCGGATGCAATAGAACATTTTATTCGCTTTCGACATTCTTGAGTCAATATGGGTTGTACATGTTAATAGTTTGGACACATGTATTCCTAGATCCTTTATCCCATTCGGGCTTTCCACTGCTGTTTCACAAAGAATGAATTCGTGTTGATTTCCTCTAAATTCGATTTGTCCAGTCCCAGACTCATTTTGTTTTTGTCTACCCATTTTTCAAAGCTTTTTAGGTCCTGATGGATGTCCTCTGTGTCTACATTCACTGCTAGTAGTTTTAGGTCGTCTGCAAAGATATATGGGCCAATAAATTTCAATACTTCAGGAAGATCAGTTATGAAGATGCAGAAGAAAAATGGACCAATCAACGATCCTTGTGGTACGCCACTTGTACTTTCTAAAATTTATGATGAGAAATTGTCAGCACGAACAAATTTTTACCTGTTGCTGAGATAGTCTGAGATGTTTTCTAGGAAACAGCCTCCAACTCCAATGTTGCTCGTTTTCTAGAGTAGTTTGTAATGCGGGACTTTGTCTTCTGCCTTTGAGAAGTCATTATAGAATGTGATCAGTTGGTTTTCAGCGTTCTCGTCAATTGCTTTGGGGTTTTTTGTCAAGAAAGATAATATGTTCGTAATAACAGAACGGTTTTTAACAGAACCGTGCTGACTTCTTGTGAGAAATTTGATGTCGTACAGCGCTGGAGACATGCATTTTTCCAGGAGTTTACTCATGATAATTAGGAGTGGCACCGATATTTGCCGCTCGAAAGTGGATTGTAAAAACAGCAGACAACAATTCGCTTATCGTTTGTTTGGATGCTGCAAGTTAAACAACTTTCAGGTTGCTTATTTGGCAATAATTCAGATGAAAATGTTTGTTTCACTGCCATTAGTACTCCACCGTGCAAATTTTGATCTTTGCCTGTTTGTCGTTCTGATCTATATGTACTGTACTCTTTCAGCATTAATTCAGATGATGCAATAATTTCTTTAAACCCAATCTCGGAGAGACATATTACGTCATAGTTTGATGATGCTATAGCATTTGCAAACTTCATTCGTCGTTCGTGATTTATAAGACTTATTACTACCACTACTACTACTACTACTACTACTACTACTACTACTACTACTACTACTACTAAAACACTTTATTCCGTAATAATGGGCAATGACAAAACAAAACAAAACAGCGCTAAGAGTTCACAAAACAGCGCTAAGGTTTGTTGAATACCAGTGTTTCTAGATGTTGTTTCACAGATGTTGAAATTTTTTGCAACAGGTTGATCCCTTTCCTGAAACATAGTTTGCGTTCTCCACAGTCCCATAAAAATAGCTTCCCCATGTGGTGATTTTGCGGATTTTCGGTAGCGCGAACACAGTTGTATCGCTAGACCGATTACCTGCTCGTGAGTAATAAAAAGAAACATGATTAGAAATATTCAAATCATAACGGTTTTGCAGAAGTTTACTGAAAAGAACAAGGTCGTTCAGGTTAATTTGATACCAAATGGGTAAAATAAATTATGTCAAAAGAGCAGCAACATAATTATCTCTCCCAGAAACCCATTTTAGAGCTCTTGTGAAGTTTTCCTTTTTTTTTGAGCAAAGTCATATTTGGGTTCCAGACTCATGATTTTTACAAAAGATTTTCATATAATAAAAGCTCCACATTTTTTTGCCCAATTTAATTTTGATATGGTCGTTTCAATTAAGGTATGGACATAAATTGACACCCAAATCTTCAACCGATTTAGATATAGTTATGGCAGTATCATTAAGAAAAAACTGACTGTTTTTGACATTTGTGAGTAACACAGTTTTGCTGGGGCGAAAAGTTAAACCATTATCCTTGACCCAATTTGCAACTAAGTTATTATCATTTTGGAATAACTCGGGTCTAGTTATTGAGAATAGCTTTAAATCCTCTGCAAAAAGTAACAACTGGACGACTTCACCCAATCAGGTAAATCATTAATAAAAATTAAAAATAACAAAGGACCCAAAAAACTGGCCTGTGGTACACCACTGGGTACAGCAGTACAGGACGAAAGAGAAGTACCTATGCGGACTCTCTGAGTGCGATCTGAAAGATACGAAGAGAAAAACTCAATAAACACATCATCAAAACCAAAAGCGCGTAGTTTGAATAATAACTTATTGTGTGACACAGTGTCAAATGCTCTTTGAACATCAAAATAAACAGAATAATAATCAATATTACCATCACAAGAGTGGTACACTTTATCAATCAAATCTAATAGCTCAGTAAACGTACTGCGCCGGCATCTAAAACCATGGTGTGCATTTGAGAGCTCGTCATGATCACGGTTGTAAATAAAACTAAAGAAGATCTTCTCTAGAACGAGAGACAATCGGGGTAAAATACTAATGCCTCTGTAGTTACACATATCAATTTTACTGCCAGATAACATACGCTTGTTTCCAAATATTTGACCAGAGACGCGTAGAAATAATGCAAGTAAAAAGAACGTAAACAAACGGCGCTAATCATGCCAATTAAGTGGGTTGCCATCGAACTGTGTCGGCTTCCACTCAGGAGGATGATCTTCTCGGCTGTGCATGCGTATATCGACCTACTCTCGTGCCAAAAGTGGACATTCGACGTCTGCTGCACCGTGTGAGTTATCGGGAGTTGGCGCTTGGTAACTCGAAGAACTATTTTGATAATCAGGAATGAACAGATGATTAGCCAGCGAAAAATTTTCAGGCTGCGCAAAGAACACAGTCTCTCCACTTGTATAAGAAGAAATTTATTCGGAGGACTAATTGGAGTTACTGCTGTAGAACTGCTGTAAAAACAGTTGTAGAAGGAACGTAGTGTTATTGAGCTGACATTAAGGGGGTAATGAAAGCTGATCTCCACAAATTACTATAAAGATTATAGTGCTCACTTGAAAAGTTATAGCTAATAACGGAACACTTATATTTTGTTGGGAGGTAATTACAGGTGCCTGGTAACCAGCTACTACTGATCATGTAGTTTGTTGATTTGAAGAAACCTAGTTAACTGCTGTTGATGCAGGAGCGAACGGTGCAAAACCAGAGAGAAATTTTGCAGATATTGTTGGAGCAGCAAAATAGTTTTCAGAAATTACCGGGACTACTGAGCCTGGGTTTGGATTACCTAGAACTGGATGAGTAGACAAAAAAGTTTGCTGAGGCAAATTATTAGAAACTGGTTCAATGATCTCTTGTAAGCTTACTGGATTGTTAACGGAACCAGCGAACGCTGCGATTAAACAGCGAAAGCTGCAATTAGATTCGACAAATTATGTCGCTGTCCTTGAATGTGGTTGCTGAAATACAACCCCGGATCAGTAGAAGCTGCGTGGCCATTATTCACTCCTGCAAAACTTGATGAGACCATGGAACTTGCTAATACAGGATAAGTTTGTTCAGGGGCTGTCGAATCTTCCAACTCGAGCCCTTTCAACTCAATTTATGCCAGTTCTTTCCGGTGTTTTTCGGCCAATTTTTCCAACTCTAAACTACTTTGTTGTTCTAAAAAGTATTGTTTTATCTTGTTTTGCTGCTCTTTCAGTCTTAATGACACTTTTGCCTGCCTCTCAAGATCCTCTTGTTGTTTCTTTAAAAGCATTAAATCGCGTGTTTCCTCAGTAGGAGTTTTCGACGGAGCGGCGGTATAATGACTTGATTTCTGAGAAACCGATTGTTGATGTCGGCTGCTTCGATATGACATTATTGAGCGATTGAGCGGGTATCTGTTTTAAGGGACTGTGGTTTTTCACTCTTTTCGAAATGATGAGAAGTTTTTTGAGCTGCTATCTATGTTGTCCTACTCTGTTACTGCCTCAAGACTTGTTTCATTTGTGATAGCTTGCTGCAAGACTTTATCGTTACTTTGCGTCAACTTATGAAGCCACATATCCTGTGCCGTTATCAATTTGTCGGGGTTGGCACTTTTTGCAGCCAATTCGTTCAATTTATTGTTTTCATTGACAGCTTGTTCTATATGGTTACTATATTTTTTTCAAAATGTATCAATTTTTGAGCAACGGTTCTAACTATCTATGGATTCCAAAATAATTTTGTGGCATTTAAAATGTTCGTTCTCGAGACTGCTACGGTTCTAAAACAGCTTCCTAATTTTATTCTGGATTTTAACATCCATGCTTATTAATTTCAGAAAAAAAAACGACTCTCAGAAAACACTTGATTTTCAGTCAAGTAAACCCATCAAAAATTTTACTACGTCGATAACTTACAAGGGGGGTATCTTGAAGTTCTAACGCTTTAAGTCTAATGTGAATCGACTTAAAATTTTAAGGCGACAAGTGGTTCTGCTTCTTCTCACTCAGGTCAGCGCTGTATCATCTAAGTAACAACAGCGTCTTCAACTCAAGGAAGGGGGCTGGTGTAGCTCTTTATACTTTTCGATAAGTGTTTGTTCTTTGGCATTTCGCTTTGAGATAAAGTCCTCAACTACGTTAAAAACGAGAATACCTTTTCAACACTTTTCAACTACGGTTGTTGTTACTGCGGTGCCTACTAATGGAGTTATTTATGTCGTCGTGCCAAATAACTAGATGTTTTCCTTTCGTCAAAAAATGATGCAGATAGTATTGGATAGTTTTCTGCAAGTCCCGGGCGTTAAAGTTAAAGCTTGAGCCGGGCTTTATGAAACAAGTCTCTTTCACACGCTTTTGAGACGGTGCGGATAGTTTACGGAGGGCGTGATCCAGAGAACTGGCTCCGAGTATGAACACCATACGCTAAGAGCCCTTCTTCGCGCCGGTAATTACCAATGGGTATGGGAATTAAGTAGGTCGGTTGAACTCCAACAACCACGCGAAGGAAACCTTAGGATGAACAACTTCAACTTAATCTACTTAATATCACCGTACCTGACCACTTAACATTACTGCGACAAAACAGATTCAATGCGAGGGCGGGTAAACAAATGCGTCGGAGGGGGGATTTAAGGATTTAGTTAAACAACGAGGTGGGGAATCAGGCAAACTGGTTAAATTCCAACAATTAAGCGGAAGAAACCTGAGGGTGAAGAAACTCAACTTAACTTCCTAATACTGCCTGCCCAGACCTTTTAACATAAGTCGAAATCGGATAAATATGGGACTTTGGGGATTTGAAGCCGTAATTTCTACCAGTTTTTGACTTTTTGAGTATTTTTTACGACGTTAAATTTCCGATTCAAGGGCTCGATTCAAGGTTCAAGGGCTCGATTCAAAAAGTTATCGAAAAAATTGATCTAGGACCCTTGTTTATCTTCCGATTTTTTGGATTTTCAATCCGTTCACAGTTATCCCCAAAGTTTGTGGTATTACCAATTGGAGCTTGCTTTGGATCGGGCCACTTCATGACACCTTAGCACTTCGTTATTAATTTTATTGGAAAGAATGGTTTATAAAAACGAGACTAATCTTACAGTTTTTGACAATTTTGGATAATTTTGGCACCGGAAATATCTCTCACGAGTCTGTCCTCACGAGTCCTAACTGCACTCACAATACCTGTGTAAAGGTCTCCGTTTTAGCATAACAGCCCCAGAATCTAGTACTCGATACCTGTTTATCGGCTTCCCCTCCAGAAACTGCTCTCGATATTCTGCGGTAGTCGCTTTTGAGAACAATTGCTGGTTTGAGTTTGGGCCGAAGCAAGGAACAGTCTCCTATAGCAGTTCAGCTAGAGATTCGTTGTCCTGGATTAGTTCGGATAGTTTGAAGCTGTTTGTTCTCAACGTCCTCGAATAGTTCGAAGCTATTTGTCTCGGAATATCAATAATTTTCCCTGGTGATGGTCCTTTTGTTCCTCAGTTAGCTGTCAGCCAAGCTTATAGCTGACCAAAAAAAGGAGCGAAAATCATTGAAATTGGAGGGACACTAAAAAATTTCTCCTGTGGGGCGCCAAAATGTGCGCGTAAAGCTCCACAAATTGTAAAAATTGAGTTTTCAAACAATTAATTTAAAGAGTTTTTCTCGGCAAAATAACTCCTCAAACCCATCAACTTAACAATTTTCAAACAAATTTCAACTTCGGTAACATCGGCCATAGTCATCTGTAGAAATAAAAGCAAGCTGCCAAATGACCAGTATTTGTTTACGACCTGATACGAGCAGTCTTGTTCTTTTTTTGCGATCATTTTTCGTTAACTTATGGCAAATTGAAAACTGCTAATTAGGAATAATTTATGCGAAATTTGTTGTTTTGCTCTATTTGACTCGTAGTCCCGTAAGTTGAAATGATAAAGCATGCAATATATTTTCAGCTTCCGAAGATTGGTTTTTTTATTCAGACCAATTCTCAAAAAAAGTTCCCTTGGGAGATCGGTCCGAGGATTATCGTGGTCTCGCTCTTCACTACACTCTAAAAAATGAACATGTAATTTGTCACATCTAAAGTGATAAACATGTAAAATGACATGAAACAAAACGTAGAATCACATGTGTCAAATAGCATAAAAAATTATCACTCTATAGCTAAACAGTAATCAAAATCTTCTTCCAATTTCACCATGGATTTCAACTTTGTAAATATTTTTTTGAAATTTCTTTGTTTAACCCAGTCGGAAAACTTTAGTGCAAATTTTGATCTAAAATTAGATAAAGTATATTAGATAACAATAGTCTACATACTGAAATTTCTTTTTCGTGCCCTCAGGTTTCATCCGAGTTCACACTCAAGTCCTCATTCTTTTCCCTACTCAAGACTCAAGAATCCACTCAAAGTACCCGGCCTAATTCGTCTCCCTGTCTTTGAAGTACTAGGTCCAGATGCGCTCGATACCGTGATCTGCCTCGTCAACTCTTCTTCGTCATCCGAACTAGTCACAATCTCCTCCCATGCCTTCAGTTGTTCATAGGCTTGCATCCATTCACTCTACTCTTGTAATCTTCTTTGATGGTTCGGTAGCTTCTTCACCTTGGGTTCTTTGTTCAGGCAAAAAAAATGATGTAGATGTTCCTCCAGTATCGACTCCCTTGCTTAAGTGTTATCGCTAGACACCTTACCAACCCGCTTCCACCCCAAAGTTATTCCGTTATTCCTTTTCGGTGATTTTTTGTTAAAACTTACAACCAAGAGTTCAACGTCGCTCTGAGCCATGAAAAAAGCCGTATGCGACTCCACACGCGCCTCACTTTCATAGATACAGCGAATACCCTGCAGGCAACCTCAAATAACTCAAGTCTCGCTTCCACAGTTGGTGCTTTCGACTCCCGATACTTCGAAGCGTTCTCTTCAGTCCACCGCAATGCCAGCATCGAGCTCACCACAAAGAGAGTGACCCTCTGTTGATAATCTGACAATCTTATCGACCGAATCTTTTCATTGTCTCACATCCAGCAGAGGTTCGACTTCTCCGGATACCACACCATATGTGCTAAACTGTGGCACGGAGAGCGGAGAGTCTCCAAATGTCAGATTAATGCTTCGAGGATTGCGTTCTCCAGGAGCTTTGATTAATGGTTCGGATTCAATCATTTTCGCGTGTGTCAAATCATTCTCATCTACAGTTTGGGCGTTATTGAGTGTTTTGCACTCTGTTTTATGGTCACCAGACTTTTCCTTCCCCAAACTCAAGAGTTCTCCTCCCGAGGTATCACTCAAGTCTTCTACCCTGGGTTCTGGCACCGCTCCCAGCATTCTCCGAAGCAACTGATGTGAGAACTTGTACGAACTTGGGCATCGAGAAAGCCTTGTCGATCATTACCCTCTGAGTAGACGCTTCCACCATTGACACGTGCAGCGGGTAATGGCTTCCGCGCAAGTTCACCGTGACTGATCTCACTAAATACTTCGCATTCATTGGCAGACTTTAGGATCCACTCACTGGGAATCTCATTTCTGCTTCTACGCCGACTTTCCATCCATTGATGTTTTTCTGGATAATTTGCTGCACTCTAGGCCAGGACTCTACACTCAACGCCTTTACAGTGACTCCAGACTGCCCATCCTCGAGAAGAACACTAGTACCGTCTTCAAAATCACCGTCGTACTCGCGTAGCAGTAGGCTAATTCTTGCACATCACTTTTTTTTTCTCCGTAACGCCACCAGAGCACGTAGCTAAATGTTTTCTCTGAAATGACTGTATCCCCACGCAAGATCGCCCATCACAAGAGTGTCCTCAATCTCCAGTTGCCAGATCAAGACCGAGCTCCATCTTCTTCGGTGCTTCGCCTTTAGATTTATCCGTCGTCTCTTTAGACTATTCGCGATGAGGTAAAATCAGCTTAAGTATCACATCCAAGTTTCCAACATCCTCATCGTTCCCTGGTGACAATCTTACTCGCACCTTGAAATCTTCATTCAAACTCGCTTTAGGATGCAGGCACCAAGAAGGTCTCAGTAACTTCCACACTGTTCCCAAGCTCGTGAATACTACCCTCGCCTCCTATTTGCAATTCCACCCTTTTTTCGGAACGTCGCACACAGATGACGTCGGGTTCCTTATCATGAAGTAAGCCTAGGCTCGGTTTTCCCTCTCAATTAAATTTTCTGTCCAAAACTTCAGAAATTCCGTCACCTCGAAAAGCGTGTACACATCTCCTGCCTCTGTGCTCAAGAAGGATTTATATGACATTCCCATGATGCCAGAAACATACTGATAATCTAAGCGCTTCGTGGGCTTCGAATATTCCTGCGTAACGGCCAGGGCACGATGTAAGTCATGATCGCTATCAAGTTTCTGGTTGGAGAACCTCCTGATTTCCCCAATCTTCGCATGATTCTCAAGAGATTGCCTGGAATCACCTTCCCTTTCAAATTTGGTACTCTGATACAAACTCAAGATAACGCTCGAGACCCAATTCTCCTATACCTTATCCTTCGTCGCTTCTGAATGCAGGTCTGAATCGCAGCATCAGTTATCACTGACATGATCCATCTCAAGAAACAGCTGGCGTCTTTTTTTTTGCACGACTCAAGCCCAAATCGTCTCGAGCAGCATACTGCAACACCATCCGGTAAAAATGAAGGCCTTTATCACCCAGCTTCTCAAAGTATTCCAACAAAAGTTTCTCCTACGTTCGTCCCAATTGGCTCCTCAGTTCCAATTTGATCAGTTCTGCTCTGTGCTGCGTGGTTCAACTTCAGCGCTTCCTAGACACTCCACAATCCAATTTCTTCAGACATTTCGCTAATTTTTTCATCGTTTTCAAAACTATCCACCAGGAGCGAGTAAAATTCCTTGTCAATCCTTTCTCAGGGGGATCACTTGTGACTCGTTCTCCGATGTTTTGATGTTGACTCGAGATCCCCTCGTTCCCAACCTCTCTTTGTCTTCACCCTCTGAGACTTAAAGTCTTCTTCTGTGCTTGAACCAGGTGTAGCCTATATCTCAATTATTACTTTGCCAACCTCCTAGAAGTCGAGTTGTCTTTGTAAGCTGCAGTTTTCCATCTGGCCAGAATAATCGGAGCCGTCTGTCTCAAGTTCGCCTCTGACACCGCCTCCGCTGAAGGAATCCCTTCCTCCAGATCTCACTTCCCCTTTTTTGACCTTGACTCTTTATTCGAGTATGTATTCACGATCATAACCGAAGCTGCCTCCTTTTCTAGACCCTCATCATCCGTCTCTTGCCTCCCTCTTCTCTCGTCTTGGGTATAATAACATTTCTAGCTATAATATTAGGTTTATCCTTCTCGTCACTTTTATTCTTTACTTTTTTTACTTTCATTCTTCTTTTTCAGAGTAGAGCTATCTTTACAGGATCTGGGTTCAGTTTTTGGCCGCCTCGCCTCCCGGATATGAATCTTTTTGCAATGCACTTGCTTCCTTATCCAGTCCAATTTTTATCGAAATAGGTTCTCCGAATTCCATCACAAGGTCCAACAACTTCTCCTGGAACTATTCGACATCCATTTTCCGTTCCACCTTCTTATTGAACTCGATCAAAAATTTCTGCAATCCTTACTTGTCCAATGTATCCAGAAACATCGTTGTCCCCTCAAAAGTGTTCTTTTCCTCACTCTCATTACTCAAGAACACCCTGCCCATGTCCACAGGCTTGCTCCCAAGTTGCAACTCTAGATTCTTCCGGGGAGATTCCACAGGTGGCGTCGCGGTGTCAGCCCATTCTTCCCCATTCAAGTCTTGGAGCAATTCTCTCGTGGTGCCAGGACTGTAATTTCCCGGCGCTATTTCTTCCGCTGGGGTCGCCCCGAAGTCCATATTGTCTTTCATCCACGTCGGTATTCTCAAAATTTCTCTAGGTTGCTTCTCAAGACGGTTCAGAATCCAGTACTTATGATAGGCCTTGATCGTGCCCTCTCGTTTTCCAACCATCCTGCATTGTAGTTGACCTCTGAAAATCAACACAATCAGTCCAGATCCTTCACTCTCCCAAATAGTACTTTGTCGCTCATCTGAGTCCTCAAGTATTCCTACTTGCACCAGTTTTGTGCCGTCCCATCCAGTACGCTGATTAAGCTCGCGTACACCACCTACAACTGTCGGTTTGCCGTTATCAAGGGATCAGGAAAATTATACGTTACAGTGGGCCCATAGATACAAGTCACTACTTCCCCCTTTCCTCTAACTACTCCCAGGGGACCCGGCCGCATCGCCAGACACAGATTCTTCAGAAATGGCATGCCCCCTTTCATCTCCTTGACTTGTTCCATAGTCTTTGGGTCCGTTTCTTCTCCCGTCAAGTGTCGATTCTGCATCAAGAGATATTCCACACGGAGGGTCTTCAATCCCGCAGCATACTTATACTAGTAAGTCTCCAGACTCGAGTGAGATCAAAGTGGCCATTGATTCATGGCCATTGGATCAGAGTCAAGTACCCGTCGATCCCGGAATTCTCCACAACTCTGCTGAACATAAAGCCCGGTCTCATGATAAATAGATGTCTGGGAAACACTAGATATAAGGCCAATAATGGTTGATTGGCATACTCATAAAAGGTCCCGAATGAACGCTTTGAAGAGCATTTTCCCCGCGGCGAATATCTCGTCTATAACCTCTTTTGCCGACACGGACCTCAAGAATCCTAGAATTTCGTGCAATTTCCTGGTCCACAATTTACCCGTGGCGTGATATTTCCAGAAACCATGGATTGTCGTGTCGCTCGCTGGTATAACTTCTCCTTCATTTAACAACCACTCCCCGGACTCTTGCTCTCTTCCAAATTCTTCAGACTCCTCCTTGAATAACACTTCTTTACTCCTCAACTTTGTCTCCATGAGTACACCCTTTGGGATATTCTGGACCAATGTCCGTGCCACTTCTTTACTCTTTGGCTCTCTGTCCTCCCACTGGCTGTCTTCGCACGAGCCTACTTTGATTTTCTTTATTATTGTGACTTCAGGTTTATTACCCTTTTCACTCGTGTCCACGGGTTTGTCATCAGCTAGTTTTTGAAGCAAGCTTATTAGATCTTGTCCCACAACTGCTCTCTCCATGATCTTTGTTTACAGTTTATTTCTATATACAATTCCGTCTATATACAGGTGTTAACGTAAAAATGTCGATAAAAATGAAGAGAACCTACAAACCTCTTAGTATTCAAGACCTTTTAAAACAATTCCAGTCTAATATATATTTAACAATCCGATTTGAAACTTAGTTTTCCTCGTGTTTATCTAGTTCCCAGGAGCTATCTATAACTATTGATCCTTATTCCACAGGTATTGTCCCTTCATGTACCTTCCCTAGACCAAGAGTTGGGACACTTAATTTACTATCCCAGGACCAAGCGTTGGGACACCTAATTGATTTTACCAGGACCAAACGTTGGGACACTTAATTTATTATCTCGGGACCAAATGTTGGACACATAGTTTTTTCTCCAGGACTAACTGTTGGGACACTTAATTTACTATCCCACGACTAAGTGTTGAGACAGATAATCCACTATCCCAGGACTAAGTGTTGGGACACTTAGTCTACCTAATCAGGACTAACTGTTGGGACACTTAGTTTTTTTTATCCCAGGACCAAGGGTTGGGACACTTAATTTACTATCACAGGACTAACTGTTGGATCACTCAATTTACTATCCCACGACTAAGTGTTGGGACACTTACTCTGCTATCCTAGGACTAACTGTTGGGACACTTATTTTCCAACCCCAGGACTAAGTGTTGGGACACTTAATTTACTATCCCAGGACCAAACATTTGGACATTTAGTTTTTTATCCCAGTACAAAGGCTTGGGACACTTAATTTACTATCCCAGGACTAAGTGTTGGGACACTTGATCTACTATCCTAGGACTAACTGTTGGGACACTTATTTTCCAACCCCAGGACTAAGTGTTGGGACACTTAATTTACTATCCCAGGACCAAACATTTGGACATTTAGTTTTTTATCCCAGTACAAAGGCTTGGGACACTTAATTTACTATCCCAGGACTAAGTGTTGGGACACTTAATCTGCTATCCTAGGACTAAGTGTTGGGACACTCAATGTACTATCCCAGGACTAACTGTTGGGACACTTAATTTAATATCCCAGGGCTAAGTGTTGGGACACTTAGTCTACCATATCAG
>NC_087064.1:17892393-18155393 GCF_963678635.1 Symsagittifera roscoffensis
AATCACGGGAGCGGAGGCTTGGTCCCCCAGAGACTGTTATATGTGAGGGGACTGTGAAAACTGACTATAACAGCTGCTGTAATGTCCTAGATCTTAATTAACACCGTTATTATTTAATATTTCAGAGCATGAGTAAATAGAAAAAGGAAAGGGTCAATCCATCTCCAATGGATTTAATATAAAACTGTCACACAAAAACATAATAAAATAGGTTGTTCGAGCCGTGTTTTTAATGACAATCATGTAGTCTGAGGATCCGAGACTCAGCTATGTGGTTGTGTTCGCATGCAAACGAAAGCTGATCAAAAGTCGTTTGACTGATGGCCTAAAAATGGTAACTTTTTACTTTGCCCTAAACAGACCAGAAAATCAACTGGCAAGGTCGAGACGGTGAAAAACGAGTAGAATTAAGGTAACTGACGCCTGCCAGTCGTTGATAGGTACTTTTTCTACGCTCCGTCGCTGTGTGATATTTGGGCGAATGTTACACTATCGCGGTACGACCAGCAGGTGGGCACGTTTTAGTTGAACTGTACGACCGATACTCTAGAATGCGCCGTCATGTAGCCCGGAGATGTGTTAAGTGTGTTCGATCCCGTAGTCTTTATGTAGTTAAGGACCCAGGAGCGCCATAAAAACACTATGTAACAGGGGTCTGCTTAAGTCACAATTGAGATTAAGGAGAATAGGCCCTATAACCATTGGCTCAATGTATTGGCTCAAGGAAACTATCTCATTCTATACCTCATTCAGTCGGAGCCATTTCGGTTCGCGTAAGACATGAGACTGCAATATCGTTTTACAGTTTAAAGGCCACTACCAAAATACCCTACCACTCTAGAAACTAACAAAAACGCCATTAAAAACAGGGTTGAAACTCTAGTATAACAGTCGTTTTTGTTAGACAGTGGAAGTTTGATCCATTTCAGATGGATCAACCTAAGACTCTCCTTGTCTCAATATAATCATTTAAAATGCACTCGAGAAATTAAATTAAGTACTCACATAGGAACGCGACTCTAGAGTAAGGTAAATAATATTAGTATTACCATTTCTTTATCTAGAAGATTCCGAGGGTTTTGACTGGATAATGTGATGAAGGAACTCCTGACTGTAACCTCGGTTACTATGATACTTTCGCCACTGGTTATATTACAAAAAAAATCTAATAGAAGAAAAAAAAAATTGCCAGAAGACCTCCGCTTGTGAGATGACAAACTTGACTGTCCTATTTCATTAACAGAAGTCATAGAAGCGATATCTAGACAGGCCAACAACAAAAACTCAAGGACACGATATGATCACCTGTAATTCTCTATAGCAAAGCTTTGGCTTACTGTATATGCATGTTTTCACGCTGTTCCAGGTCTGTTTAGACTCAAAAACTATCTGTAACATTCGTCTACTGCAGTCACACATGAGGCTTAAGAAAAATAGGCCCTATAACCACTGGCTCAAGGGTCAGGGACACTATCTCTTGTGTTTTTCTACCTCAAGAACGGTCGGAGCCAGTTCGGTTCGCTTGTGACATGAGACTACGACCCGTTACAGCTTAAAGGCTACTACTAAAATATCCCCCCACTCTAGAATTAGAAACGTCCCCATACTTAGGTCTCTAGATACCCAAAATACATGAACGCCGTTAAAAACCGGGTTGGAACAATCCGTTAAGTTACTTTTTATTAGACAGTGGAACTTTGATCCATTTCAGATGGATCAACCTAAAACTCGCCTTACCTCAACATAACAATTATAAAACACACTCTAGGAATTTAAATTTGTACTCACATAGTAGCACGCTCAAGAAGTGGGAAATAATCCAGTCGGTAACTAACTCAAGAATTAAATAACGTAGCTAAATGAGTCTAATGTTTTATAGTTTTAACAATGAGAACGAGTTTACACTCTAGACAATAGTTTTCTTGTGAACCATTAGGACACTCAAGCTGTCCACCTTTCCACCGAAGGTTCACTCTAGTCCAGTTCCGAATAATACTCCAGTCGTTATAATCCAATTCGAGGGAATGCTCTCGTCTCTGTCACAGATGGGACAGCTCTACTCTCGATTATTATAGTGATGGAAATTGCGAATAGCAATTTCCTACTGCTTTTTCTTGCGACTTTCCCGCGTTTGCGACTCAATTGTTCTGAAATTGTTCTGACCTCTTTTTCTGATTTTCAGTTCTCGCGAGAAAATCGTGCATGACAGGTTCCATTCGAAATTTTGAAAAATTAAATTTCACTCCAAAATCAAGTGTTTTTTGCTTCTCTCAAGGTCAAACTTCCAAATATGACCGACTGGCACATACTCCCCGGACTCGAGATCGATGTCCTCATCGCGCGCTGTCTTCTGCCAGTGAGTCCCAGAAAAACCGAGTGTTGCTCAAGATACAGTGCCAGTGGTCATTTACAGAAGTTTGCAGCAGATTTAAGCTTATCTACACCCCAAAATTCACAGCCATTTAAAATTTTCACACTATTGCTAAACAGCAACCAAAATCTGCATACACCTGCACCCTTGAATTTTCGCTTTTCAAGCCAATCATTTTAAAATCTCTTTTGTCCTATTCAATCAGGAAATTGTCATGCAGCATTTCGATTTATATAATAAATATAGTATATTAGTAACAATATTTGCTTTGTTAAAATTTCTTTTTCGTGAATCCAAGTTTCACTCGGATCCACGCTGAAGCCCCCCTTCCCTCTCAAGACTCAAGATCCATCCGATTTGCCCATTCATCTCGTGCTCTTCGCCTTGGAGGTACTGCATCCTGAAGTGCTAGATGCGGCAAACTGTCTCAACAGTTCCTCTTCATCATCGGAACTAATCACAATCTCCTCCCAAGCCTTCAGCTGTTCATAGGATCGCATCCATTCTCTCTGCTCCTGCAATCTCTTTGCTTGGTTGGGTAGTGCCTTCACCCTAGCTTCTCGGTTCAAGCAAAAGGAGTTGTGCAGTCTCAAGTTCACGTTCTTCGCCAGGTATTCCTCTAGTATCGACTCCCTCGCTTTGGTATTGTCTCTAGACATCTTACCCACTCTTTTCCATCCTGTCGTGATCGCATTACGATGGGTTAGCAGGGGTCTCTTGAAAGCTTCCGGCCCAATCTCGGCCTGGAACTGTCGATACTCTTTTTGATGTTTTCTCATGTGATCTTTCGTTGTCATGTACAACCAAGACGTCAGTGTCGCCCGAAACCATGGAAAGTACCTCAAGCGACTCCATACGTGCCTGACTTCCGTCGGTATGGCGAATACTTTGCACGCAGTCTCAAACAACTCGAGTCTCCTGCTGTAGTCTATCGCGTATATTGACTCAGCCGTTGGCGTCGTCGCCTCCCGATACTTCGTTATATTCTCTTCTATCCATCTCAGAGCTAACATCGTACTCACTACTAAGAGCGTCACCTTCTGCCGGTGATCCGGTAGTCCGATCGACCGAATCTCTTCCACATCCCACACCAGGCAAAGGTTCTTGTGATCTGGATACCACACCGTTTGTGCCAAACAGTGGCATGGGAATTCCCCATGAGAGATCTCAATGCTCCTGAGATTACGCTCCCCTGAGGCTTCCAAGAGAGGCTCAAGCTCCATC
The DNA here is from genome assembly GCF_963678635.1 of Symsagittifera roscoffensis. Classification (NCBI taxonomy): domain Eukaryota; kingdom Metazoa; phylum Xenacoelomorpha; order Acoela; family Convolutidae; genus Symsagittifera; species Symsagittifera roscoffensis. Next base: position 17,895,989 of record NC_087064.1, read on the forward strand.
ATTTTCTCGTGCATCGTGTCGTTGTCTTCCAGGTTCGGAGTACTTCCCACAGGTTTCCCGATCACGTTTTGTCTCTCGTGATCGCTCGTGTTTTCTCTTTCCAACTTCAGAAGATCTTCTCCCCAGATTTCGCTTAAGTCATCTCTCAATTCTTTTGGTACTGTCCCTTTGATTTTTCTCAACAACTTGTGCGAGTGATGCGACATCCGAGCCAACCTCACGCACTTGGGCACTGAGAAGGCCTTGTCCACCAGTATTCTCTGGCTGGACACTTCCACCATCGCCATGTGTAGCGGGTAGTGACTTCCGCACAAGTTGGCCATCATTGACCCTATCAGCGATTTCGCGTTCAATGGCAAGCCATAAGCTTCGCTCATGGGAAATCCCATTTCCGCCTCAAGACCAACCTTCCAGCTCCGGATGTGTTTTTGATTCACCTGCAACACCCCGGGCCATGATTCTACGCTCAACGCCGTCACTAAATGATGTTCAGACTCCAGTCTCTCCAGTGCCTGCAGACCACACATTCTCGAGAAGAATCCGAGAGCTGTCGCTATATTCACCGTGGTTCTCGCGTAACATTCCGCTATTATTTGCACTTCACTTTTCTCCCTTTCTGTGATGTCTTCGAACCAAGTGACCAGGTCTTCTTTTTGAAACGACAGTATTCTGACGCATGACCGTCCATCGCAGATGTGCTCTCCGTTCCCACACGTCGAATCCAGACAGCTACCCGGCTCCAATTTCTTTGCTGACCCGGGGTTGCTCGTCCTTTCGCTTGGCTCTTGCATCTGGGGCGTGATTAGCTTATGTAGCACTCTCAACTTCGCCAGATCTTCATCTTCCGTTGGTGCTAACCTCACTCGCTCTGTGGTTTCCTCGATTAGACTTGCATGGGGATGTGGACACCAGGAGGGTCTTAGTAGCTTCCATATCACTCCCAAGTTCGTGGTTAACAAGCCATTTCCACCGCCCATGTTCACTTCAACTCTCTTGTTTGAGCGCGGTATGCTTATCACCTCTGGTGTTTTCTCAAGAATCAGGCCCAGGCTCGGCCCCTTTTTTTCCACCGCGTCTATTTCCATTATTCTTTCTGTCCAAAACTTCAGTAGCTCCGCTACCTCATGGTTTCTGTGGGCTCCTCCAGCTTCCGAGTCTAAGAAGGGATTGTAGGCTATTCCCATCACTCCAGACACATATTGGTATTCCCCCTTCTCACTGAGTCTCGAGTACTGTTCTGACGAGGCCAGGTTACGGTGAACATCATGTTTTTCCTCGAACTTCTTATTAGAGAACCTCCGTACCTCGTCCAGCTTTCGATGGTTCTCTAAGGATAGTCTGGAACCATCTTCTTTCTCTATTCCTGTACTCTGATATACGTTCAAGATGATCGTTGAGACTCTTCTCTCCATGGTTTTACTTCCACTTGCTCTTTGGTGGCATGCCAAGATGGTGCTATCAGACATCATTGACATTATCCATCTCAAGAAACATGTGGCATCTTTTCTTCTAGCCAGGCTCAAGCCTGAATTGTCCCTGGCCACGTGTTGCATCAGTGCCTGATACACCTCTAGCTTCTTGCTTCCCAACTTCAGCCTGTCATACGAGGTCAATGTCTCCAACTCTATTCCCACCAGACTCCAGGTGAACATTAATTGTCCCGCAGTTCTAACGAAGGGATTCGCCATTAGTGGCGGTGCTGATGAGGATGTTCTCATCGCCTCTTCAAAATGATCCTTCAACAAACTCTGCCAGGACCTCTTCAGATGACTTGCCATCTCTATCTTATTAACCTCGGCTTTTTGCTGGGTGGCCCAATTGCGTCGCCTGCGAGCTATTCCACTGTCCAACTTCTTCAAGCAGTCCTCCATTTCCTTCAATGTTTCGAGGGCCACCCACCACGTCCGGGAAGTGTTCCTCGTCTTGTTCCTCTCCAATGGATCACTCGTCACTTGCTTGCCCATGTCCTGATGTGCCTTCGAGATCCATTCTTTGCCGATCTCCACTTCCCCTACCTGTCCGTTCGTTGAACCTCTCTTCACGTTTACCTTCTGAGGCTTGAAGTCTTCTTCTGACGTCGAACTGGCGGAAACCTCTATTTCCTTTTCTACTTCAAGTGGTTTCCTGAGCTCCGAGCTGTTCTTGTATGCCGCCGTCTTGCATCGAGCCAAAACGATGGGCGCCGTCTCTCTCAAGTTTCCTTCCGAAACAGCATCCACTGAAGGACTACCCCATCCTTCCACTTCTCTCTTCCTCTTGCGAGTCTTCACATCTCTGCTCGAGGGTGTTGTGGCTATCATCATTGATTCGACCTCTCCATCCACTCCTTCCAACTCTTGCCTCCCCCCTGCTCGAGCCTTAAGGATATTAGTATTTTTAATCATATTACTAGTCCCAACCTTATCCCTTTTTATGTCATCAACCATTTTATCCACAGTTTTTTGTTTCAGAGTAGAGCTGTCCTCACATTTCTCTTTTCTAGTCTTCGATCGTGCGTTCCTCAGCTCCACTAGCTTGTTCAGCAGCTCTTTTCTTGCTTTCTCATCCAGGCCCGTTCCTATCAGGAGCGGTTCCCCGAATCTCACTACTGCGTCCCACAGTTCCTTCCTGAACTTGTCCAGCGTCGTCTCGCTGCCCACTTCTCGATTGAATTCCCCCAGGAATTCCTGCCAAGCGTCATCCTCGAGAGATCCCAAGAATATGTCCCTGTTCCCTTCGAACGTGTTCTTCTCCCTTTCCTCCGAGCTCAAGAGTAACATCCCCATATTGAAGGTCTCACCTGCCAATGGCAACTCTAGGTTCTTCCGTGGGGACGGGTTCAGAGGTGGGGTGGCAGTATCTGCCCAATTCTCTTCGCTCAAGTCTTTCAACAGCTCTTGAGTGGTGAGTTCCTCCCCTGATGGCCCTGGTTCAGGCGTATTCCCCACCTCCATGTCTTCTCCAGCTTCACTGAGAGTTTCATCCATACTCTCTTCCTCTGATTCATTTCTTCTTCTCTCGAGAATTCTTTTGAATCGATCCTCAACAGGTCCACTCCTCTTGTCTCCAGGCGTGTCTACAGACAGTGGTGACGGTGTCGTAGGATCCAGCTTTTTATATTCCGTCAGGGCTACATGCAGTTGACCTGCTGCATCTAGTTCTGTTCCCTCCTGTGTCACTTCTACTTGTTCCAAGCCATAGGGTGCCTTGTATTTTCTCGTGGCAAATTTCATTTCGTCCACCAATGCGACGTGCCCCTCCATCACGATCATCCTGCCATCATCCCATATGGGTAGCATATTCTCAAGTCCTTCCTTCTCAAGAGTCCTCAAGACTTTCCGCACTTCATATCCAGGGGGCTGCGAACCTCTACTCTTTTTCGCTTGCGTCGTCCACGAATTTACCTTCATCTCGCTGATGTGGAAGTAGACTGCCGCCGTGTAGCCGATGAACAGGGGATCCCAGCCATCCGTGAAATGCTTCTGCGTTTCCTCCGTCATCATCTTCGCCATTATGGAGGGAACCACCAAGGGACTATTCATTCCCAAGGTCATCCTCCTGACTGTCGGGAACTCAGGCATGGTGGCTGGTAGGATTTCTTTCTCCATTATGGCCTCCAGCTCCCTCTTGACTAGTGCAAAGCACTCCTTCCAGGCGGGGATTCTCAAGACTTCTCGTCCGTCGGCCGTCAATGGGTTTAGGTTCCAAAACTTTGGATACATTTCAATGGGGCCCTCTCGATTGCCTCCCATTCTACATTGCATTTGTCCCCTGAAGTTGCACACCATCATCTCGGCATCTTTCACTTTTCCGAAGAGTACCGTGTTGCTCATACGCGCCCTGAGCACCTCCTGCTGACGCCAATTCAGCGATGTATCATCCAGTACGCTGATGAGACTCAAGTGCGTCACCGAGTGACGATACGTTATCACCAGGGGATCTGGAAACGCGTACGTCACTGCTGGACCATAGATGCAGGTCACCACCTCCTCTAGACCTCGGATTATCCCCATTGGGTCCGACCTCATTGCCAGACACAGGTCCGTCAACAGAGGCATCCCTCTGTTCGCCTTCTCCCATTCTTCTCTCGAGGTTGGGTTCTCATCTTCACCCGTCATGTATCGATTCTGCATCATGAGGTATTGCACCAGCAGTGTCTTCAATCCTGCGGCACACTTGTAGGAGCTGGTTTCAATGCTCGTGTGGACTCTCCCCATAGACAGAGGTTCTCCATATTCCATTAACCGATGAAACGACACCAATTCCCCATGGGTCAAGAGCACTAGTGCCAGGTACCCATCAACTCGAAGTGTCTCCACTCCCCGACTAAACATGTATGCTGGACCCATGTTGAACAAGTATCTGGGGTAGACCAAATACAGGGCCAAGAGCAGGCTGATGGGCATGCCCAGTATCTCCTGCACGAAGGCTCCAAAGATAGTCGCCGTGGTACCGAATACTCCTGCCAAGAATTCCTTCTCCCAGCAAGGACTCAAGAACTTGAGAATCTCGTAATCCCTCCGAGTCTTCAATTCGCCTTTGGCGTGCTCTCTCCAGAACCCTGCGATTGTCACTTCATTGGCGGCCGAGACAAATCTAGCCACCGTCATGTCTCTTACCTCGGCCAGCTCCAGTTGCTTCTCTAGGAAACTCCAGACTTGCTTCACGAGGAGTGGTGCTTCCTCCCTTGTCTTATTCGTGGCGTTCTCCAACCTTGGTGTCAAAAATGGCCACCAGCCATTCTCTTGAGTCAAACGATATTTCAACGATCCTAATTGCTTTTCCGTCTCGGCCACATTTCTTCTCTCGTTACTGGGACCTCTAGACTTGCTGGTGGAGTTCGTGATCTTTACATCCATACTCCGAAACCACAGGCTGGCCGTTAATTTGCTTATCGCCGGGTGATCGTCCCCGATGACTGGGCTGAACTTGAGCTGCCTGGCAAAGTTCGATATCTCTAGCAAGAGCACCTCGTCTAATACGATCAGGATGTCGGCTAGTCCATAAAAGCCCCTCAGTGCATGAGATATATCCGCCCATGCCGCCGCCAATTCTGACTTGCGAAGTCTCAGGCTCGATGGCTCCAACTCCCGATTGGGGGCTGCCATTAGAATCCGCCATTCACTCCCTTCTGCTATCAGGATCAAGACCGCGTACACGAACTGTAGGGCGGGTGGCATATTCGCGTATCCAGGGGATGTGGTAAACACCACCTTCGTCTTGGACCCGAATCTCGAGACAACATTCTCTTGCACTTCATTCATCGCCGCAAACAACGCTTGAATGGCTTCCCATATCTTCCTCGATGTCGGAATTTCATCGCCCTTTAGTTGCTCAAGAAGTCCCATCGCGTGCAGGTGATCATTCATCCCTGCAAACAATAGCAGTTCAGGTTCACAGGGCATCTCCGACTTTATTGCCACTACCAGAGTTAACATCTGATTCAATTCAGCTCCTGGCAAAGAGTATATCAAAGTCTCCGGCCAGAACAACTTGGGAGACGTTCCTTCGAAGTCTGATCCCGCCACAATGACTACTCTCGCAGCAGCTGGGTCTGCTCTATCATATACTGCCAGGGTTTTGGCCAGCTGGGTACTCCCACAGGGCTTCCCGTACCTGGGATCTTCCGCCAATTTCGAGCCTTCGTAAGCGGCATCTGGCAATCCCGTTCCTCCCGGATTGAGTAGCTTGTCTACCACCTTCAACTGTGCCGGGGTTGCCAACCTGATTCTGGCGATGCTAGTTCGGTGCTTGGGAGGTTCTGCTATAAGTCCCGGACTCCCCAGCAGCTTGAGAGGTCTGTAATTAATGGGTCCCATGATCGTTTTTGTGGGAATTCCCGTCAGGTCTGTGGTCTCCATCAACTTCGCTCTCGAGAAGTGCGCCTCATGAGCTTTCAACCAGTCCACGCAATGATGCCTATTCAAGTCCTCGTGTGATACTCGTTCGATCCCCAGGGTTTCCGCCAATTCTTGCCTGCATTCCAAACTCTCTAGATCCAGTTCTTTCACCTTCTCGGGATATCTCAAGCGAGCGGTCTCCATAGACTTATTTTCCCGTTTGCTCTCTGCCACTACCACTGAGGATATCGCCGAGCTTGGAGGTGTTGATGACGTCACCTCCTCAGACTCCATTGGCGTGGCACTCTGCAATCTGGTCTGGCTGCTCCTTGAACTGTCTCTAGTGTCAACTCTCGGTCCCAAGCGACCAGCCAAGGCCCTCGAGGCAAGGAATGGTGGGTTGGGAGGTGGTCCTAAAGTGAATTGGGCTGTCTCCAGCAGGTCCGCCTCTAGCGTGTTTATGTGTTCCTGGAAGACATCGTTCAGCCACTCCGCTCCCCTTGGCCTATCGAAATGGATTCCATCTTTTGAGGTGTCTTCAGGGAATCCCTTTTTCTCCATACGTTCTGCTATGTCCAACAGCCTGAGAGGAAGCACACTCTTTCGGTGTATGTCTCGGATCACCTTGTTCAGGCTCCGCACCTTCTGGTTCATCTCTAGGGCGTGCTGATCAAACATCATGTTGTAGGGGACCGTGCATACCGTCAGCAGGATGGGGTCCATCTGGATCCTCAGTTCCTCAAGAAGGCAGCTCATCTTGTCGCACAACCTCGTTACCTTCCTCGCTTCTCCCCTTGACACGTCGTTGGTCCCAACCATCAGGGTCACTGTGTAAACTTTGGTCATCCCTAGCATGTCCAGGGTTGCCAACATCTGTGGCGTGGCAGCTCCAGCGAAACTCAAGACTCCTGTCTGCCAATGTGACCGTATCTGGGTCAACACCCGCACCAGGCTATCCCCTATAATTAGGTGAACTGCACCCTCTGGCACACGAGGTGGCGCTAGATACTCCACCCAGGCTGCGTCATGGAAGCAGTCCCTCCTGGCTCCCTGTTCCGCACTCCAGTCCAGCCGATTGTGCCTGTGGTAGTTCCCTTCTGTATTCTTCTTATAGCTTGCGATCACGACATTCCTGACCGGCTGTTCCCTCCAAGTTGGGGGAAGCTCTGGCCTTGTCGATCTTTCACGACTCTGCTGCTGCAATTTCTCGCCTAGCTCCTTCAGGCGCGATGAGGCGCCGCTCACCTGACTGCCACTCGAGGTCGAGGTTGGGGTATATCCTGGTAACACCACATCCATCAGGGGACGTACAGGTTGTGTCTCTAGATTGCGCAGGGAAGGCGTCACGTCATTCGGTATCCAGACCTCCAACCCTTCACTCATGTGTTCTCTGGCCTCGCGGTCAAGGTTGAACCGTCCTCTAGCCCTGGGAGCTTCATCCACCTCCATGCGCGACTCTGGCCTCGAGCTGGTCACCACTCGTTCGTTTGACCTGGCTCCCTTCTGTGCGTCAAGCTCGCGTTGTCGCTGTTCTATCCTTTCCAACTCCGACTTCAATTGATCACGATTCGCGACGTTCTCCCGCACCCTTAACTCCTGTTGATGCTCAGCTTTTTGTATCTCAAGCAACCTCAGAGCCTGGTCTCGCTCATTGACCGCCTGGTCCCTTTCCAGCTGAACCTTCTCCCGATCCAGATTTGCCTGATCCCGATCGAGGTTCGCCTTATTCCTTTCCTTCTGCGTCTTCTCGAGCTCTTTCTTTAGAACACCTAGATCCGGATATGCCTCGGTCGTCTGTTGCATTCGTGACATCGATGGCACCCTACTCGAGCTCTGGCTGGTGGACCTTACTGTTGGCCTAGTCGGTAGTGGGAATTCCCCTGCGCCATATTCGGTATTGTTATTCAGGCCAGGATTCCTTGCCAAGTCAAAACCCCTTACTCCTCCATTCACATTCCAAGACAACCATCTGGTCTGTTCTTGGTTCGATATTCCCTCGGTGGTGTAGCCGATCATCAAGACAGCCTCCGTTGCAGACTCCCTGCACTCACCCTGGTCCTCCAACTGGAGGATGGCATTCAGCATCACCGCCATTCTCTCGTCTATTTGGGTATAGTCCAAGTCCCTCAGGCGCCTGTATAGCTCATCAAGAGTGGGCTTCCTCAGGGCCGCGGGCACGGAGTTCCAGAATCGGTCTGCCATTCTTTGTAACTTCGGGATGTATGTAGGTAGATGTTAACCAGCTCAAGAATTACCTTACCAACTCAAGAATTACCTTACCAACTCAAGAATTACCTAGAACTGTTCTCTTGCAAGTACTTGCTGTAGATTCGGATTATCGCGTGTTCAATCAAGATTCTCTCTTTCTGTTACTCGCTTGAGTGTAGTTGGATTTTCAACTTTGTTTTTCAAACTTGATCTGAAAACAGAAAGCTCATTAAAACTTAGCATATCACGTCCCTAACCTAGAGACCCCCCTTCTACCCATATGGTTAAAATCTTACCATTCTCATATCACTTAAAGCAATTCGATTGGATTTTCCCTTAAGAACATGCAGATTCATTTTATGTTTTAGCACCATCAATTCTTTCTTTTAAAATTCAATTGTCATGCCAATCACATCTTAAGATCCCTTTACCTGCGCCGCACCCCAGTACCTAACTCAAGACTCCTCCCTCACACCCGACCTGATACCTCCATGTACCCGACTCAGGCGATGCTCAAGTAGTACTTCTTGTGAAGATGCACCATTATCTCTGTTTCTGCAAAGACCACATGTAGGATAGCGTACAATTCCCTCGAGCTCAGTTTGCCCCTGTTTGGGTCGTACACCGGCATCGAGACCTCCACTATTCCTCTTTCAATCATGAAGTCACGTAGTCTTGTCAGTGCCAATATCACGTGTTCGGGATCAATTGTGTTTCTGTCGTTGACTCTCGTTACTAGGAAGCAGAGGTATTTGCCCGGGACTTGTGCCACTGACGGTGGAAGCGCTGCTATGCCTCCCAGTCCTGGCCTCTGTCTGAACAGAAACTCTACGTTCTGGTACTCTCTTTTGAAGTCAGCCTCCAATCTTGATTTGAAACTCATGTCCGCCGTGATGCAGATCGCGCTGGTCCTGTTTGACAGGATGAAGTCGCTATCCGTTATCATGATGTTCTCTGAGTATTCATTGGGTATTTCGAATTTCGTTTTGAAATTCCTTCCTATGGTAGGCTCTGGTTCTTCTTCCTCCAGTTCCAATCCGCTTGTTTCCCTCACTTCCTTGAGCTTCTTTATCATCAAATTTTCGGTGTGGGTAAGTCCTACCCCCACTCCCCGGACAAAAATATTTATCGACGTCCCCGTCGATGTAGTCGGGTCTGAATTGTCCTTGGGGATGTCCAGTGGCCTGTCTGTTGCTGTCCATCCGAAAAGAGGGTCCTCTGTCTTCATGTAATTTGCTGCTGATACATCGATTTGCTGAATGCTTTGTCCTTCGCGGCTCTCGTCTTTGACATCACGCATCCACTCTAGAATCCTCAAGTTCGTGTTCTCCCTCCTTTCTATTTCACTCTGCTCGAGATCCGTCTCCAATTCCGGCGTCGAGTAATCATCCTGCGGATAATGTCCACCATCGTCAATGACCTGCCATTCCTCTTCGGCTTCCAGTTCGCCTGCGCTTAGTAGTTCATCGCCCAACTTGTCTGGCTGTATCTTATCGATCAAGAAGTCATCCCCGTACCTATTGTACCTCATACCTGTTCGTTTACGATTGCCAGTCCTGGTTTCCGGTGGTGTTGGTCGATCCGGCTCCATCCACTTCGGTACCTCGTTTTGCTCTGGGTCGTTCCAGTCTTCTTCTACAAATGAACCTGCATCCGACTCCACTTCTATCTTTTCGTTGTCGTCCAAACTCAAGTTCTCATTACCATCATTTTTCTCTCTAGTGCCTTTCTCATTCACTTCGCACGCTGGTTCCACCACCAGGTACTGAAGACCTTCCATGTCTTTTGGTAGGCACCAGTCCTCCGGGGACGGGACGTGAGGCTTCAGATTTTCGTAATGTGCTGCTCGCCCTGTACTCAAGCGATAGAACCGTCCTTGTTGATGTACTTCCGTAATCATGAATGGTCCTCTCCATTTCTTGAGTAGTTTCTTTGTTCCCTTGGGCGGTATGACATTTTGGAAGACCCACACGTATTGGCCCACTTCGTATGGCTTTGCTCTTAGTATCTTTCCGTCATATTTCTTGCGTTGCCTCATTTGCGCTTGCGCCGTGTTTCTCCGACATAGCTCGTTTAGCTCTTGTTGTCTTTTGATCGCTTCCTTCACGTATGCTTGAGGTGACGTCCTCTTCCCCTCGTACTCCGGGTAGAAGAATGTTATAGGCATTGCCCTTTCCCTGCCTGTCAACATCATGAAAGGACTGATGCCCGTCGTTGAGTGCTGAGTACTATTATAGGCTCCTACTACCTGTGGCAGATATTTGTCCCAGTCCGTCATGTATCTCGAGCAGTACACCCTGAGCATGTTGACCAGTGTCCTGTTCTGTCTCTCTACCAACCCATTGGTCTGTGGATGATAGGTCGTCGAGTGTGCTTGAGCAATGTGTGATCTCTTCATCAATTCTTTTGTCAAGTCCCCCACGAAAGCCTTGCCGTTGTCCGACTGGAAAGTCATTGGACAACCATACCGCGATATCCAATGCGTTATCAGGTGATCACATGTCTCCTCTGCCGAGGCTGTCTGGCACGGAACCGCTTCCGCCAACTTGGTGAAGTGATCTATTATAACTAGTATTTGGTTATAACCCGACTCCGTCATGCAGATTTTCTGATGGTCTATCTGCACCACTTCATTGAATTCCGAACTCTCGACAGACTTGAGGGGAAACTTCATCTTCCTTGGGTCTTTTACTTGAAGGCATGCTAGGCAGGCATTCACCCATCTCTCGCAAGCTTTTCTCATTCCCGGCCAATCAAACCTGTGAAGTATCCTTTGTTGTACTTTATCTATCCCCTGGTGGCCCATCTGGTCGTGTGATCTGAAAAGCACCTCCGTTTGGTACAATTGTGGTAGTATGATGAGGTTGTGTTTGTGTAATATTTTTTCCTCATCTCTTCTCTTGCACGCTACCACCCCTTCAGCTGTGTGATAAAGTAAATCTCTCTTTTCTTTGTAGAACTGGCTCAAGATCTTGTAGCTGTCTTCCTCAAGTTCCCCCTTCTCCTTGACTCCCGAATGGATCCATTTGGAGAGGTTACTTGTCATTTTGTCATTCTTCTGGGCCCTTATTAGGTCAGACAGCCTGTATCTCGCCGTAACGTGCTCCTTTAGCGCCATGATCTGTCCATTCATTTCACCAGGGTTGTGGATGTCATCGCTCAGCTTCACACATATCATCCTTTTCACGATTTTCATGTCGTCTTCTGGTACCAGATTCGTTCTGACGTTTGAGTTGCACGATAGTTCCCTTAGTGGTTTTCTTGAAACTGCTATTTTCTCGAGCTCTTCACCACCTCGTACCTCTTGTATTTCCAGATTGTACGTCCCTGAAGATGGATCCGTCTGTAATTCCCTGTCGTGCTGTCTTATCTTCCTTCTCTTCCGCCAGTATCATGCATAGACTGTCTTGGTCTTCGCTGCTCTCATCCGAGTCTTCATCCCATTCTTCACGCTCCCCGGACAATTTCCCTTCTCCGGTTTCGTCTTCTTCCATGAATCTGGACCACTCCCCGGACTCTTGATCTAGTCCCAGGTGTTCAACTTCTTCTCTGAATGTTACTTTCTTATCCCTGACTTTTGTCTGCTCCAGATTTTTTTCGGGGATTTTTTCAACTAGTGATCGCACAACTTCCTTGCTATCAGTGATGCTTCCTTTTGAGACGTCAGTATTGTTCACTGTTTCTTCTCTCCGAAGTATGGTTAGTTCCGGTGCCTCCTGACCTCTCCCTTGGATCACGGGCTTGTCATCTGATAGTTTCTCAAGTAACCTCATTAAGTCTTCATTTATTCGGACCGTTCCCTCCTCTACCTGGATGAGATCATAACCTTTTGCCTTGAGTGTTTCCCTCACGATCTTGGACTTGAGCATTATTCCTATCGGAACCCCTCTGCTTTTCTTCAAGATGGTCTTTTCAAGAGGCTCTTTCGGCAATTCGGGATGATCTTCAATCGGTTTGCCTGATTTGTCCAGCCATCTCGTGAGTGGAAGACTGTCGTACGTTTCTTTGTCCATAAAGGAGAAGCCGTCTTTGATCTCAGGTCTGTCCGCCTCTCTTTGTTCTTGCCTCTCGTAGAACTCCGTCTTCTTACTCAAGCTGTCAGCATTTTGATGTTTATCTCGTGTTCTGTGCTCAATTATCATGTTGTATCCATCCAAGCGAACTATCCACCTCCCAATATAGCTCTGGTCCATTGAGTACGTTTTCAGCCAGCTTAGTGCTCGGTTGTCGACTCGCAGCTTGAAGGGCTCACTGCCTAAGTATGCTCTGTATTTTTCGACAAAGGTGACCACCGCAAACATCTCTGCTTTCGGTGCTCCGTACTTCATTTCTGTGTCACTTAGGACCTTGCTCCCGTATGCTATTGGTCTCAAGACTGTCTTCCCATTCCATTCTTGTTCTTGATGGAGAATCCCAGAAATAGCGACTACTGACGCATCCGTGTCTAGCACGTACCTCCCCTTCTCAGTCGGCATACCCAGTACTGGTGCCTCACACAGCTCTTTCTTTATTCTCTGGAATGACTCTTCTGCCGCGTTGTTCCACGTGAACTTCTTGCCCTTGTGTCTCATTAATTGTTGCATCGGGTATACCTTGTCCGCATAGCCCTTGATGAATTCTCTATAATAGTTGGCGAAACCCAGGAAGCTCATCAGCTGGTGCTCCGTCTTCGGTGATTTCCAGGTTAGGACTGCTTCCACGGCGTCTGGGTCAGGTCTGATACCGTGTTTATCTACCATCCTGCCCAAGTATTTAATCGAGTCCTTGAGTATCTCGCACTTTGATGGTTTACACTTCAGCCCCGATCTTTTCATGCACGCGAACACCTCGTCAAGCCTCTCGATGTGGTCTTCTAGTGTTGGCGTTGCTATTACCACGTCGTCCACATAGCACATTACCAGGTTGCCGTACTTCTTCGTCACGCCTATCAACGCGTGTGCCATCAGCCGCTGAAACGTGGCTGTTGCATTGCAGAGTCCAAACGGCATCCGTTTCCATTGAAACAGACCCAACTCGCAGGCGAACCCTGTCTTGTCCCTGTCTTGCTTCCTTAATGGTACCTGCCAAAAGGCCGAGCCTAAATCAAGAGTCGTAAAAAATTTCGCATCACCTAACTTCGAGAGGCTCTCATCAATTCTAGGTATGGGATAGGCATCCTTCACCGTGACGGAGTTCAGGTATCGAAAGTCACAACAAAACCTTAACTGGTCGCCTTTCTTTTTGGCCATCACTACTCCACACGCCCACGGTGACTTGGATGGTTCTATCATGTCATACTGTAGTAACGTTTCGATTTCTTTTCTACACGCGTCCGATTTGTGTGGGGTCATGCGCCTCGCCCCCTCCCTGTGTGGCACCGCGTTTTCCTCAAGTTCTATTTCATGTTCAACAAAATTACAACACCCGATATCCGCCCTATGCCTTGAAAAAACCTCCTCGTTCCGCTCTAGTACGTCCTTGATAGCTTCGAGCTGTTCATCTTTCAGTTTGCCCCTTAAATGTTCAATCTCCGGCAGAACCGGTTTATCAGTTTGCATTTCATCTAGCGTGGGTCGCTCTGGAAAGTTCGAACAGCTCGAAAGCCCATCGTCCGTTTCTGACTTAAGTGATTTGATAAGACCTGAAGAATCTTTTATTCTCTGCAATCGTCTCAAGATACAAATTTTGTCCCTGTGATTAGGACAATCAACAACTTCATTTTGTTTTGAGTTTTCAATTGTTTCGTATCGAGTTTTAACTGGTAAAGCATATCCCAGCTTCCTCCCTCTCTGTATCGTGATCGGTATATCAAGGGTATTCAACAAGACACTGACGCAGAGGCCGCTCTTGGATATCGAAAATGATCTTCCTAAAACAGCAGCGCTTTGACTATTGGGATTCGGAACTATACACACTTGCTTGTTGTCACTTAGTTCATTATAATTTTTCATCCTCAAGCTTACGATTGCCGCTTCATTAGCTTTTAACCTCACTCTCCTACTCAAGAATACCGGTGCTTTGTTTTCATTCGCCATTATTAAATTTACCGGTTTGATTGCGTACCTCCTATCCGGGTTCCGTATCCTGAACATTGTATTATTTAGATCAATCGTTACGTCGAAATTCCTGATGAAGTCTCTGCCCAAAATGAATTGGTCAGATTCATCTAGGTTTTCTACCACGATGAAGCTCATCCACAGGTTACGTTCCCCCAAATTGAGGGCTATTATCGGCGTCCTGCCCAACACCCGAAGGGCCCCTTTGTTTGCAGCTGACAGCCGTATTCTCGAGTCTATCAAGTCTCCTTTGTCAAAGCCCATCTTTTCCCATGTTTCGATTGGTATGACGCTCAAGACTGCTCCCGTGTCGAGTAATCCACGTAACTGAGTCTTTTTGCCATTTATGTCTAGCACGTGCCCTGTCACGTCTGCTTCCGTCCCGATGTGCATTGCATCTTCTTCGAGCATAGCACAGTGTCCAATCGATCTTACTTTCAATTCTTCTTTCCCTACATAGATTTGTCCAATTAGGTCTTCGTCGCATGTTATCATCGTCTTGGTATAGATGTTGATTCCATCTATATTTAGCATGACCTCGTGTGGACCATAAGCTTCAGTGTACCTATTATCAACACGTACCGATTTGCTGCCCCCTCTCGTGAGTAGTGCCCTGAGCGCTCTAGAAGTCGTTTGTGGACTTATTCCACTCAAGTAGTCTGCATACACGTCAATGTGCATTATCGTCTGGTCGCTCGGCTCGCTCAAGTTTCTGGTTACCTCGTGTCCGCCCACTGTGATTATCGACATTATTCTTGCTCCGATTTTCGATATTCCAAAAGGTTTACCTGTCACCATTTTCACGGTGTTACAATTCCCGGTCTTCATTGAGCCCGTTCTAGCCTCTGGTATTGAGTTCGATCCGGTTAATGCTTCGTTAAAATTCTGTCTTTCGATCTCCAACTTTAGTCGTTGCTCTATTTCTTTCGCAGCCAGATCTTGTTTCACTTTGGCAATTGCTTCCGTCGCCGCTTTCTCATAATTTATCTCTAGAGAGCTTCCGGCCGCGGACTCTAACGCACCGCTAACATGTGTAACAGCTTTCACTGTCTTCGTCGGCAATTCGGTGTTTGGTGCCCCCAAGTTCCTAGATTCAAACTCGTTTTGCCTGTTCCGCTGATTCTGCACCGCCGCTAATGCCAACTTATGTTTGGGGTGATTCTGGTCCTTGACCGCTTCCCAGAACAAGGGATAATCCATTCTGAAGTGCCCCTCCTGGTTACAGAAGAAGCATCTGGCGCCTATCTTGATGATTAAGCCATTATAGTACTCGTGTTCCTCCATCTGACTCATATCCTCCTCATCCGGTGCATAACCTAGGCTCTTCATGCCTTGTTTGTACGTTGTGTAGTCAGCCACATGATGATCCGCTGACCCGCAGTTCGCGCATGATCTGCGCTTGTCCATATCATCTCTAGGTTTGTACCATGATGACATCTGGGGTTGGCTTCCCCCTTGCGTGTTCCTGTTTTCAGAATATGAGTACTTCATAAGTTTCATCAGCATGTATTCTCTTGATTTCTGTCTCATTTCCTCTGGGGTAGGTGCGCTGTCCTTCGACAATGTGTAGTATGTTGCTAACATTGTCCTTAAGTCATCACTTTTCACCCCATCGATGAACTTCGAGGCAATGCTAAAGTTCCGTCTATTTGTCGACTCCTCTGGGTCACTCCTCCTTCTCAAGCTCTCGAGGTCATCTAGGAACCGATCTATTGACTCGTCGTCCCTCTGCCTTCTCTTTTCAAATCGCATCATCGCTTGGTGACCCTTCATGCCTGACCCGAATCGATTCAGCAATATCTCGAAGATCTTATCCGCAGTGTCGCGTTCTTCCTCCTTCTTTGCGACCACGCATTTTAATGCCGTTCCTTCCAAGTTGCTCAGTATGGCTGTACATGCTTGTCTTTCGTCACTCAAGTTATCTTGTTCTAGATGTAATCTCATCACTTCCACCCAAGTGTCAATGCATCCATCGGAGTCGTCTTTGAATTCTTTTGGCTTCTTGAATGTCTTTCTTGATTTTCCCTCTCTCCTGTCGCTCGAGTCAGTGTTCCTCGTGGCGAAGGCCTCTAGAGTCCTGTTCATCATCTCCCAAGTGCTGGCCCATGTCATAGCATCCGGTCCTGTGTTGCTGTTAGCTGTTGAATCTCCCGGACCAGTCGTTGTATTCGACGTTCCATTCTTCATTATTGTTTTCGCAGCTGTTGGTGCTCTGCTTATCGCATCCCTGGTTATGGGCAACGGTGTCGATTGTCGTTTGTTCCTTTGTGGTTCTACAAAGTCAACTCTGGTGCCTTGCGTACGATCCGCTGCCGGTCTTTCTTGTGGAGTAGAACCTCTCAAGATTGCATCCAACTTCGCCTGTATTGCACACGAACTCTCGGCTTGACTCTTGCTCATTGTGTCCATTTTCCTTTCCAGGCTCCCTAATTGGCTGTTGACATCATCATATCGGTTCTTCAACTGTTGCATGTCTGTTTTGATGTTCTTTTCTCGTTCTTCATTGGTGGCTTCTACCTTATCTGACATTTCCTTGAGTCTCTCATCTGTTGCCTTAGCTAGGTTAAAATAACTGTCTAGATACTCGTGCTTGTTGTATCTTATCTCCTTTTTTATCACCTCTCTGTCTTCTTCACTGTGCTTAAGTCTTTTGTCAATCTGATTTAATTTAGCCAACAAGTCACCCAGCTCAATGGTAGTCTCTTCATGGTCAGCTGTCGGTCTCTCTTCGGCCGTAGCCTCTGCTTTAGCTTGTCCCTCTCTTGGATTGGCTTCTGAGGTCTTCGTGCTCACTGTCCCAAATGTTCGTGCTCTTTCTGCTTTTGGTTCTTCAGTCACGTTTTCTTTTGTTTTTATTCCGAACATTATTCCCAATTTTTCCGTAAAAGATGTCCTCTTTACTTGAGAGTCTTCTTTCACCGTTTCTTCGGTGTTGCCTATTGCATCTTCCGCGTCATCTATCGGTGAGAACTCTATGGGTTTCTGGTTCGGTTCCTCTGCATTGGGCATTGGAGTTGACTCTGTCGCCATCTTCCTTGTTTCATCCACACTTTGATCGGGTGTCTCTAGATCAATCTCGATGGTGGGTTCTACTCGCTCCCCTTCCGTGCCCTCTTTCGCCCTGTTCTCCGCTGTACTCCTTGTGCTGACCATGTTAACTGAAAAGTTCGTCTTCGTTATCTTTGGGCCCGTTGATGTCGTTCCGCGCAGCGATGAATTATATTTCGTGTTTGATCCACTTGACCTTTTTTCGAGCACCGGTACCCTACTCCGCCTCATTATTTCTATTTACAACTGCTCCTATTTACAATTTTATTATATACACGATTCTATTCTAAGGGTAAAAAAATATATTTTTTGTGGTAACAAATTCTGTACAACGTGTTAAAAACCTTATCCAATTCTCTTTCTTAAACCTCCGAAAAACTTTCCTTAATTTGGTCTTAACCGTACCTATTTCGATTTGTCTTATTCTGTCTTAAGACACACTTGTTGTGATTCTACTTCAATTTTTATACCGTCCCAAGACTATTCTTCACTATCACAGTACTCTCCGCTAGTGTCCTAAGACCCTTGTACCAAGACTACTGTCCCAAGACTAGTGTCCCAAGGCTAGTGTCCCAAGACTACTGTCCCAAGACTACTGTCCCAAGACTAGTGTCCCAAGGGTAGTGTCCCAAGACCAGTGTCCCAAGGCTAGTGTCCCAAGACTAGTGTCCCAAGGCTAGTGTCCCAAGACTACTGTCCCAAGACTAGTGTCCCAAGGGTAGTGTCCCAAGACCAGTGTCCCAAGGCTGGTGTCCCAAGACTACGGTCCCAAGGCTAGTGTCCCAAGACTCTGTCCCAAGACCACTGTCCCAAGACCCTGCCCCCAAGACCCTGTCCCAAGACCCTTGTCCCAAGACCACTGTCCCAAGACCCCGTCCCAAGACCACTGTCCCAAGACCCTGTCCCAAGACCACTGTCCCAAGACCACTGTCCCAAGACCACTGTCCCAAGACCCTGTCCCAAGACCACTGTCCCAAGACCCTGTCCCAAGACCACTGTCCCAAGACCCTGTCCCAAGACCACTGTCCCAAGACTGCTCTGTCCCAAGACTTTTTCGGTACTGTCCCAAGACTCGTCACGGAGTGTCTTCCTCGTTGTAGGGTCTTCTTGAATCACCGTACCTTGTACCACCACTC
This sequence comes from Symsagittifera roscoffensis, assembly GCF_963678635.1. Taxonomy (NCBI): domain Eukaryota; kingdom Metazoa; phylum Xenacoelomorpha; order Acoela; family Convolutidae; genus Symsagittifera; species Symsagittifera roscoffensis. The sequence continues at coordinate 17,914,235 of NC_087064.1, forward strand.
AAGCTCTAGTAAAATTTTCCCAAAAACCCTCTCTTAAAAGCCAAATGCTGACCCCCCTCTTCTTTTTGGTTGTTTCTATTTCAATGTAGGTGCGCAGGTATCTTGTGATCACCTGTTCGTATAAAACCAAACACAAATCCTCACTAAAATGCAACAAAAATCTAAGTAAGAAAAATAATAAAAACAGAAAAATGAGCCCACCTGAAATTCAAAGGTGACCAATGTCTACCTTTCGTCGAAAAAAATGTCTGGTACCTAATTGCCACGCGTTTTCCTCCCCCCACTAGTGATCTTATGGGGTTTCACAAAAGCTGTTTATATCCGGTCCCCCCTACCAAACCAACCAGCGTACCAGTCTTAACTCGAGTTGAATTTTGGATCTCCACCTAATATAACCAACGCGTGTTAATTTCTAATGTAACTAAGTCAACGATGTCGACTAATTAGTTACTCTAATTTCCCCCTTTTTACAATTTACAACCGCCAACCTCTAACTTAACCAGTCCCCCTTCTAACCTCCCCCCTTTCTAGCCCCCCTTCTTAAGCCTAAAAATTACTTTAAGCGCCGGGTGCTAAACCTCTCAAGAGAAAACCGTAGACCTGTTTCCAGGCCTGCTCAAGTAAAAACGTTCCTCAAAACTGGGGGATTTCGCTTATCCAATTTTACCCTTATCTCCTATAATGTAATGTGGATTCTAACGATACCCGTTCTGCCCAACTTGAGAACTCGAGAATTGCCAAATCCTTCTTGGCTGCTTTCCCACTCGACTGGTCACCTGTTCCAGTCCAGTCTCCTATTGGTTCAGCTCAAGTGTCCCTGAACCACTTTCCCACTCGGCTGGTCACCTCTTCCAGTCAAGTCTCCTATTGGTTCAGCTCAAGTGTCCCTGAACCACTTTCCCACTCGGCTGGTCACCTCTTCCAGTCAAGTCTCCTATTGGTCCAGCTAAGTTCCAAGCTATCTGAAAACCCTTGACGACGCCCCACTTCGGGCACTTTATTCAGTTTACTGGTTTAAATTGCTAGGTTGATCGAAACGATCGAACTTGTAAAACAGTATGGGTATACTATTTAATTAATATAAAGGTTTGATCCAACTAATCTGGTGTCAAAGTCACTGTCTTTTTTCGTTTTATGGTTTTTGTTCCTTTTTCTATTCTTTTTTGGTTTTTGTTTTGCTTTTTGTCTTTTTGCTCGTGTTTTTGTCCCCCTAGTTGCCCCCTTTTACTCGGTTAGCTAAGCCTCGCTCGGAGAGCGTACCAGGAAATTTTCTCGAGTGTGACATTCGACCAGAATGGCCAAAATGCAGTCTCTGCAGAATTCGGTATTTTAGCAGCAAGCCTTCCGAATTGGCGATTTAGAACGGATAAGGACGTTATTTGAACGATTAGCCAAACGGTGAAGGCTAGAAGATTCTGGAATTCTAATTTTTAAAAATTCGAATTATGACGTCATATTTCTGAGAAACGTCAGAGACGGCCATTTTAGCTAAAATAGCAGAAAGGAACAGAACAACTTTTATCTGCGATTACGAACAGTACGAAATCGAGACTAAGAAAACAACAACGAACTACCGAACAGCAGAGGACGTTCCGAGTTGCAACTATTGTGCTGTTACAATAGTTGCAAGGCCGTTGCGAGCAACGGTGAAGGGTAAAACCCAGCCTTCCGAGTTATTGTGAACTGGATATTAAGAAGCTTGATTCACCGGATTCAAGAATCCGGAAGGGTCTCGGGACGTGGACTTTTATGAACTTATATTGAATTTTAGCATCCGTCATGTCCTGACTTGAATTTAATTAAGATCTTAATTCGTTTTGACAAGAATGAGGAGCTAGAAGTAGGGGGGAAAGGGTTGATCCATCTTCGATGGAGATGATGATTTTTATCTACTGAACAAAAACAATAGTCATATGATAAGTAGTAGCCCTGTTTTTAGGAGTGACCTCGTGGTCTGGGGATACAGAGACCCAGCCATGAGCTCACTAATTTTGCATGTAATTCAGTTAATTTGAGCGTTCTGGTCGAAGCCGGAGAACAGTAGCGTTTTTGTCAGCCTGATGTAAGAAAGACCACCGAAAAGTACTGGCTTGGTAGAGACGGTGAAAAACATGCAAAGCTCTGTTTAGACGCTAGCCAGTCGTCTTAAGACTTAGTTTTGTTATCCGTCGATATGTATCTTCCGGGCGAATGTTACATGTATGTTTTTATGGCGCTCCTGGGTGTTATTCTTTTTTAACATCATGATCGGCAGAACCGTTAACGAGCACTCCGCGCCGAGCGGATGCTCACATTAACGCCCTTATTAGGCCTAAACCGCCGGGGCGGAAGGGTAGTTCGGAACGCGGAGGCCTTCCGGATTGCCGTGAATAGTTTTTTAACCTAGTTAAGACCGAAAATTCACAAACCAGGAAGGGTGGGGGGATCGGCCGTCCCCTCGTCCCCTGAGCGGTTGGTGACCAAAATTACTTAAAGATATAAGTAAAACCAAACAAAAAGTAGTATAGTACCCAAGAAAAACAAAAAACATAAAAAAATAACCGAAAAAACCAAAAACAGTAAAAAAGTAAAAAATCAGTAGAAATCATCCCCCCAGACAAGATGTGATTCAACCCCCCCGTTTGTTGTTGATAGATATATTGTTGTTACAGGCATTTATATCAGTCAGGATCGTTACGATCAATTTTGTGGCCCGTTTGTGAGGCTTGTACTGTAGGGTTATTTGAGCATTTAAGCACGTTAATGATAAATTGCGCCCAATCCGGAAGGGTCAGCTGATTTGCGCTCAATTCGGAAGGGTCCGGGGTGAAGACCGATCCGGCAAGCAGTACAGGGAACAACAGGAAGAGGCTCAACGACAACTACAATCGACTGTTGGGTATCGTTAACAAGTTTTGTATCCCTTTTGGTACAAAAAGTAGGATAGTAATCTGTGGGGGGCTCGACAGTGCTGCACTGTAGTGACCCTTCACCGAACTGCGAATATCCGAGTTAAGCACCTTAATTCGGAGATTAAACAAACCCGGAGGGGTATAGTATTACTAATATTATTATTCATATAGCCTATATTAATAGTCACATATCGTTTTTCAGTGAAAAACAACGAAAACAGACCGGTTTTTAGGATCAAAATTGCGATATTTTGATCCCCCCACAAGTCGCGATTTTTGAGATATCGATATTTTTTGAAACGGAAAAAAGCGCTAAGTTAGTGTGTTACATCGTAACTGCACTACTGTAACAAGTAGAACCGGTTAACTTTAGTTCGGAAGTGGTTGGAACTAGTTTGGTACCAAAAACCAAATTTTCCCAATTTTTGATAGTAAGAAACACTAAAAATTTAGAAAATTTTTTGAAATTTTTGAGGTAGGACAGTAAAAATAGTTGTTCGGACAACGTCCACTAGTGAATCTACAAGTCTTAAAATCCGCTACCCGAAAGCCTTCCGGGTTGCAGAGAAATCGAACATAACGTGTTTGATTTGGTGGATTCATCAATCCGGAGGGGTCCAGGTAGCATAGTTTTTCGCAAAATTTTTCTACAATAGCGTTTTAGATCGGGTCTTTTTGAACTAGAAGAGTATAGGCCTTCTGAGCTCGGATCAATAATTTTTAGGTCGAAAGGACCAGATTTGCGGAAAAAGTTAGGCGGAACCTATAAGAGAGAAAATTTTTTGAGTTCGGAAAAAAGACGTTTTGGTTAATAACTTTGGAACTACTGATCATATCGAGTTGATCTTGGTACCAATAGATCAGAAATTAGCTGAGCTTACTAATAGGATCAGAAATTTTTCGGAAAAGCGAGAGAGAAAATTTTTTGAGATTGTTTTTAGCAAATTACACAAATCCGGAGGGGTACACCCTTCACGTTTTATAAATTTTTCTAAAAAACCCTTATACCCCTACCAAAAGTTGATAGCGATTGAACTAAGTAACTTAAGACAGTTCTAGACAAAAAGGGAGGGCTGAAGGCACAAGACAACCATAATAGAGTCGAAATTAGGCAAGTGATAAGACCCTTCACCGTTAGTGTGAATTGTCAAATAAGTGCCTTAACTTCAATCCAGAGGGGTCTAGGAAAGGACCCTATACCCTTCCCAGTTAATTCAAACAGCATAATAGCAACGCAGAACGTATCCGGAGGGGTATAAGCTGAAATTAAGAAAACTACAAAAAGCTACTTTGACAGAGCTAAGGGCTCCGAAGTCAGAGGGGTCCAAATCCGGAGGGGTCTACAATTAACTAACTCGGAGGGGTCCCAATCCGGAGGGGTCTATATTCTGACAGTCCGGAAGGGTCTTATTTGTGCCAATCCGGAGGGGTATTATTTTATTAAGGACTTAGGTGAACGAAAGAAAAACTAAAAAGCGAGAGGTATTAGGTTATTAATACACAGGCTAGGTATCAGTGACTGCACTGGTAACTTGCCTCTCAAAAAGAACCAGACTAATACAAAACAGGTCCGAACTCGGATATTCGCGACACTAAGTCTAAATTAAAAAGAGCGTGACTCATTGGTGTGGATTGAAACATAATACGTTTTTGGGAAAAGTGACTGCCCTGAGGATTTTAGTAGGTCTAGCTCGGGCAGTCCGAAGGCAGATAGGTAACACAGTACTCGGTGGGTGCAATAGACGCCCACTTGAGAAAATTACTGCCTTCAAAGTTTTGTCTGTTTGGTGCAGCACCAAGCAGGGAAAGCTTTTTCTTTAAAAGACAGGTTCGACTATTGTACTGCGACCGACTAAGAGTACAAGACACATACGTTTTTTTATATATACATTCATATTGTGTCAATATATATTTTTTTGTTTTTTGATTTTAAATCAACCTAAACTGTGCTTGATTGGGTAGTGAGTACACTATCTTTTAAATTGACTGATAACATCATATTGTGCTAGTTTCCAGATCTTTGGACCGATAATCGGCTAGTGTGAATAAATTTTATACAAACTGTACTCTGACAACATACAGGGATTCGTGGTCACTATTTAATAGAATCGGGTGAAATTTATTGTGTTGTGTCATTATTATTGTGAATAAAACTATAAGGTCTCTAGCAATTGAGTCAAGAGTAGGCATAGGAAGGGACAAATAAAGAATGAGTTTAGACAAGTCGAGGATACCAAAACGAGGTAATAGCTCTAGGAAATTCATACCTGAAAAGCAAAGAAAAACGATGACCGATCCTTTTGTGGATTGGATCAAGCGATCCCGGTCTGACAAAAGGGGGACGGTTTCAGGCAGAATGGTTGAAACGAGAAGTCAGAAGACCTCAGAAGAGCGAAGAGAACTGTTAGAAGTGGAGGTCAATACGGACCATACCATGAACGACAACCAGGGAGTAAATGGACTGGAAGGGAGAGGCAGAAGGCTGGCGAGTGAGTCTACTCCGGTAGAACAAGGCCATGGTTTTGCCACTTCCACCGGGACGTTGGATCGAGAGGAGATGTCGGAACTGTCCGACATCTCAACTGAAGTAACGGCAACTAGAAGATCTCCGACAGACAACACTATGATGGCAAGCGGAACTGGAAAACAAACAACCTCATCATCGTTCTCAGAAAGAATGAAGAACACCTTCGGAAACATCTTTCCATTCAGCATGGGAGGAGGAGCAGGAAACGATGGGGAGTCCCAGGAGGAAGAGGATGAAGAGGAGCAAGGGGACTTTGGATCTCAAGTCAGTCTCAATAGTTCGATCCAGGAGAGTGAGGCACACGTCGGAAGAGAGACTGGAACCATGGATAAATTTGGTGTAGTGACAACGATAAGCAAAGAGGCAAACACATCGGGCCAGTCGAAGGACTTCGCGATTAGGACAAGTTCGGAGCCACAACCTGAAGAGAGTAGAACCAGAGGGCTTGGCAACGCGTTAGCGGATCCTGAAATAGATAATGAAAAGACGTCAAGACAGAGAGTCAAGGCCCGGATCTCGACCAGCACGAAGCTACCTGGGACCGACAGAGTTACACCACCACTAGTGACGCCACTCATGGATAACGGGGCAGCACTAGAGGAAGCCTTAAACAACATAGTGGGCAGTTTAGGAGAACAAAATGAACAGATGTCGATAAGGATGAGTGAACTAGAAAGAGCAGTTCACATTGAAAGAGAAAGTCTGCGGGAAGAAATAAACCGCAACAGACAAGAAGTTGGCAGAAGCGAAAAACGCTTGAAAGAAAGAACGGACGAACATATGACGAGGAACTTGTCGCGAATGACAAGAGAAGCGGAACAGAGGGAGTTACGCTTAAGAGCCGACATGGAGAAGTTAAGAATTCAACAAGAGCAGTCTCTTGGGTCTCTTGACACAAAGATAGATGCGATGATGGAGAGGCGAACTCAGGCTATCATGGATAGGTTGGACGGGCTACTAAGCAGCAAGAGTGGACCAAAAGAAGGAGAGCCGAACTCGGGAGGTCCCAGCAGGGAACCGAGGGTGAACTTCAATGAACATCAAAGGAGGAAGACGTATGGATCCACTAGAGGCAGGGGCAGTTCATCAGGCTATGCCACAAGGGGTAATACAGCATGGGGCCCGAACAGTAGAGCAAGTTCAACGGGGAACAGACAAACCTCGAACGAACGACCAACGCAAAGCACACATGCGACCGGGAGAAGCGATTCTGGCAACATGGGGCATACAAGCCCGAGGAGGAGTCACATGGGCCAAGCGGGAAACGCTCATGGTGATTCGGATTGTAGGGATGTACCGCACACAGAGCCTTCGACAAGGTGTGAGGACACTCAAGCGGGACACTCAAGGGATGCTACGGCTATGGCCACAGCATTTGAACCCCTGAACAGGTCTTTGGAGACATTCCTGACGCGGTTATCTAGAACCAATGAACGCAGTGAAAAGTCCAGAAGAGTCTTTAAGAAACCAAGATGCTACAAAGACGAATCTGATGGCTGTATTGATACCTGGATAGAGGTAATGAAGCTGCATTTCGAGGAAGAAGACTTGTCTGAGAGACAGGAATGCAGCGCGCTCACCAGCAACTTAGAAGGGACAGCCCTGAACTGTGTCATGGCCAAGAAACAGTATCAACGTGACACTGCTGAGAAAATCTTCGAAATTTTATTAAACCGTTTCGGATCAGGGGTGCAGGGGCACCAGGCGATGATGCGCTTCGAGAAACGGAGGCAGCGGGAAGATGAAACTATAGACAAGTTTCTCGATGATTTGGAAATGCTGAGAAGACGCAGCCAACCGGATGAGTCAAATCGAAGGATGAACCTGGCCGTAGCCTCAAAATTCATCGATGGTGTGAAAAACGATGAACTTCGTACGATGCTAGCAACGCATTACACACCACTATCAACTAATGCGCCAACACCGGAGGAGTTGAGACTCAAATCGAAAGAGTATCTATTGCTGAAACCTCCTTCGAGATCTGGATATTACAAGAACAATTATGGCAATTTTAACAACGGACCAGCGAACCAAGGGAACAATTGGTACAAACCGAGGGACGATATGGACAAGAGACGCTCTTGTGCTAATTGTAGTTCAACAGACCATCATGTGTCAGCATGCCCAGCTTATAAACAAGGCATGAAAGCAATAGGCTTTAGCCTCGAGGACGAAGATGCGTCAGAGTTGGAACATGAGGATTTCATGAGAGGAGTAATTGCGAAATTCGGCCCGAGGTGTTTCTTTTGCAACTTGGAAGGTCATTTTAAATCAGACTGTCCACAATTCTGGGATGCAGTGGCAGACATCAAGCATCCAAGGCATGAAGAAGCTTTATCAGGAGTGAAAGCAAGCAAGGCTCGACTTTTAAACGAAGCAGAGGCACGCAGGAAGGACAAACCTCAAGAGCTGGCGGCAAAGAAAATGCAAGCGGTAACAGGAGAAGCACGTGAACCGGAACCAGCAACTGCGGCCGATGACTTCAAGATCGATTATAAGGCAGCCGCAAAGGATGCTTTAAATAGAGTACAGCAGGAATTGGTGACGAAAGAGATCGAACAAAAAGTGAAACTTGAACTGGAAAATGAAAAGCTTCAGGAGCAACTGAATACCTTCGAAGCAACGGAGTTCGAGGAGACGAAAACACCAAGCAGTTTAGATATGAAACTTAAAGTGATCTCCGGTAAGAGGTTCGGCATGGCGCCGCAAGGAAAGAAGATACAGTCGATAATCTCAGTGGCTGGACACCAGGTAATAAGAAATTTGAGTGAACCATCAGAGTTCACTTTAATGCATTTGGACACATATGCAGATTATCTGAGGCAGGTGGAGCCACGCACTGAGTCGAGAGCTGTGCGAGCACTACTAACGACGGGTGGCCCTCGCATGAAGAAACTTCATGGACGCTACTTGGAGGTCTATGGGCCGTATCAAATAATGCTGAACGTGGATGGAATCAGCATCTACACCAGGACTTACATAACAACAGATGATGACCAAATGGGGCAGATCTATTTGGGTGAAGAGGAACTCAAAGTCCGCAGGATAGGCCATGACGCCATGATGGAACAAGACGCGGTACATATTGGATATGAAGCAGATGTGACAGCACACCTGCTTGACACCAACGGAACAAAAATCGGAGTCACAGGGCTTCTGGACACAGGCGCGGTGGTGAGTGTGATGCCGATAAAAACCTGGGAGAGAATGGGCTTCACGCGGGAAGATCTGATTCCTACGAATCTCCGACTAGCCGCTGCAAATCGAGGAGCTATCTACGTAGCCGGAAGAACACCGGTGACGGTCCTTCACATGGGAGGACGGAACCTTTGGATGAGCTTCCTGGTGGTAGAGAATCTGGACGACGCCGACCAATTCATCTTGGGCAGAGATTTTGTCAGGAATTTTGACGTGATGATTGACTTGAACAACGGTCTAATACGGATTAGAAACCCGGACCGAAAGTATGTTAAGAGACCAATTAATAGGATAATAACAGATGAAAATAAGGTACCAGTTTTTTTGGATAGAAAAGTAAAGTTACAACCAGGACAAGCTGTAGTAGCAATTTTTAGAATGAGAAATTTAAATTCGTTAAGTGATAGCAAACAGGTTTGCTTAGTACCGAATCCAAATAGTCAGAGTTCGGTGATTTTAGGCCGGAGCTTCTCGGTAACGCGAAACGGACTGTGTGTCAGTGTGTTGTTGAACACACTGGACACCACGGTTTCAATCCAGCGTGGAAAGAAGCTTGGTTACGCATTGCCGATGAGGACCGACTATGAAGAGACACAAAACTTGAAGAAATATAGTGTGAAAGACTGTCCTTATCATGCAAATAAAGATAAAATCTTAAAGAGAATTAATGAATTAAAATCTATTCATAAATTGTTTTCAATGAAATCCGAAACGGACGACGGCTTATCAAGCTGCTCGAATTTTCCGGAACGCCCCTCGTCATATGAACTAGATTCTGACAAACCGGTTTTGCCAGAAATAGAACATTTAAAAGGAAAAATAGGTGAGGGAGATTTTGAAAAATTGCGGGACCTCCTAAATCGGAACGCCGAGGTATTTTCAAAACATAAGGCGGACATCGGTTGCTGTAATTTCGTCGAACACGAAATCGAACTAGAAGAGGGCGCCGTTCCCCATAGGGAAGGCGCAAGGCGAATGACGCAACATAAATCGGAAGCGTGCCGAGCGGAAATAGAAATGTTGCTTGAATACGACATGATAGAACCCTCGAAATCACCATGGGCTTGCGGAGTAGTAATGGCGAAAAAGAAAGGGGGGCAGCTTAGATTTTGTTGCGACTTTCGTTACTTGAACGCGGTAACGATTAAAGATGCGTACCCGATACCGCGAATAGACGAGAGCCTATCCAAACTTGGTGATGCAAAGTTCTTCACCACATTGGACTTGGGTTCTGCCTTCTGGCAGGTTCCTCTGCGAAAGAAGGACAGGGAGAAAACCGGATTCGCGTGCGAATTGGGGTTGTACCAGTGGAAGAGGATGCCCTTCGGCTTGTGCAATGCAACAGCAACCTTTCAAAGGCTGATGGCTCAGGCTTTGACAGGAGTGTCCAAAAAGTACGGGAATCTCTTGATGTGCTACGTGGATGACGTAGTCATAGCGACACCAACCCTGGAGGATCACATTGATCGACTCGATGAGGTCTTCGGATGTATGAAAAGAGCAGGCTTGAAATGCAAACCATCGAAATGTGAAATCCTTAGGGATTCGATCAAGTACCTGGGAAGAATGGTGGACAGGCATGGTGTGAGGCCAGATCCGGACGCAGTGGAAGCAGTGTTGACATGGAAAGCTCCGAGAACGGACACACAGCTCATGAGCTTCCTAGGGTTTGCCAATTACTACCGAGAATTCATTAAGGGATATGCGGACAAAGTGTATCCGATGCAGAAGCTGATGCGCAACAAAGGGAAGAAGTTCGAATGGAACGATGAAGCACAAGTTGCTTTCGAGAACATAAAGCGGGAACTGTGCGAAGCGCCAGTGCTAGGCATGCCTACAGAAAAGGGCATGTATGTTCTTGACCCGGACGCATCGGTGGTGGCCATCTCAGGAATCTTGCATCAAGAGCAAGAATGGAACGGAAGAACAGTTCTCCGTCCCATTGCATACGGCAGCAAGGTCCTGAGTGACACAGAGATGAAATATGGCGCACCAAAAGCAGAAATGTTTGCAGTAGTTACCTTCGTGGAGAAGTACCGTGCATACTTGGGGAGCGCTCCCTTCAAGTTACGCGTGGACAACAGAGCGTTATCCTGGTTGAAGACCTACTCGATGGATCAGAGTTATATTGGTAGATTGATAGTCAGATTGGATGGCTACCATATGATAATCGAACATAGGATGCGTGATAAACATCAGAATGCTGACAGTCTCAGCAAGAAAACTGAGTTCTATGAAAGATTGGAGCAGAAGCAGGCCAATCAGGCGGAAGTAAAGGAGGGATTCTCGTTTCTGGACAAAGAAACTTATGAAGCGCTTCCCTTAACGAGATGGTTGGATAAGTCTGGACATCCAATTCCAGGGCATCCTGAGTTACCTGTAGAGAAAGCAGCTGAGATAAAGATCCTGTCCAAGGAGGATCCAGTCCCCTTAGATTTGTTGCTGCGCTCGAACCTGGTCCAGCAAGAACTCTCTCGCATGAATATAAACAGCCTCTCATTATTGGATAAAACGGTGCAAGTCACACCACAAGTAATGCGGATGCTGGGTGGATTGTTAGAAAGAGAAGTGACCAGAGATGACCCCGAGTGGACAGCAGCAGTGGCATCGCTAACAGTCAGTGAGAAAGTGAAGATCATGCCGTCCAGACAACAGCACGAGGAGAACAAGAGGGATTGTAGGACAATAGTTCAGCAACTAGTATCCTCAATACCCCAAGAGATTTTAACCAGTACTTCTTACGGACGGAAAGAACAGGGGAGCAGCAAGCGAAAGAAAACCGTCACCTTTGTAGACCGGGAAAAAGAGGGTGAAGAGGTAGAACAAAATCTGCTGCAAGACTATTTGTCCGGGGAGAAGGATGAGGAGAGAAACCAGCAATCACAAGATCAACACCCGGGACAAGTGAATTTGTCCGGGGAGTCCGAGATAGACGAGAAAAATCCTGATGAGAAACAGGACCTAGAGAACAAAGTTTTGTACGGGGAGTTCAGATGGATGCGAAGGAAATACGGACATGATCTGGAGGAGCGTGCAGTCTCCAGTACAACACCTTCGACGGATGATAAGTCAGAAAGCTCGAGAATTAACACCTATTCAGACAGGGATTCGACCTCGGGATCAGAACTGTCAGAACTGGCGATACACACGCTACTAGTGGAAACTCGGGCGAGAAACCTGGACAGAGAGGTGTACCAGGATCCTGACAGTGATCGCTACCTAATACCAAGCGAAAGAGTCTTTGACAACGCAGCGGATGACTTAGAAACGATAGCGGTATCGAAACGTTCGATAAGCCTGTTGCCGCAGAAAGAGGTAGTCAGGACTGATCTTCAGCCGTTTCAACAAGAAACACAACCGTTGGCGAAGATTTGGTGCGTTAAGATGGAAGAAGACACACATCAGCCCAACGAGCTGAACAGTCAGATGAGAGTCATGAAGACGTACTTGAAGGCGAGATACAGACTCTCGGACCTTCTAAGGGCGCAGAGAAATGATCGCATGACAAGCAACCTAAAAAGTTGGATAGAAAACGGTGCACCTGACAAAGGTGACCTGGAAGAAGACAGCTATAGGATCCTGAGACAATACTTCATGCAGAAGGAGGGGAGATTATATCTGAACAAGGACGGGATCGTGGCTTGCAGGAGAAGAGAAGAAGACAAGGTCTTATACAAATATAACGCGATAGTGTTGCCGCAACTCTATCAGACAGAACTATTATTCAGGTCGCATGATCAGATGGGCCATCAAGGGATCGACAAAGTGTATCAGAGGATCCTGAAGCGCTTTGAGTGGCCTGGGATGAAAAAGGCATGCGAGAAATGGGTGACAGCATGTCTGTCATGCCAACAGGTCAAGGATCCTAGGAAGTTGCGATTTCCTTTACAATCAATTGAATCGTCTGAATTCAACGAGGTGGTGCAGATAGATCACCAGAAGATATGCATGACAGACAGCGGTTACAACCAAGTCTTGGTCATGATAGATCACTTCACGAAGTATGCAGAGGCCGTGCCCTGCATAACTGCCTCAGCGGAAGAGACATGCGACCACCTGATCAATACGTGGATAGCAAGACACGGATGTCCAATGACGTTTCAATCGGACAATGGAACGGCTTTCGTAGACGAGCTTACGAAAGAGCTTATGAGACGGTCACAGGTCGCTCAGGCTCACTCCACGACATACCACCCTCAGACGAATGGCTTAGTGGAAAGACAGAATAGGACGTTAGTATCGATGCTGAGAGTATACTGTTCCAGGTATATGACCGATTGGGACAGATACCTTCCACAGGTGATGGGAGCTTATAATAGCACGCAACACTCCACCACTGGAGTCAGTCCACACATGATGCTGACGGGACACGAGAAATCTTTACCCTTGACATTCTTCTACCCAGAGTATGAGGGAAAGAAAACATCCCCACAGGTCTACGTGAGGGATGTGATCAGACGCCAACAGGAGTTGAACGACTTGTGTAGACGAAACACTCAGCAGGCACAGGCAAGGCAGAGGAAAAGATTCGACAAGAAAGCAGCTGGTGCAAAGGCTTACTCGGTGGGAGACTACGTATGGGTATTTCAGAACGTTATACCACCGAAAGGGACAAAAAAGCTTCTGAAGAAGTGGAGGGGACCCTTCATGATTACAGAGGTGCACCAAGAGGGACGCTTTTATAGACTGAGTACTGGCCGAGCCGCCCACTACGAGAACATCAAGCCACACAATCCATCGACAGAAGACTGGTGTATACCTGCAGACATGGAAGAAGGGGATTATCTAATGATGGATCCTGCTTGTGAGGTCAATGAAAAAGGCACCAGGGAGAAGAACGATGGAAACGAAGTCGTAGAGGAAGGTACGGATACACCATTGGACCTGGATCCAAACGAACAGATCGAAGCGGACGATGAAACCTTGCCCTACGCAGAGGAAGATTGGCAGGATTCCGAACAGACAGAGGTTCCCAAGAACATGGAACCAGATCTTCCGTTCACGATGCAGACTCGTCAGAAAGACGGGACGAGACTAAGAAAGAAATACAATCCTTACGGTGACGACTTTGTAGTGGATAGGATAGATCTAAAGAAAATAGTGGAGGAAGTAGTGGGTTTAGAGGAAATAACAGTGTCACAGGACATTGACATAGTCGATGATCACAACGATGAGTGGGTTGACGACTGGTCGAAACCCGAGGTGGAGTTCGACGATGAGCAACAGCAGTCAAATGAACAAGACCTGACGAACCTGCGTGTCTTAGAGTGGCTGAACGAAATGACATCAGACCCTGATAAGACCAGCGTTACGATTCAAGACGTAGATCGCGAAAGCGCGAAATACATTAAGACCGAACGAGATGATCCTTCCTGGGCTGCCCAGGAAGGACAACTTCTCATTCCAGCTTCTAATCTTGACTTAATACCCGGTATGCGATCGACGGGGACGCCGATGGATATTTTTGTCCGGGGAGTGGGGGTAGGACTTACCCACACTGAAAACTTGATAATAAAAAAATTGAGAATAGCAAGAGAAACAGGAAACTTAGAAGCAGAAACAGGTGAAGAACCTAAGAAACCTGACATAGGCAGGGTAGTTGAGTCATATTTTAATTTACCAAATGAATATTCTAGTAACATAATACTAACAGACAGTGATTTCATACTCACAAACAGAACATGTGCGGTAGCTATCACCGCAGACATGAGTTTTAGGACGGCGCTAGCGGCAGATTTTAAGAGGGAATATAAAAACGTGGAATTCCTTTGGAAGCAAAGACCAGGGATAGGGGGCGTAGCAGCCTTACCCCCGGCGGTGTCGCAGATACCGGGAAAGTACTTATGCTTCTTGGTAACGAGGGCGACAGAGAAGCAGCACGTGGACCCAGAAAACCTAGTCTTGTCTTTGACGAGGCTGAGGGACTTCCTTGTGGAAATGGACGTGAAGGAGCTTTCGCTTCCAGTGTACGATCCAAATAGAGGAAGACTGCATCCTCGGGAATTGTACGCGCTTGTACACGTGATATTCTCTGATACGAACATACAAGTGTATCTACATAAGAAATATTACTTAAGTATAGGCTGAGTGATGAGCGAGAGGGTGTTAGGCCAAAGACCGAGTTACATGTAATATGTGATATGTGTGTCATGTTATGTTATGTTATGTGTTAGGTTATTAAGATCATGGGTAAGCAGGGGTTAGTGACCATGAACAACTAAATGACGATCTTGGGAATAGATCCAAAGTTTGGACTGTCCAATCTTAGGTCGAATTCCAAAATTTTAGAAACCAATTGATTTTAATAAATTTTAGGATAAATATCTTTTTATCTGAACTGTCTTTAAGCAAATTTTAACGATGTATGTTAGGGTGAAATTGACAAGTGTGACATTCGTGATTTCTTTTCTAGATCCTGATTGATCATTTAATTGCTCACTTGAGTCAAAACTTGAAATCGAAATCAAATTAAATTTGGAGAAGAACAGTATGGATAATTTCAACCTGGATGAATTGATGGACCTGGCAGAGGCATATATAGGACCGATGGTAGATGCGATCTATCGTCGGCTGATCGAACGAGACTTCGCTCTGGAGGACCCAGAGGTGGTCATGTTGCTGACCGCCCTGATTAACATCTTGGGGCACGACAACCGTGGGGACCGCCCCACGGAAGTCCTGTTGATGGCAGCATATGGAGAAAGAGGAGTACTAGACCGCCCGAACATGAGAGTGATGAGGTGGAGAAACGGGGCTCTCTCAGGGAGTGACTTGGCGAATGAGCCTGGGTTGGGAAGTTCTAGGACTTACCAACCAGGTGAGATGCCAATGCCCTCCAAGCCCAAACCTGGGCTGACGAGAATGCATCAGGAGATGAACAGCGAGGCGACCTCGTCTGGTTCACCACTGAGAGTAGCTGTGCCACCAAAAGGGGCGAAAGTAACACAGAAGGTTCAGACGAACCAAACCATACAAGATCTGGACGAGATGAACGATCAGTTGAGAAGTACGAAGAAGGAGTTAAACGATATGACGAAGACCATGCTGGCGATGGAGGAAGACCGGGACATGTGGAGAAAGTTGTTTGAAGACTGCAACAAAAAGCAGGGTCAAGAGATCGAACGCTTAAGGCAGGAATACAAAGAGCGATCGGAGCAGGTGGCGTTGACGACGTCCATTGAGAAAGTGATACCTGCAAGGGATATTCCTCGTGGGCAGTCCCCGATGGAGCTCTTGACACCTCGAGAAATGAGTCAAACAACGGAGACACGGCTTCCAGCAGAGACGAACCGAGTAACAATCCCGGATCCTAGTGACACCTTGGGTGATCCCGTCGTAGAACAGACAGTGAGAAAATTGATAGAGACCGCTGGACGATTGGTCACTAACAAGAATGCACCAGGTTCCGGGGTGACGGCACCCTATGGAACGATTGACGATACGGGCAGAGTACAACTCTCCCAGACAATAATCAGACAAGGGATAAGTGACGTGACGCCACTCAGGGGGAGTTCGAAGATCACAGAGAGGAAAGTAAGGAAGATGCCAGCGAAGAAAGTGTCTCGTGTAATGGACGTGCAGAAGAATAATCAATTAAAGTATAATTTCACGGGAGTTCCGGAGACAGATCCGAGAGCCTGCTTCAATCGAGCTACCTGGAGCCCGGCTGTGAACCTGCAGCAACCACCACTCGGGACATCTCACCTGATATTGGGAGACAGCTTAGTCCGAGTGCTAACGAATTTGAGGACCTCATGGGTCACCACGGTGATGGCCTTTGGAGGCGCGACAATTGCCCAATTATACCGGATGGTGGAGCTGATGAATCCCGGGAGGATACCCAGTGTGATGATATTAGTTGGGACGAATGATATCTCCAGAGGATCAGACGAGCAGGAAGCACAGTGGGAATCAATGATGGTGTGTTTGTTCACCACTCTCTGGCAGAAGTTCAGTTGCGCGGTACTGACCGTTTGCACGGTGCCAATGAACGCAAGAAACCTGACAGCATCAGGAAGAAGGCACAACGAGGGAGTCATGAGATGGAACAACATCATAAGAAACCTAGCAAATCGAAATGCCGGAAGAATGATCCTTATGGACGTTGAACACGAATTGAGAGCCATGGAGCAAGCCAGACTGACTTCGGATGGCATCCACTTTGACACAATCGAGGGACAAGCTTGGTTGAATCGAGTCTTCCAAGAACGGTTGGACGAGTTAGAAGCAGAACTCTCTGACACAGGAGTACTGAAGGAAGAGGGAACGGTGAATGATACGGTGATCACTACCTTTGTGCCTCCTAACCTGGAAACGCGTTTGGGTACAGTCCCAGCCGCAATAAATTACCGGCAACAAAGCTCCAGCGAATCAGGTCGAAGAACTGACGTGCAGGATCGGTTGGGAGAAGCACCGACGAGGAGGACAATTCATCCTAGGAGAAGGATAGGACCCGTCAACCAAGCAAACGAAGGAGTAGCAGGCACGTCCAGATCAGACACTAGATCGGAGACAACGAGTAGCAGTCGAGAAGAGAGACCGAACAGAGGCTCATTGTTATGGTCTAGACCCATGCCGTCTCCCTGGCACATATACAAAGAAGAACTGATGAAGCTGGACCTGCAGAAAGTAAGCTTCATCGAAGATGCAAGGAGGATGCTAAATGGAGCGACGCTATCCGTCAGCAGATTATACTCAATAACCGGCGTAGACTGGTTGATAGCCGCTAGCATAAATTTCAGCTCCACGACAGCCTTAAGATTTGCTGACTTGGAAGGACTGCCCTCCAATAACACAATGGGACCTGTGAATGCAAGACCGTTGCAGGATGTCAGATTGAACCATGAGGAGAGGAATCGTGAGGAAAGGCCAGGAAGATTCCTGACGGCGAGAGCGCCAATTGGACAACACGTGAAGATATTCAAGCAACTGACGACACCACCTAGTCATGTGAAGGAGAGAGTATACCCAAAACAAGTGAACCAAGATGGTGATGCCCAGAGATATGGCGGATTGACAGCAATAAAGAAAGATGAGAGCATCTTCGCCGCCTACGACAAAGCAGAAATGAGAAAGGCCAAGATCATGGTAGTAGCGAATTCAGAGTTCGTGTACACCTCTAAGTCTTTGTTTTGGCCGGACGTCATAATGCTGGCCGCAGTTGACCTAGACCTATTGCAATCAGTGTCATTGGCTATAGGGGTACAAAGGCAGACAGAAATGAACCCGATAACGATTGTGTTTGCTGGCATCAATGACCATCTACACAGTAGAGGTTTTCTGAGCAGGCTCAGAGATCCTGCAACAGCAGAAAACGCAGTATGGCCCGCGATAAAAGACATCCTGGAGTCAATGGGTGAAGTGATAGACGCGACAAAGGAGGGAACATTCAACAAAGTGACGTTGAGAGTAGTATTTGCGTTGTCTCCGGGATATGCATATCTCCCGGATGGACTGAAATTTGTGTATGCAATGGTAGCCTTACTTTCGGAGGGAAAATATGATGTGATCATATCAGCCCCGAATCGCATGATAGAAATGGAGAACCTGAGGCCACTTAAGGCTGAACTGCCTGCAGTATGGTCAGATATCTCAAACGCGATGAGAGGGTTCAAGGACCACGCGCTACACATGTTGGTGTTGGACGAAGTGCTGGGGTTGGAACTGTCCAACTTCAGTCGGCAACTCAAACTGAAACCAGGAATAGATGACGACCATCGAGTGATTACGGCAATGTCCAGCGACTTGTGGTTCCGAGCAATGGAAGTGGCGAGTGAAGACACGAGAAGAAAGAATTCACTGGAGACGAGAGCTCATCTGGAAGCGATGGTGCTGAGAACCAAGCCGGAAGCAAACCAGTGGCTACACCTGAATCCGAGAGTAGCGGCATTGGGTGCAGATGCTTTTCAGCAAGGCCCAGTAATGATCACTAAGATGCACGCCTACTTGTTGAAGGAGGTGAACCTGGCGGAAAATGCCGGAGAAAAGACAGCTGAGTTCGTGAACAGAATGTGTCAGATTACTCTGGAAACCTTCTGGACCCAGGAAGTGAAAGGACAGGAGGGATTTGAAAGGACAGACAGCATGCTAGAAGGGTTGGGAGCCGGATGGACCGCGTCCTTCTTGGCAAAAGTCTACCCGAAAGTCTCGCACTACTTGATAAAGGAATTCCTCCAAGCGGTAGTGAAAGTATCGATAGTGGAATTAATAGCCCTGTTCGTGACATTTGGAGCGCAGAATTTCGTGAAAGGACCGGTGATACTGCTTACGGATGGAATACAGAACCTGCGACTAGATGGACTTTTGACGTTGATCGCAATAACCCACGGAAACTTGGGAGGGCTGATGAAACTGGCACGTTGTCCAGAGCAGATGAAAGAGAGAGTGAGGAATCTGGATATGAAGAAATCCACAGACTCGTGGAACAAAATAAGAGACCTGAGACACACTCTTATCCAGTATCTCTTGCAGCAAAATCGCTTTGGAACCGGAGAAGACGAGACAATTGAGCGAGAGGAAGATGTCAGACGACATGTTGGGGGCATGCCGCTGTTAACAGAATTGAGCTTAGCTATGAGAATCGATCCCTTGGCGCTGATCAGAGGAGTCACGGAGTTCGTGACAGTGATCTATGGACCAGCAGTCACCTTTGCGTTCCCTGACGTTAAAGTGGAAGCATATAGGAGGTCGGTGTTGCACCTGAACCTCATATCGGCAGTGGACGGTAGTACACTGAACTGGTGTGAGCAGCACGCATTGCGAGAGCTCATGAGTGAAGATCTGTTATTTGCGAAAATATCGGAGCCAGAGATGACAGTCATCAATTTTGACGATCACTTTTGTGACCGCATGGGAGAAGTAGAAAGAGGGCACATCGAGGTGTTTCCAAAGCTTTGGAATCTGAGGCCCTATGACAAAACGAATGGCGAAATGACCAGAGTGCCTCGTCTCACAGCAGCGTATCACAAGGTGAGAGAAGAGACGAAGGACTGGGGCGATTACAAGAAGCTACCCGAAGCAATCCCTGAATTCCCTCTGATAAGAAGGATGTTGCTCGGAGCAGTCTCCGTAGTACAAACTCCTAGGTTGAGAGCATTCGAAACCAATGAAAGGAGAGTAGGGAATTTCTCGGCGACGATGGATCCATACTTCGTGGGAAGAAATGCCGCCGTGTTACAGTACACACGATTTGCGTACACGGATCAAGCGACGAGAAGGCGAATAAGCAACGCCGCTACTCCCAAGCCTGAAGGATTTGATGAGGAATGGAGACGACTAGGCTCAGCTCCAATGAGGATGAGAGGCAGGACTGAATTGCCTGAAGCCTCAGTAATCCTGACTAGTGTGAGAAAAGAGATGAAAGTTGCGGGAATATTGCAGACGAGAATTTTCCTAGCACCCTTCGGCTGCGAAGAAACTAAAGTGGTCCATGGAGAGGAGGAAGATAAATCAGCCGGTACATTGCTCATACCGAGATTCCAGGAAGAAGCTGATGATGACAAACAAGGACCATCGAACTCGAATGGGGACAAGTCAGAAGGAGATGACGGACAGGGTGGAAACCGTCAGACGGAAGAACCCATGCAACAAGATCAAGCTGGTGGGGAAGACGACAGGGCATCGACAGGAGGAACATCCAGCCTGGATTTCAATATCTTCAGTGATCTTGAGAATAATGCAGACACGTTGGAAACGACTGAGCCAGCGGATGAAGGCATCTCGACACTGGAACCTCCGTCAGCCTTTGAGGAAATGAAACGGAATTTGCCGGAGAGCAGCTCTCCTGGCAATACAAGAAATAACGATCAGAGAATCCTCATGGAATCACCTCGGAGGAGAAGAATAGAGGCCTCAGCCAGAGTACCTTTCTTGGGAACGCTACCCGAAGAAGAATGGGAAGTACATCACCGAGACCACGAGAGTAGGACGGGATGTAAGCTGGACAGAGTGGCGTTCATGGAAGAAGTCTGGACTGTGATTCAGAGCTATGGGACCCAGTCCATTCTCAAAACAGGTCTCAATCAACCCTTGATGAGAGAAGTACTTGACAAGCTTGATGAGTGTGAAGGGAGACTGAGTGAGTTATTGATCGACTCAGCCACTGATGAGAGTGAAGCGAATTCTCCCATCAAGATAACACCGCAGAACAATGAAGGAGAGGTGGTGTACCTGTCAAGGACCAGGAGAGGAACGATGCGATCGAAAATGGTGATTGATAAAATCAATGCGATGAAAATGAAGTTAGGCAGCAGAGTGATGCCGAAGAGGATTGGGAAGACGAAAGTGGATTCGGAAATATCGATGAAAGCTGGTAACTCAGCGAAAAGAAAACGAGTTGAGGAAGTCATGGATTTGGGGCAAGGTGATTACCAATTGTCTGGCACAGATAGAATATTAACTGATATAGCGATGGTGCCACCCATTCTCATGGCGGGGTTAAAGTCAACTGGTTATAAATCCAAAAGGAGTGACCGCACTCTGACTGGAGCGACTTTAGAAATGGAAATACTCAGTCAATGTGGAGAGAGTAAAATGAGGGACTTCAAGCCATCTCCAATGAATCATGGAAAGGGAAGTGTTGCAGGACAACTAACACCAGTGGAATACAACAGACTGACAGTGTCTGAGACAGTGTCGATAGATGAACCCACCGGTGGATACATGGAGATGTTGGAATACCGAAACTCGGCTAGAGGGCATGTAATGGCCCTGGAAGAAGAAAAAGCCATGGAGGGTTATCTGGAAACAATGTTGCAAGGCACCACCCTCAAGCAGAAGGCGTACGGAACTTTGGCGTCGTCTGACGTACAGGCGGAGACGATCGAGCAGTTGGTGAGCCTTCCATGGAAAGCAGTAGTATTGAGGTATTTCGAAGAGGAAATGAGGACTACGCCAAGAATACATGCTCTCGTGGCAGTACCTTACGTAAGGACAGAATTACAACTCAGGCTCGCCTGGTGTATGATGGGACTGACTCGCGAAGAATATGATTCAGAAGAAAGGAAGAGATCAAAAGAGGAAAAGGTTTTCCTTATGACGAATCTGAGGGATCTGATAGTCCAGGAGGGAGCAGCAGTAGCGTGTGCAAAGCGGAGAGACGCTCTCTGTTTCATTCGATTCCTGATAGAGCAGATCTCAGTACCTGCATTAAGCACTTGTGTTAGAATGTTGAAGGAAGGCGATGAGCGAACGAAAGCCATGTTCTTACTAGCAATGCTGGATATGCAGCAAAGTAAACCGATGAGGGTGAACATGAAAGAACCTGAAGAATTGGAACCCATGAAAAAGATAGACGAGATCAGGAGATTCTCAAACAAGGAGTTGAGGCTCACTAAAGAGTCTATGGGAGCGTTGCCAAAATCCAGTGAATACTGTGGACCGATCAAGAAGAAGTCATATAGCTATGTGTCCGGGATTATAGGGATAGCATACAATCCTTTCCTGAGTGAAGACATACGTGATTGCTTCTTTGATTATGAGCAGGCGGTGTTACTAAGATTCTGGACGTCCAGAATTGTGACGACTAAGAGCGTTAACAATCCACAGGCCAAATTGGGATTGGTCTTGGAAGAAGAGGTGACTGCACCTTCAGTACCAAAATCTGACAAGAGAGTGGAATTTGGGTTGGGATTCTCAGATGAATTACTGAGAACGAGCTTGATGGCAGTGTGGGAATTGATGAAGCCATCGTGACGTCCTAGTCCCAACGCTGACTCAATATTACGGGCGACACAGGACATACAGAGGGAACTGAATGTGGACTGTAACCTGCGTGACCTCAACATCATATATAATGTGATGATAACAGCCTCTAAGAGCAACGGAGAAGATAGAGTGGAGTTGCCTGGCTGGGGACCAGAAGACTGGGTCAAACCTGGTAGCTGTCTGGCGGAAGTCTGTGGACTAGAGGGTCACGTTTGTGGAAGTCTAGACTGTGTGAAAACCCTGGAGAAACAACACAAGCAGTTGACGGTATTGTTTGGAAATGTAGTGATGAAAGCATGAACGGAAACGGAACTGATAGCAGATTGCCATGGAGGAACCGATGTGAATCTAGTGACAGCACTAGGATTCTACAGCATGTTTGGTTCTTTAGAGTCACTATTGAATCTAGAACAGAAACATGAGATGGTCACAGCCATCAGCGTAGAAGTATTCCCAGGAGTTCTGCAGACTGAGCAGAAGTATATAGGAAAATGGAGGGAAGCAATCGAAACGGAGATGAACATCAGACACAGCGAAACTTATTGTAGACCATCAGGAGCACGATATTTGGTGGGTTCAACGTTGGCTCCAATGTGCAAGAGCAGATACCCTGTACATTTCGTGGCTGTGGACGTGAAGAGCACAAGAACGATCGTGGATCAAGCTTTCTCAGTGCCAAAGTGCGTGAGATTGGCGAGAATGTCTGAAAAGTCTTACGAGTTACTATGTAAGATGTTCTCAGCGGTCCCAGAAAGAACCAAAGAGGAGTTGGAGTCAATACTAGGAAAGAAGTTCATGGGATATGTGAGCGGGAACTTCAGTGACTTCGAAAAACAGAAACAGAGAGGATCAACTGTCTCAGATTACAATGCAGTAGATGAGAATGATGAAATCCACCGAGTGATGATGGAAGTGGAACCATTGCTGGAAGCTTCGGGAAAACGTAATTGGAGGAGCATCATGTTGACACATGACGAGTTTCCTTGCCACTGCTTGCTGCAGACCTGGTGGTATCCCAAGCGTAGTAATCTGGTGTTGATCTGGGACTCTGGAGAGCTGCTCTCCATGGGTTTACCAGATTCATCACAGCCCATAACAATAGTGATAGTGGGAGTTATGATGGCGATACGATGGCTGGAAGCTCATGTGAGAGAAAATAATAGACAGGAGGCACCGACGAGAGAACAATTGCAGAAATTAGATTGTCTAAAAGATTTAGATCTTTTTGAGACAATGTGCAAAGTTCTAAACATTCCGATGGAAGTGAAGAAGATATGGGCAAGAAAACGATTGATGCCATGGTTCAGAGCTAACATGACTGCATGGTTGTACGAGTATGCGAAAAAGCATATGTCGAAACATGGCAGAGTGTACAGTGAATATCAGCTGGACATTGGGGCAGGAGCTTTCAAGCGAGCTTTCGTGACCCATCGGAATGCAGTGACCACCGCTGTGAAAAGAATTTCCAGGACGAGCGAGCGTAGTGGAAGTGAGAGGGCAGAGATGCTGAAAGAAGATTTGGAAAGAAACGTGGTGTTGTGTCTCCACAACAGCTTCTGTAGAAACAGAGAATCAAACGTGGATCCCCTACCTTGCTGTAAACAGAGGGTGGAAGAGCAGAAGTGTTGGAGGACGGCTTCCAACAGCGTCAGGATAGTCAATGACGTGCTACAAGACACGGAGACCGAGAGTGCAGAGTCAGCGTCACAGGAGGAGGAAATGGAGCATTGATGAATGGTCGAGAAAACAAGAGGCAACAAGAAAGAAAATTAGAAGAATTTAGAAGTTTTAGAACTTCTAAACGACGAAAAAAGAAGAGAACAAAGGGATGATGAAGAAAAGTTAAAACTCAAAATTGTTTTTTGTGTGTGAAAAACTCAAGTGAGAAACCAAGCAACCAAGTTGTAATTGAAAACTGAAACATTTAAGTTGAGTTTGGAAATTGTTGCATTTATAAATTTGCATTTTGGTTTTAGTTGAAGTGGCTTTAGAGACACTCACTTATTATTTATTTAGAAAGGCTTGAGGGAAGAGTATATTTAAATATTCCAGCCTGCATGATTGTTTTTAATCACTTAGGAAGACTGATCACTTTGTGGTGACATGAAAAACTTGAGTAACTTCTTGAGGAGGGAGGTTGTTGCATTGTTCTTTCTAACCACAAAGTTTCTTAGTTTTAATATTCAGGACAATAAACAAGCAAGATTTCCGAAGGGAAGGAGCATAGTAGGATAATTTTAGCTTGTTGGTTGGCAGGACTGTCCTGCAAGCCAACACCTTTTAAATCTAGGAGAAAAAGTTTCAATCGGGATATTGACACTGGAAGTCAGAAAATATGTTTTATCTTAAGTCATATCCTCAATGTGCAGATTAATGAAAGAATTTGAAGGCTATAGTGATGTAGTATGATGCCATTTATATTCTGCAGTGAGTCGATGTGACGTAGGTAAAAGTAATTTCGTGCATTTTGTAAATTCTGTTCGATGACACTGTAACCATTTAGAACATTGCGCGATTCAATGAGGACATTGACCGGACTGTCCGGGGAGTATGTGACATTCGACCAGAATGGCCAAAATGCAGTCTCTGCAGAATTCGGTATTTTAGCAGCAAGCCTTCCGAATTGGCGATTTAGAACGGATAAGGACGTTATTTGAACGATTAGCCAAACGGTGAAGGCTAGAAGATTCTGGAATTCTAATTTTTAAAAATTCGAATTATGACGTCATATTTCTGAGAAACGTCAGAGACGGCCATTTTAGCTAAAATAGCAGAAAGGAACAGAACAACTTTTATCTGCGATTACGAACAGTACGAAATCGAGACTAAGAAAACAACAACGAACTACCGAACAGCAGAGGACGTTCCGAGTTGCAACTATTGTGCTGTTACAATAGTTGCAAGGCCGTTGCGAGCAACGGTGAAGGGTAAAACCCAGCCTTCCGAGTTATTGTGAACTGGATATTAAGAAGCTTGATTCACCGGATTCAAGAATCCGGAAGGGTCTCGGGACGTGGACTTTTATGAACTTATATTGAATTTTAGCATCCGTCATGTCCTGACTTGAATTTAATTAAGATCTTAATTCGTTTTGACAAGAATGAGGAGCTAGAAGTAGGGGGGAAAGGGTTGATCCATCTTCGATGGAGATGATGATTTTTATCTACTGAACAAAAACAATAGTAATATGATAAGTAGTAGCCCTGTTTTTAGGAGTGACCTCGTGGTCTGGGGATACAGAGACCCAGCCATGAGCTCACTAATTTTGCATGTAATTCAGTTAATTTGAGCGTTCTGGTCGAAGCCGGAGAACAGTAGCGTTTTTGTCAGCCTGATGTAAGAAAGACCACCGAAAAGTACTGGCTTGGTAGAGACGGTGAAAAACATGCAAAGCTCTGTTTAGACGCTAGCCAGTCGTCTTAAGACTTAGTTTTGTTATCCGTCGATATGTATCTTCCGGGCGAATGTTACAGAGTTTTCTTAAAAAGCTATCACGGTACAATCGGAAGGTTTGCACGTTCCTGTCGAATCGTACCGCCGGTACTCTAGAATGGGCATTCAGCCCGAAGCTGTCTCAAGTGGGTTCGACTCCGTAGTCTTGATGTCGTAAACACCCAGGAGCGCCATAAAAACACTATGTAACATTCGTCTACTGCAGTCACACATGAGGCTTAAGAAAAATAGGCCCTATAACCACTGGCTCAAGGGTCAGGGACACTATCTCTTGTGTTTTTCTACCTCAAGAACGGTCGGAGCCAGTTCGGTTCGCTTGTGACATGAGACTACGACCCGTTACAGCTTAAAGGCTACTACTAAAATATCCCCCCACTCTAGAATTAGAAACGTCCCCATACTTAGGTCTCTAGATACCCAAAATACATGAACGCCGTTAAAAACCGGGTTGGAACAATCCGTTAAGTTACTTTTTATTAGACAGTGGAACTTTGATCCATTTCAGATGGATCAACCTAAAACTCGCCTTACCTCAACATAACAATTATAAAACACACTCTAGGAATTTAAATTTGTACTCACATAGTAGCACGCTCAAGAAGTGGGAAATAATCCAGTCGGTAACTAACTCAAGAATTAAATAACGTAGCTAAATGAGTCTAATGTTTTATAGTTTTAACAATGAGAACGAGTTTACACTCTAGACAATAGTTTTCTTGTGAACCATTAGGACACTCAAGCTGTCCACCTTTCCACCGAAGGTTCACTCTAGTCCAGTTCCGAATAATACT
The DNA here is from genome assembly GCF_963678635.1 of Symsagittifera roscoffensis. Taxonomy (NCBI): domain Eukaryota; kingdom Metazoa; phylum Xenacoelomorpha; order Acoela; family Convolutidae; genus Symsagittifera; species Symsagittifera roscoffensis. Next base: position 17,940,799 of record NC_087064.1, read on the forward strand.
CCAGTCGTTATAATCCAATTCGAGGGAATGCTCTCGTCTCTGTCACAGATGGGACAGCTCTACTCTCGATTATTATAGTGATGGAAGTTGCGAACAGCAATTTCCTACTGCTTTTTCTTGCGACTTTCCCGCGTTTGCGACTCAATTGTTCTGAAATTGTTCTGACCTCTTTTTCTGATTTTCAGTTCTCGCGAGAAAATCGTGCATGACAGGTTCCATTCGAAATTTTGAAAAATTAAATTTCACTCCAAAATCAAGTGTTTTTTGCTTCTCTCAAGGTCAAACTTCCAAATATGACCGACTGGCACAATCCCTGATGACTAGAGAGCGTCAAAGTTAATGCCTCTTTACAAAGGAATAGGCAACAAGAAAGATCTTGATTGCTACCGAGGCATAGCCTTTTTGAACTGTACCTAGCAGCGGACTACCTGACGCGATCTGTAAATCTGACCGCTGCTACAAAGAAGGCTGCTCCTATGATTGTAAAGTGTTTGGCTCTCCATCTGAAAACTACAAACACCTGCTAGACAACAGTTTGTAGATACCTGCTAGACAACTGCTCATATCTCGATAAACTACAACTTGGACGCGATTGGTGAAAACCCTCCGTAGACTTTTTATAGAATTTTCATCGAGCAATTTCTTTTTGATCGAGCAGTTTCTCAAGGAAAAGAAGTTTTCCGGGTAGAAAGGATTGTACAGTTAGATAAGATTGTACAGCTTGCCTATCGGGTAGGCTGGGATTGAGAATAGCAACCCTTCATGGTGGTGAAAAGGACGCTTCTTCAACGAAAAACAAAAATTTGGAAGAGTCTGTCGTTGGACATTGAAACTTTTCTACAATAACTTTTAGCTCTTTGGATATGCCCTGAATTTAATTTAGCCAACAACCAATTTAGTTTTCAGGAGCTAGGAGTTTGGAAAGGGTCAATCCATTGATGCGGCGTTTTTCTCTACTGAGCAAAAGTGATAGTAATTTAATAATGATTTTTAGCCCAGTTTTTAGGAGTGACCGCGTGGTCTTGGGATGTGAGACCTAGCTATGAGCTCACTGATTTTGCATCTAACAAGTTAATTTGTATAATTCGGCTGATAGCCTTAGGCAGTAACACGCTCGTTGACCCGATCTTATGAAAGACCACTTTGAATTGGCTCCGGTAGAAACGGTTAAAAGCACGTAATGCTTAATCTTGAAGCTAATCAATCGTTATAGAGTTTAATTTTACTTTCCGTCGTTATGTACTTTCCGGGTGATTAATATTTTTCATAGGTCCAATTAGGGCTTAATCCAAAATAGATACGAAAAAACTTTTTCTCCGTGCTATTCTATTTTTTAAAGATTGACAATTTATTGTTTGACAGTTTGTAGTTTGACAGTTTATATTGTATAATGTGAAATGACTTTTACTTCTGTACATTTTTTAACTGTGATTCTTTTTAGATCTGAAGTTGACAGTGAATGTCGAAAAGGTTTAAAAATTATTGACAATTAATCCCCTATCTAGACGTTGAATTGTTTTCTTTGTATTGTTTATACTGCGATTTCAGAAACATGTGAGAAGAAATTTTATCGCATCTTGTTTGATGTGATGAGTAATTATTTAGATGCAGCTATAGCAACTGCTCTCGGAGCTGGCGATCGGTTTTTGAATATATTTGGATTGGACAAGGACTACCTTACAGGAGGCTATGACCAGCTACGTAGTTTTCTGGGGCCTCATGTTCAATACCCTCTAGGTCTGATTGGCTTGGATGTAGATTACTTGGTTTGGCTACTCTGTGTCTTGGCCCCAATTATTTTTGCTTTTGTCCTTCCACTTATTACAGTCACTGTTTTCTATCTCTGCATTTGTGTCATCAATTTTGTCAAGTTTAAACATCATTTTTATCAGGTAATGTTTGACGTACTACTTTTCCGAATGAAACAAGAAAAATTTGTTCAAGCTAGTTTTTTAGATTGGGCACTCTGGAAACTGGAGGAAAGCAGGTCGGTTGGCTTGCGCAATTATGTGGAGAACTTTAGGTAGGCTTTGGCATGGGTATGAAGTACGGGGACTCGATAAGTTGCCGATAAATGCTGAAAGTCCTGCGATGTTGGTCTATTATCACGGTGAAATGCCAATCGACTGCTACTACCTCATGGCCGAACTGGTACGCATTGCACTTTCCTGTCCTTTAAGGAATGAAAATGTGCAATTTGACCTCCATTTTTCACTTGCGATAATATTTTTCGTGTAATCGGGAAGTGGAATTTTTACCGTTGGCAACTTCTACCGATCTGTAAGAAATGTTCCTTAATTATACTGAAATCTCAGTTACTTTGAAGCCCTTTCTTTTTGACCTAGTAGTAAAGTGCGTGCCTTGGGAGTCTAAGGTATGGGTGTTTTTTATCCAGGAATTTGAACCTGTTTTCTGGGCGAGTTGAATCTGACTATTTTTTGTCGGCTTACTTTTCAAAGCGATGACTTTCGTTAAAGACTCAGGGAGTTTTAACTGGTTTTGAGTGACGTATCTAGCCTTTGTTAAGATGTAAATAATTGAGTACCAAGATTATTACACTTGCGATCAGCTTAGTGTATTATTTCGAACCTTTTTTTCTAACCTAACTAGCATATAAAAGTGTTCATTAAAAGTGCTCATTTATTTGGAAAATTTCACTGTAGCATTAGAATTTGCATAGCATCTGTTCTCTGCTTTATCTGTGGCTAATGTTTGGCGTCTAATAAGCGTCCGTGACTGAGTGGTTAGTGAGTGTGTGAGACCCTTAATCTCTAGGTCGCTGGTTTGTCAGTCTTTTATCCAGTCTTTCCTTTCTGATCTTTTGTCTAGCAGTAGGTTGTTCTCGAGCTGTTAGATTTTTAATTAGCACTACCGGCTATCAGTGTTTATTTTTGTTTTAATATGTTTCGAGCGGTTAGGCATATCTTGCACTGAAGGGTGTATGGGTTAGACCAATTCTTCTATATTTAATCTCAACGATCGGAGTAAGTCAGAGCATGATTGGGACAATTGATTCTGATAATTTATTTCTATTCTGATCAGTTGTATTACAGCTTGCTTAAATCTTTCTAAATGGTTGATAGAGTTAGTTACCAATTTTTACATAGTTAAGTGAATATAAGTTTGAGCTCCAGTTTAATATTAAGGTTAATTACTTAATTATTTGTATCAAAATTGCTATTATCAAATGCACGGCGTCAGGTAGGGACGTCACAGTCTCCCAAGAAAAAGCTTTCTCGGGTGGGGGTAAGTTTTTAAACTGGGTAAACTTACGATGATTCAATTGTAAAATTTTACAATCAGTTTTAATAACTTACTATTTTCTTAGAATAGGGTTAAATGCTAATTACCCTTGCGATAAGCAAGGGTATTGCAGTCGGGTACCAGACTTTTTTCCCGTAAACAACTTTGTCCACAGGACTCATCTGGACGCGTGGTACCTTGGTTCACAACGAATTCAATTTTTTTTTATTTTCTCCTGCACACTTAGCTCGGAGGTAACGAATAAGCCTGGGACGCCAAAGGTCTCGGGTTCAAATCTGACTAGGACTTGTTTTTTGGTAAGTATTCTGGTTCAAAAAAAAATCGGCCAATTAATTGTCTGCTTGTGTTTCGTCGGGTTAGTTGCCAGATCTAAGATTTATTGTTTTTTTGCTGTAAACAATTTCAATTGTAATTGCTTCAAGTGTTTTAGCATTTTAAAAATCCGGAAGAATCAAAATTTGTTTTTAATACTGGTTGTAATTTTACCATCTCGAGTTGTCAAAATTTCTTTTTACTTTCCTTTTTGTCTTTTTTATCGGGTAAATAAGTTGGCTTAATTTATATCAACCCACTGGCCTCTCATTGCGTCGTTCGGGGATCGAAAAATGTTTGTGTGCGTGTTTGTGCTCCGATTGGAGAAGGGAAATAATTTTTTTTTTAGTTTAGTTTTTTTTTCGGCATGAAATTTTCTGCTCAGAGTTTTTCGGCTCTGTTACCACGTGGTAATTATATGTTCAATTAATCATCTGGCGTAGACGTGACACGACTGCTTGAGACCACTTATTTTACAATTTTTTTTTGACAAAAACGATTTTTTGAATTTTTTTTTCAAATTTTTATGTTTGCAAATTTGTATCGCAAGTGGTACAAAGCTTAGCTTCGCCTCTGTGTACTTCTTGAAACAAGTTTATCAAAAGCGGCTGTGAGAAGCGACTAGGGTTTGGAAAAATGATCAATTTTTAATGATAGTTCATGTTTAAAAACAGATTTATTTTGAAAACAGTTCATCATAAACTTGCACGGCAAAAACTGTCGTCTCCATTAGATGGCTGAGCTTCTTCATGCTGTTTTCATCATGACGTATCTCTGTCGTTACTTTTCTTTATATTTTTGCATTTAAATAGTTTCACTCGATTGAAGCCGATCGCATTTCTAAATTGCTGCTCTGATTTCGTTTCTCGTTTTCCAATGTGGCGTTTTAAGCGGCGCAACAGCTTCATCCGTTGCTAATTTGTTTCCCGGAACTAACATTGATTTGTGTTGTCGAGTTTGTTCGCTATTTTGTTTTTCTACTTAAAAGGCAATTTGTACTTTGGAGCACGTGCTTATGAGTTGATATATACTTTTTGAAACGCGCCGTACGCTTCCGAGTGTCATGTTTTATCCTTGCTAAGAGCGTTTTGTGCCTCATTTGGGCCTTACTCCCTGAAAGAAACCGTTGGACTTGGTTTTGATGAGCTGGAGAACCACATTTTTGAATTTTTTGCGTGTTTGCGCATATCATTTTTCGTGAGGAATCTAATTTGTAAAAGAAGGCTTTTTGTGATAGTGGTGATGTTGTTTGTTTGTTTGCGATTGCCGAAACGTCGGGTAGAAAGCTATTTGACTTTAGATAGGTCGAGAACTTTCAAATGACAAAAGGAACTTCACGTTGTTCACTCCACTTCAATTGTGATTTCCATAAATTCTGAGTATCAAACTTTTTGTGAGCTTCCTGTTTTGTCCCTCTTGGCTGTGGGCCATCAGTATCCTGGCTGCCACGCTGATGCCGCAAGGGCAGTGATATGGTGATAGCTGTTGTTTAAATCGATACCTAAATTAGCTTTTTTTTGCGAATCAGTTAATTTTTGGCCGATAACTCGCCCCTCTGATAGCTCCTTAGCCAATGGAGTTTTCAACCCAGATTTGTTAGAAAAATGGTTCAAATGTCTTATCTTTTGGAAAAAAAGTGTTTGAAAATGGTTCTAAGTGGGGTTCATTGGACGCGGATAGGCCTATCTTGTACTGAGGGATGCTTGGGTCAGGCCTTTTCTTCTAGATTCTATCTCATCGATCGGAGCAAGTCAGAGCTTGATGGGAATAATTTATTCTCTCTCTCTCTCTATTCTGATCAATTGTATTACAGCTCAGTTAAATCTTTCTAAATGGTTTGTAGAGTTAGTTATCAAGGTTTACATAGTTACGTAAATATAAATTTGAGCTCCAGTTTAATGTTAGGATGAATTACATAATCAATTTTTTGTAAATGGCTCATATCAAATACATGACATCAGGCCGGGACGTCACAAAACTAATTTCAAATTTTTCTTATTGCACTTTAAATAGCTGCTTTTTTGTTATTAGCGCTACTGTTAGCGAAGCTCTGCCTTTGTGTGCAACATTTATTTATTTCTTTTTTCGGTTTTTTGCTTCCAATGTTCGTGTGCTTTGATTGTTTCAGCGTATGTTATATTGACTTAGTTGCATCATAATATTTGTTTAAAAGGCGAAATTATTCTTTACCGTTGTGTTTCGAGGAAATTAAAAACATTTTCGAGGTAAGTTCTAAAATTTTTATAGTACGAAGTGGTAACCTTTTATTGACCTCTTTTGGCTCAACTGACGTCTACCTAAGTAGCAACTGTCTAGTAAGTGCTTTGTGAATTTTGTCTTAGTGCTTTTTCAACGCTGGGTTTTACGATTCTCGACTTGTTTTTCCCAAATAGAATATCAATCGGGGCATTGTTTTTAGATGTTCATTTTTCGTCATTTTTTCTTTCAACTAGTTTTCTCTCTCATTTTTCTTTACTTTTCATTTTCTATCTGCAAGCTTGCAATGCTAACTGTGTCTTGTTTTGCAAGCGTTGTGAAGCTCGGTTTTGCTTTTGGGTGACATTGTTTCCTGACGTTAGCGGAAGTTTTTCTTGATGCTGAAATTAATGCTATGGTACAGGCCAATATAGAGTGACCCATTGCTCATAGGACTATGAGCTTTACTTAAATGGTTAATAATCCAAAACTTTGTGCGTTTCTAAATCTCATCACAGATTTTTCAAATAGTATTTTGGGTTTTTGTTTGAAGTCTCAATGAAAGAAGTGAAAAGATTAAGTTAGGTCCGTGTGCTTTTCTTTTTTTGAAAAAAAAAGTTCAAATTATGATATGCCGCATTGATCAAAATTTGATATCAATTGAAAACCTTTTCAGTCGTGATTCGAATGAGAAAAGTGTCAATAAGTAGTCCCAGTGACAAAAAAATTAATTTGAAATATTTTGTTTTCGATCGAGTAAAGCAATCCAGTAACGTTCCTTGTTACAAAATTGATCATTTAGGGTACAAACAAGTTGATATTCCTGAAAGAAAAACTATTTTGGAAGCTTCATTTAGCGCTTCTCTGGCAATAATTTTTTTTTTCGAATTAAAAAAATGATTGAGAAAAAGTTAGAAAAGATTTTAAAGATTTCGAAGATTTTTTTTTGTAAATCAGTTTTGAGGACAAATTTTGTCGGTTATGTCGAATTTACTAAGTTTCTATTCGTTTTATAGCTTTCTCATCACATCGCGCACAAACAAGGACACTAGTTTGAAGAAACAACTATTATATGCTTTTTATGAATGTGTTCAGAATATTCTGTGCTACTTGCATTCGGAACCGGCTTTCCTTGTTTATTTCTGCACTTGGGTGATTAAGTGTCTTGTAATCGTGAACTCGACATTTTTTTTCCGTAAACAACTACTTAGAATAATTTGAACTTGCGTTATTATTGAACCGAAACGAATTCTAGGTTTTTTCCCCACTTGGCCGGGAGGTAACGCTGTCTATTTCGTACCCTTAACTTTGGGCTTCGACCACCGATGGAATTGTTGTTCGATGAATGAAGATGAAAATTTTTTCCCGTAAACTTTGGGTTCTAGGACTTCCCTTTGTCTGCTCAAGTTTTTTCGGCTTAGGTGGCACGTCAAGGAATTTTATTGTGCTGTAAGCAACTGTCATGGTAGTTGCAATTGTTGTTCATTGTAGTTTTAGAGGGTACTTGAAATTTTAAAACTTTTTTTAAAATAAATTCACATTTCCGCTCAACTGGTGTCTGCTCGAAGACAGTTGGCTTTGTTTTCGCTTCGTAAATTATGTTCTGTTGCCAATTTAAAATTCAAATTTCTTGATAAGTATATTTGCCTAGAATTCCTGTTTGACAAAAAGAGGTCTTACGGAAATGTATGATGTTGGTTTTTTAAATTTTCTTTTGAGACGTTTCAGAAAAATTTTTCACTTTTTTCAAAAATTTTAGCGTTTCTCGAACTCTACTGTACCGTTTTTCAAAAAAGAGGGCATGCATCAATGGAAAAACTGCTTACGCCCCAGTTTGCGTGCATAATCGCATAGACTTCTTTTATTTACTTCACAACCTTAGAAAAAGTCTGTGAGAAGAATATTTGACAGAAAAAGCTATGGTTCTTGTTAAGTTTTTGACTTTTATCGATAACTATCCTGCCGAATGTGATATCAAGAGCTTTATCGAAACGCGAGATTGTCGGAAGCTTGCCTGTAGAAGCGGCTACGCTCAATTTTTTCTAGAAAAAACTTATAGCCTTCAAAACAGTTGAACCTTGAACAGTATTTTGGAATTTTTAGATTTTTCTCAGAAACTACCCCGCCATATCTTCAAGTGTTCAATCGAAAAACCGGGTGTTGAAAATTTTTTTTCTGATTGAGCGGCCACGACCCACTTTTTGCAAAAAAAAGCTTATGGAATTCGGAAAGTCAACATTTTGACCGTTGTTAAAAAAGTTTTGACTCTCATAAAAACTATCCTGTCAAATCTGTGATGGAGGGTTCAATCGAAAGAACCGGTTGCGAGAGTTTTCCCGCCAATTTTGAAATTAACCATTTCATCGCGCAGTAATATAATTCAAAAATATCTAGTTTTGAACGTTTCTCATTTTTTTTAAACTGTTTTTTTTTGTTTGTGTTATCGAAAGTGGAGCGAAGCTCCGCTTCGCTTGTGTATTAATTTGGTCGGAATATTTTGAGCTACTTGCACTGCAACCTGCTATTTTTGTTTAAATTGGAGAAACATTGTTAGCGGTGGGACTGGAGCCATTTCACAAGGAGAATTTTAGACAAATGCAGAAATTATTTTTTTGAAAAAATAATTGTCCGTCTATCATTTGTCTGCTTATTTTGTGTCGGCCTACTGGTCACAGCTCGATTTCTTCTTGTGACGTAAGCAGTTTTACAGTAATTTGAAATATCGCATGACTGTACTTCTTCAATGTTGCATGTAAGTGAGTTTCAAGAATTTTTTGCTGATTTTTTTATTGATTATACTTTTGAATATATTTTTATTGAGTACACTTTTTGGGATACGGTTTTAGAATACCTTTTGTTTCGTCTCATGCTCCTCTTAGTCCCTAGAAAGCAATAAATGCAGCCTTGTATTTAGTTTTTAAGCTTGGCTGTAATCTATTAATTAGAAATTGAGAGTTTCTCTTGCTAAATTCTCTTGTATAAATCCGATTTTTCAAAAATGATTTCTTCGCCTGGTTGAAATTGATTTTTAAATGAGCGTTATGAATCATACGTGTGTCAGAGAACGGCGGTGTTGTACTGAAATACTTTGAGGATTGTTGAGAAAAAATATGAAAGATGTTGCAGTTTTTGACCGTCCATTTTTGTGCCTGAACACGGCATATATTTTTTATTTTGTGATGCGAAGCTCCATCTGTTTGAAAAATTGATTCTTTTCTTAATACTTCCAGTTACAAAACGTGTTCCATAACAAAAGTTTAAGTCTGACTATGTTCAATTATCTAGGTTCTGCAAAATAACGACAAAACGAAGTCTGTTGCGGATAGGTTCGTCTTTCAACTTCCAGGATGGGGAGCAATGCTGGAAGCGTTCAATGTTATCAGAGGAACAAGAAGCGAATGTGAGGAAGCGTTCAGTCAAGGTTACTTTGTTCTGTTGGCGCCCGGTGGCACTAGAGAAATGCTTTATAGCGATGCCAACTATGATATTCACTGGGGCTCGAGGCTAGGCTATGCGAAACTAGCGTTGAAAGCTAAAGTGCCAATATATCCCGTCTTTACAAGAAATATTCGCGAGGTATATAAAATCTCGAAATAAATTATCTAATCTCTCGAAAAATAACGCTTAAAACAAGCAAACGCTTAAAACAAGCAAACGCTTAATTACTAGCAAAATCGTTTTTTCTTTCAATTTTTTGTCGCTTAATTTTGCCGTTTTGTGATTGTGTTTGCAAAGTACAGCTTCACCTCTGCGCGAGCGTCGTATTCAGATTTTTCACTGAAAATCATATACCGCAAATAAACGTCAGATTGGCTCGTCAGATTTTCTGAGGTATCATATTATAGCTTTTAGTCAATGTTCGAGCCGCAATAAAAATATCCGTAATTTTCAGCAGTCTTATTGTTCCGACCATTTGAAAAGTTAGTATTCGGGCATGTTTTAGTTTTTTCTTTTCGTTTTCTTAGCGAAATCAGGTACCACAATTAATCATCGGAATGGGTCGAGTGATATATCATATTTCATCCCTTTCAGGTGTGGTTCGAACGTCATTAAAATCTTTCGAAAAAATTAGCTGTATTGAGAAAAACCGGTGGAAATTTTTGATTTTTGGTCTAATTTGAAGCTGGGCGAGCGTGCAGGCTTACAAAATCAAGTACAATAGCTTGTTTGAGCGTACATTAAGCCGTGAAAACTTAGTTTTACGTGAGTAAAGTTAGTTTTTGGAGATTTTTGCGCTATTAAAAAAATAGAAAAAATTTTAGAAAATTTTTTAAATTGTTTTTACTAAATTGTTTTTACTAAATTGTTTTTACTAAATTGTTTTCACTTAAATTGTTTTTTCTTTCGTTTTTCTAGCCATTTTTCTACAAAAACTGTTTTCCAATCGGCCCTTTTGACTATGACTGTCGAGTTCGCCTAATTTTTATTTTTCATTCAGATTTTTTTAAAAACAAACCACACAAAAAACGACACTAATTTGAAAAAAAAAGTTATATTCTGTTAAGACTATGGTCGGAACTTCCTGTGATCCTTGTTTTCAGTGATTTTTTCCCTTGTAATCTGTTGCGAAAGTTGCTGGTAGGATAATTTTGTGGTACTTGGATAGTAAACGGTTATTATTGTTTGTTTCAGGTATTTCGATTTGTTCGGATTAGGCCTTTCTGGAACTGGCAACTAAAATTGTACGAGAGATTTAAACTTCCGTTTGTACTGTTGTATGGAGGGTTCCCATCGAAACTCGTAACGTTCATCGGAGATCCCATCATGGTGGAATCCGAAGAAAATATGGCCGTGGAAGACTTAAATGAAAGAGTACAAAGCGCGCTCAAAAACATTATAGATAATGTTCAACCTAAACCTGGAAAAATTATCCGGGCATTTTTGGAAAGATTTCATCCTGTTCAAGTATCTTTGTAACCCATTTGCATGGTGGGTTTTGCTCCTTCAAATCTGAACTAAAGTTTATCCTGTATTCGAAATGCATATCCTAATTATCACACATTTTTGTACAAATTTTGTTTTGTACAAATTTTGTTTTGAAAAAAAAAATTGTTTTGTCAATTGGGCATTGCTCATGTCAAATACTCGTATTTTAACATCACATTTGTCAATAAGTTGTCTGGAAATCTATAATCATAAACATTTTTTTTTTCAGATTGTTTTTGGCCTGAAAAATGAAAATCGAAGAAGTGAAAAGTACTACTAAAACCCAGCGTATAGCAGCTCATAGTCATGTGAAGGGTCTCGGGCTGAAAGATGATGGCTTTGCGCATGCTATGGCCTCCGGTTTGGTCGGCCAGGAACAGGCGAGGGAGGCTGCTGGAATTGTAGTGGACATGATCAAATGGAAGAAAATGGCGGGAAGGGCAGTCTTGCTAGCGGGACCCCCAGGCACTGGAAAGACTGCGATTGCGATGGCCATTGCACAGGAGCTGGGGACAAAAGTACCCTTCTGTCCGATGGTGGGGAGCGAAGTGTACTCGGCGGAGATAAAGAAGACGGAAGTGCTGATGGAGAATTTCAGACGTGCAATTGGCCTAAGGATCAAAGAGACGAAAGAAGTCTACGAGGGAGAAGTGACAGAATTGACCCCATGTGAGACCGAGAACTCTTTAGGAGGATATGGAAAAGTAAGTCTTAGATTGGTTTCATTGTCATGAGTTTTGAAGATGGTGAGAATCTTTTAAATTGAGAAAAATCCTGAAGCAACTGAGAAGCTGTGACATTTAATCGTTTTCATGATGGCTTCTCTGCACTGAAACTGACAAGGATGTATCCTGTTTATCGTAAATGCCCTAATTATCAATTATGTTGAGGTTAATTTTCTTAGTTTTGCCAATCAAGCTATTCAAACTGTCAAATATTGCGGTTGCCAATGAAATATTTTTGATTGAATTTTACCGAGCTTTAAAAATCCAGCTCAGTACCGAACTGTTTTTTTACCGAACTTCCTTGATTTAAAAGAATGACTGTTGCTTGGATTTTTTTCAGGTACTTTCTCCATGGAATCTTGATTTTTTTGTCAGTTGACATATTTTGTGTTAGTTTTATTTCTGTATGATTTGTCTAGGTGGTGAGTCATGTAGTGATTGGGCTGAAGACTGCCAAGGGCACAAAGCAGCTGAAGCTGGACCCCTCGGTGTACGAGAGCCTGCAGAAGGAGAAAGTGGAGCCAGGTGACGTCATCTACATCGAGTCCAACACAGGTATGCATGAGACGACAGGCAAGACAATTGACCAGATCAGACAGAAAGTGAAGTCAAGAGATCAAAATATAGATCAAAATACAGAAATTAAATAGAGACAAAATATTTAGGCACGTTTTTGTTATCATGTTCTCTTTTCATAGCTTATTTTCAGTACCTTAAATTGACAAGAAAAAATTGTCAAAGCCCGTAATAAAAAATGATAGCCAGTTTCTGTGCAGTAAGTGCAGAATGTTCTGACCACAGTAATTTAATTAAAGCAACTAAAAATACAGATTTTTTTTTCATTTTTAGTCGGTGTATTTTTTTTGAGTTGAAGCAATGAAGAGTTCGTTAATCATACTGCGCCACTTGAATTTTTGGTCAATTTAGGTAAACTGCATGTTATTAGATTTACTATATTGTACTGCTGTGCAGGAGCCGTAAGGAGACAAGGTCGTTGTGATAACTACGCGACTGAGTTTGACCTGGAGGCGGAGGAGTATGTTCCGATTCCGAAGGGCGACGTGCATAAGAAGAAAGAGGTAGTGCAGGATGTCACTCTGCATGATCTGGACATAGCCAATGCCAGACCCCAGGGAGGAGGTCAGGATGTCATGTCTATCATGGAGGGGCTGGTGAAGCCGAAGAAGACGGAAATCACAGACAAATTGAGAAAAGAGATCAACAAAGTGGTCAACAGGTGCGCACTGCCTCGGTTCCGAATTTTTCATTTTATTATTTTCAAGTTAACAAAAGAGCAGATGGGGACCAACGAGGAAATCAAGACTTATTTGTTTTGTATTAATTGCCCTGGCGAGTTTGTAACCGTTTTTCCCCAAGCCGCGCATTTCAAAGCAAATTTTTGTGCAAAGCTTGTGTACGTTTTGTTAACAGCATGTGATCTAGCTATATATTTATTGAAACAATCTTTTCTGTCTGATATCTAAGAAGAAAGTATGCGTGAGAGTTGTTAGAGGGATGGTGCCATGGCTAATTGTTTAAGTCAAATTATTCTTGATTCTGAGGTATGGGTGTGAATCCAGCAGTCTTCGAGCTTTATATTATTTTTGAAGTTTTTTCAAGGCATAGTACAGTTTTTTCTTGATTTTTTTTTTGGCATTTTGATGGTTCGTGCCAAGTACAACTTAAAATAATGTGTCCCAAATGAAGTTGCATCGAAAAAATTCTAGGTACATCGACCAGGGTATCGCGGAACTGATTCCAGGCGTCCTTTTCATCGACGAGGTGCACATGTTGGATCTGGAGTGTTTCACCTACCTGCATAGAGCACTGGAGTCCGCCATTGCTCCCATCGTCATTTTCGCCACCAACAGGGGCAAGTGTGCAATCAAAGGGGCCGACGACATTGTGTCAGCTCACGGGATGCCCCTGGATCTACTGGACCGAATCATGATCATCCAGACGCTGCCTTATGCGCAAGAGGAAATGCAGCACATCATCAAGATCAGAGCGACCATAGAGTCCATATCTATAGAGGAGTCAGCAATTGAAATGTTATCACAGGTGGCCATTAAAACTACCTTGAGGTACGCAGTGCAATTGTTGACCCCGGCTAACCTGTTGGCCAAGATCAACGGAAAGGATAAAGTGGAAGGCGAAGAAATTGAACAAGTCGGAGGCATGTTCTTAGATGCAAAGAAATCCGCAAAAATATTGCATGAAGAGAGTGACAAGTTTTTGAAATGAGAATTGTCTCTTAAGAGTAATGATGGTATTAAGTCAATTTCAACGGATGTCAGAATGATCTCTTACTGCCTGAACTTTCGAGCGCAATCTTGAATAGTTTTTTGCTTCATTTTATCTTGTAGTGATCATCGTATCATACATTTCTTTTTTGTTCTACTCATGATGTAAATTTGTACATTTTTGCTATATACTTCAAACTTGATTTTGTCGCAGTATTAAGTTTTTTAGCTGTAGGTTTTCGATCAAACTTTGGTGGGTTTTCTATGTATTTTTTTACGCTTAACGTCGGTTTTTCGCAGTTCGGCTTTTGATTTTTTAAAAGGAAGGCAAACTCCACTATCGAACAGCAAAAACGTAAAGGTCACGAAAAACGTGATCGACTTCTAATTTTGAAAGCGGAATTTAATTATCAGATTTCCCAGCGGAATGAAAATTTTACCTATTAATCCAGTTTTCTCAAATTAGTTTAATTTTATCAAAAAAGCACAAATCATAAATTGTTCTTGAAATTCAAAGAGCTTTAAGGGTATATATACTTTTGTCTGCATTCGAAAATTGTTTTTTTTTTCAAAAATATGTAGTTTTTTTGTTCCTTGCGTTTATTACTCTTTTCCAACTGTCACTTGGCTATGTTCGATTGATAAGATATCTATCAAGGTGATAACTTTTTACACTAGCTCTAAAAGGTGTTCTTAGTATAATTACGCGTTTGTTTTCAGATCTCGCTTGAATATCTCTTCAGTTTATCTAAAATGGAGAACGAAGCTAGAGAACTTGTGGACTTGTACATTCCGAGGAAGTGTAGTGAAACGAACGACATTCTGGCAGCTAAGGACCACGCCTGCATCCAGCTCAATATAGTGGATGTGGATGCGAACGGCGTGAGGACTAACACGTTCAAGACATACGCCATCTGTGGGCGAGTGAGACGTATGGGTCAGAGCGATGACTCAATCATGCGCCTCGCACAGAGGGACGCCATCATGCCCAAGAAGATGTAAAAAAAACAGACGAAAAAATAAATGGACTAATGATGGTTTCATTGAACTGAGTGAATCTGGTATGATCGGTTGCTTGTGACTTATGTGCATTGATTGAACCAGATACGCAAATTCAATTTGGTCCAAAGAGTTTTTTAACGCTCAGAAAGTAGCAAAGTTAACTGGCAAGTGAAATTTATAAGATTGAATCATCTTTTTTTTGTTGAAATATCAAAGGTGTGTGGTAATTGCCTAAAGACACTTGCGAAAACAAGTGCCTTGTTATCCGGATCTAGATTTTTTGCATTAAAGAATTTTTCATACAAAAACTCAGAATTTTAGCTGTAATTTATAGGAACAAGCGAAGCGTAGGGTATTATTACGAATTTTTTTAAAATTACAAGCGAAGCGTAGTGTATTATTAGGAAGAAGAAAAGTGCTCATTTGGTGGCTCTTTTGGTATATTTCAAATTAATCATTTTTTAAGGTCTCTTAATCATAAGCAAGTAATTAGCAGATGTTGTTGCTTTGTTTTTGGCTAGTATTAGGACCTGTTTGAAAAAACAGGTATTATGAAAATGTATGGAATTTGTTGTTTTTTTTTGCGTTGCTTTGGAAGATGTTGCATTTTTGCAAGTTTCGATTTTTCTCAAAAACTTTAACCGTTTGTCAAAAAAATGTACCAATAGACAAGCATTTGTGCCTGCATATTTTGCTCGTATCTTTTCATTTTACCACACATTCTACGGCCTTCGAAAGTTTCAGTATGGGAATTTTTGACTCGTTTGTGTTGAATTTTTTCATTTTCTCAATTTTTAAATGCACAAATCTGAGATAAAAGGTTTAAATCAAAAGAACAAATCATGGGGATCTCGTCTTCTCTAGCGGTTATTCCCCCATTCAGTAGAAAGAAGTTCTGGACTTAAACAAGCCCATTTTTTGAAATTTTGAATTTTATAACCGAAACCAAAAAAAAACAGTTGTGAATCTTACGCCCTGCTTTTGAAAAAAATATGGCCTTAGAAAATGTCCAATTTTGAAATATTGCCAGTGTTTTGGAATTTTTTTTTTCTTAAAAAACTAACCTGCTGATTCTGAGTTTGATAGTTCATTCAATTTAACATGGTGCTTAGATTTTGCCTGTGTAATCTATTTCACCGTTATTTTTTTTTGAAATGCCGATATGGACATCAGGAAAACCCATTTTTTGAAATTTTTACCGTTTTATTATCACTATTCTCGGAAACTACTAGCTAAATCTGATGTTAAGGGTTCAATCTAAAAATCAGGGCGTGGAAGTTTTCACTGCATAAGAAGCTATTCCTATGCTTTGGTGGAGAAAAGTTTATGGATTTAGAAAAAGTTTTTGATTTTTTGATCGTTTTTTGAGAATATTATTTTTCCAAAAACTACCCACCCAAACGTGAGATTAAAAAATTCAATTTAAAGAGCGCTTTGTAGTTTTCTTCTTGAAATTAACAGCTAATTTTCTACTTAAGCAGAGAGATTACTAGGGTTATTTTATTTCATTAAGGTGTATTTAATTTCATTTTGTTTTGCTCTTTTTTCATTAAGGTGTATTTAATTTCATTTTGTTTTGCTCATTTTGTATAGCTCTTTTTGCATTTTCCTTGCTTGTGTTTGCGAAGCGCAGCTTTTCCTCTGTATAAAACATCAATAAAAGTCATGCAGCTGCTTATGGTATAGGTATAGCGCTGTGTTGAGGCTCTAAAAGTAAGGGGCTATAGGTTCGTTGTTTCACATGGAGTTTCAAACGGTTCGTTTCTGTTTTTTTTGCTTCCTGGTTTTTGACAAGATCTATCGGCTTACTTTTCAGTTCGTTTTTTTTTTCAATTTCAAATTTCACTAATGTGAGTGCGGTCGGTTGCTGATGCAGTGATAGGTTAAGTGAGCTCTGATTGGTGTTATTTTGCTGTTGTTCTTCAATTTGTTTTGTGTAAAATATGAAGTGAATTCGTATTATTTAGGTTTTGATGATTTTTTGTTTATTTTTTTTTCAGGAAAAAGTCTTATAATGCTCTAATAAGTACTGAAGTGCTTTCGTACATATTAATGCATTTATGAATGGATTTAGGTGTATGTGCATGATTTGGGTTCAATTTAAATTCATCTGCTAAAAATGAGGTAAAATGCGCTCTCCAATTACGAAAGCAGAAATGGAGCGAAAAAAGTGAACGATTTTTAGTTTCGAAAGGCTGTCAGTTTTAAGATTTTCTAGCGGAATAAAATGTTTACACATTAATCAAGTTTTCTTAAATTGGGTTAATTTTATCGAATTTGAGAATGATAAATCGTGAAATTTAAAGAGTTTGTGTTAATACGCTTTTCCAACTTTGTGTTGGCTATGCTTCCTTTTTAGATTCCATATTTAAATTTTTCCGGTTTTTTGATTGCGGCGGTATCAATCCACTTAGTTCCTTAATTTAATTGTCTGATTGAGTCATTCTATAGGTTGACCATCTTCTTTTTATTTGACCAGCCTCAGGCCTAACCTGAAGGTTAATTATTTAAGGTTAACTAAGCTATGGCTAACGTAAGAAGAAAACCACAAGTTAATACCTTTATGAAAAATTTCCACATTGTAGAAATACGCTGTTTACAAATATGCGATCTTTGTAAACAAACAGTTTTTTTGTCCATTTTCTTCCCTGAAAACCACTGATGCATGAAAAAATTAGTCTCTTATTAAAGATCTGTTAACCAGTTCAATATGATTGCTTATTTATGATCTTGATGTTCTCCCTATTTGATATTGTTCTCGTCTACGCTCTTTTTGAGGAGTATAAATTTGTAATCAGGGTGGAAATTTCGATCGATTTAGAAGCAGAGAAGCTGATTTTTTCTGAAGTATTAATTACACTTGCGATTAGCAAGGGTGTTATGATAACTTCTTATGTTTTTGCAGGTGCGATTAGCAAGCGTTATGAAATCTAAATATACTTTTTTTCGGGAAGTAGATTTCAATGCTTTTGTGCTTCAGAAGGGGGAAATCTTCGAGTTGCAAATATGTATTGCTCAGTATTTCATTCCAATTTTGTTTTCTGTTTAACGATCGTCTACTTAAGGTTTGTCGTCTTAGACGGAGATCGATATTATTTTTGAATACTAATTTAAAGCTGTAAACTCTGTTTCTCGGAATGTTTTCCTCAAGTTGAACATTCGATATAAATGTATAAAGTCTTAGACGATAAAGCTTTTTAATGTTGATTTGTTCTGACTAAAGGGACTCCGCCTCATTTCCTATGTTCTAGTTGCGTCAGAAGAAGTGCCGAGCTCTAGGGAAGCGTTATCAAATCGAAACATAGACTTTTTTGAGGTTAAAAGTTCGTCTAACTTTCTGCGAGTTATATTTTCTGTTTTTTCTCGCTATTCGGATTGAAAGGTCTCGATTGATATTATATTGGCTCAGTGGACCTATACTACATCTTGCGATAGGCGAAAAACAAAAAAATTATATCTGTGTTTGTTTGGTGGTTGGTTGTGTGGGGGTTTAGTTTACAATATTTAACTTCCAAAAGGTGTCATAGCTCCAATTTTCTAACGAAATTTTATTTTTTGACTAAACGAGTTTCCGTCCAAGTAATTTTTTTCGAGTCTAATGTAACACTGACATATATCTTACATTTCGATGTGTTTCCTTTTGAATCAGTACTGGTCTATTACAATTCAAGAGAAATTGCCATATCGTATTGTCTTGACACTTTGATTTTGTCCAAAATTTAAAGGTTTTCAATGATTTTTTTCCCCAAAAACTATTCGATATGAATTAAGGGACAGTCGGAACGTTCAGGGATTTGCCCTGATATACGAGTAGTCTTGTAAATTCTCAGAATGGTTTTTTCTTGTTTTTTAATAATTCCTTTTTTCTGTATGAGTCGTGAAGCCCTTTTACCTATTTGAAAAATGAAATATCAGGACAATAAAAAAGTGAACGTTTTCCAGTTTACTTGACAGCTTAAATTTTCCTGTGTTTACACATGCAACGCTTGTGTTATATTGCATTTTAGTTTTTAAGAGTCGATGAACGTAATTCAGACTCCCATATAGATCGTGTTAATTTTTTTTTTTTTTAATTTTAGGAAAAGTCTTCAAATTTGTCCAGGCTCAAATTTGTTTTTTCGAGGTTTGACTTATTCCTTTTTAACTTCAGTTCTTTTCCGTTGTTAGAAGGAAGGCAAACTCCACTATCGAACAGTATAAGAGTAAAGGCCACCAAAAGTGTGATTGATTCCTAGTTTCGAAAGTGTATATTGAATTTCAGATTTCCGAGGGAAATAAAAAATTTACTTATTGATCGAGTTTTCTCAAATTGGGTCAATTTAATCAAAGTAGTGTCAATCATGATTTGATCTAGAAAGTCAAAGAATTTTTCGGTGGAATTTCGAAAAGTGATTATTTTCAAAAAACAAGTCGATGTTTTTTTACTTGCGTTTACTGGCTCTTTTCCAACTGTCTGTTGCTATGTTTCTTCAATGAAAATCGCGTGTTTCGTTGCATTAGAAATAATAAATATCTGGGATGACAATAAAGCGTATACACGCATTCACTGATTTGCCAGCAAAAACACAGTTTTCTTCTAGCAGTTTAGATCAATATATTTAAACAGATTGTTTTTACTTTAACTTAAAAAAGAAAAATTTTATGAAAACCATTCCGTTGTTACGATCACCGAGAGTCAAACGAAGTTTTGGTTGAGGGTGTTTTCTTTCAAGAAATTTAACAAACATTAGCTTGTGTCAAGTGATATATCAAATTTACACTAGCGATCAGCGTAGTGTATTTGTACGAACCTTTTTTTTATATCTACGACTCATAATCTCTAGGTCGCAAATCAAATCCGAGACGTAGCCGATTTTTTTTTAACTCGAGGCTTTACTAATTTTTTATTGCACTTAATAGAGCTGGTTTTTGTTGTGTTCTCGCCAGTATTTGCGAAACGAAGCTTCGCCTCTATGTAAACAGCTTTAGTAGTAATTTCAGTTGCATGCAAAATTTCAGTACGAATTTTCGCTGAGCGAAGTTATTGAAAGTTAGATTTTATACTCAGTGAATACGAAGCGATTGAGAAATTTGAAGTGGCTTGGTCATTCGGGCTTTTTGTAGTTTTATGCAGGGCATTCACAAGTTTAGCGTTTCTCAATTATTTCGATTGATTAAGTGCTAATTCTCTCAAGGATAAAGGAAAGGGAACTTTCACCCGTTATTGAACAAAGTATAGCTATTATTTACATCGAATAAGTTCCATGTTGTTCTTTTTATCAGAAGAAACACATGTTGTTCTTTTGATCAAAATTTCTGAGTCGGCAGTTCGATTAAAGCTCGAGAAAATAAACTTAATACACTTTAACTTTAAAAGTGAATTTAGTTTTAACAATTTGGTTTTTTATTTTATCCCGACCTACTTGAGTAACAGTTTTTAGTATGAGTTATTTTTTATAGTCTAGCAGAGAGATTAAATATAATTGGAAAAGCCTAACTAGTGGGCGTGCCGTTTTTCATAACAATCGAAAGGAAAAACAAAAGGTTTCTTTCTAAACTTTTCGCATATTGGGGAAGTTGAAAAGCGAAGATTTCGTAATGAAGATAGAAGTTACCTTTTCTCTCAGTTTTTCAAATAAAGGTTATTTTAAACAAAAATAATAATCTTGAACGATTCAGGAAATTCAATTGGCGCCAAAGCGATTTAATAATTTATCGATCAGTTTTTATGGCTTGTATAGGTTGCTCATTTTATCGCATTACCTTTCAGAAATTGTTTCTGCGTTTTTTAGCAGCTTAGTGAGTTTGTTTACACTAATTTCTGGCTTTATTATCTTGATCTGCTTGTTTTTGTTGTTAAAATTATTGTCTGACATGATCGATTGAAAAAGAAGTCGGGATATTTACATATTATGTTTTTTTACGCTTCCGATTAGCGAGCGTTATCAAGTTGAAAACAGAATTTTTTATGCTACCAACTTGTTCTACTAAATCACTTTCAGATTACGAAAGTCATTCGATAGCTTGATGGCAAAGGTCCTAGGGTCGAATCCGGCCAGCCAGTACATGTTCTATTTCTAAACTTGAAATATTCCTTTTCAAAAAAGATTGTCGGCTTATTGCTTGTCTAATTTGTCGACTTGTGCTGTAGGCAATTGGCATTGCTGCTCCAAAAGTTTTGGATTTACTCCTCCTATTCGTAAACTTACTACCCCTGACTTAGTATGTTTTACTGTTTTTCGCTTTAAAGCTTTATTCGACCTTAATAGTTTCGGCAAATGTTTTATCGGCTAAATGACTTAGTTTTGTGTCGATTGAAGAAAAACATAACCCCCCCCCCCCCCCCCTATTCCCTCCAACTTACCTTCGGAACCAAAAAGATTAATTCAGATCTTTGTTATTCAATTTCTCATGACAACAATTATGCTTTTGGCTCAACGGGAGTGTGCCCAAATTGGTCGTTTCTTGAATTTATCTTAACTGTTATTTTTCACGCCGGCGATCGCGTTTTGCTTGATGTGTTTTCCTCGAACTGAACATCCTTGGAGACAGCATCAATAAATTTTTGTAGTTGTGGTTGTTTCGGCTTTTATTCAATTGTTTTGATTTTTCTCTGCTATCTTGTAATGCTAGGTTTGTGTAGCATCGCAAGTAGATCGAAGCTCCACTTCACCTATGTGTTCAAAAATTTTGTTCTCAAACTTTCAAAACCGCTAGTTACTCCCTAAAAATTGTTAACGCTTATTAAAAGCTATTTTAAATAGCATGCGAGTAGCCGATCAATTACAGTGCTATCAATGCTGCTTGTTTCTAAGTGCATAAAAAATTACTGGCTGATCAAGTGAGACAGTTGACGTTTAATCTGCCGCTCCGAGGTTCGAATCCCGTAGTTTTTGAACCTTTTATTTTAAACACTTGTTTTTCTGGGCTATTTTTTAAAGCGCTTGTAGAGCTCTGGCCGACATTTTCGCTTGTGCCATGCTTCTTTTGTCTGAATTTTTGCAGCTGACACTTTAATGATCAAGTTGAACCGAAAATCAGAGTAAACATTTTTCATGCATTTTTTGGCTTAAATTCACAGGAGCTCTAAAAATGGAGAAAAAACTATTTAACTCAATAAACTACCATTATTAACAATTCAAACTGAATACGTTGAACTTAAATCTTTACAAACTGTTAAATTGCAGCAAAATTGGGTAAAAATAAAACTTTTCCGCCTCAGAACATTACGTCTCTTAACCAGATCTCTTTCTAAGCGGCAGGTTTGACTCAAATTTAATGCTTTTTTGTATAGTTATCTTGGCATGTAATTAGTAGCATCCACAGTGAGCGGCTACCATATCGCGAAATGTCTTCAAAATGACGTTTTGAGAGGGTTCCATGTACAATAGGGGCAGGGGCATTAGTTTGTCTGGCACACAGCATGGCTGAGGAACTTTAACTTTGCCGGCGTAGCTCTGGAAGGCACTGAATGTGCCCTGCATGATGGCGTGGTTTGTGGCATTGAATCTCTGGTCGTTTGGCCAAGGGCAGTCACCCATGCATAAGTTCATCTCGAACGCTGAAACAGTAAAATTATATCAGGAGTTTTCTCCATTATCATATTTTGTACTCAGGAAACGTGCTATATTGTAGCATAAAGGGCCGAAACGCATGAATGTACTGGGTGAATTTTGCAATGTTTGAAACATGTCACATAATTTTTACCCCTTTTTTCTAGTTTTGTCTTAAAGTTTCTATACTAGTGAGATTTTTGCGTACCTGGTTAAAGGGATTCGACCACCTGCCGACCCAAAGGGTCCCCCTTTGTGACTAATTTAACCCATAAAATGACTGGCCGACCCTAAAATTTTTCTAAAGCGCTTTTGGCGCCAATTTATACGAATTTTGAGGGCGCCGAAAATCGCGGTTTTTTGGTCAACATTTTCCGAAAAGTGCCTAAAAACGCTTATTTTGGCCTGTTATTTTTAAATTTAGCCTGCAGCGCATGCCAATATGATTTGAATAGGGCCTTCATAGGGATTTGGGAGAGCTCAGAACATCAATTTGGTCGACCTGAAGTCCCCTCTCCCCCTCCCTTTCGAGAAAATCTTAGATCCGCCCGTGAAATGATGTAGTCCTTTTTTTTGGGTTGGTTTGATGTGATTTATTCTTCAAATTTGTTTTAGGAGCGGATCTAGGATTTTTTTTTCGAGGGGGGGGAGTGATTTTTTAGGTTGACCGAATGGATTTTCCGAGCTCTTTTTGGTGTACTTTTTGGACTTCCAAAGGCGCCTTTAGAAAAAGTTTGATGTTGGTACCAAAAATGCGCCACTGATTTATCTTGTCGTCATTTTAATGTGTTTTTATCCTTCTTTCCTGTAGAGTACTATCGGTTTCAGATTGTTTGTCCAACACTTCGACGCTCTGCTTAAAATTTAAGGAACTCATTAACTACCCCCCCCCCCCCCCTTTAGGTACCTAGCAACGAATCTGCCCCTATAAACAATTAATTCAACGGTTAAGCGTATGAAAATTTTGTGCCTAGTAACGA
This sequence comes from Symsagittifera roscoffensis, assembly GCF_963678635.1. Classification (NCBI taxonomy): domain Eukaryota; kingdom Metazoa; phylum Xenacoelomorpha; order Acoela; family Convolutidae; genus Symsagittifera; species Symsagittifera roscoffensis. Next base: position 17,963,979 of record NC_087064.1, read on the forward strand.
ATCCCCCCTTTTTTGCAAAACGGGGGAAATAGTTTGAGAGATCCAAATTTAATGGTAAAAATCTAGGTCGAGGCGGCCAAAAGCGGACGCTGAAGATTCATTGCGAAAGCAATTATTTTATCATTGGTAAATAATTAAAAACTATTTTGGGTATAATTTTTTGTGAGAATTTTGAGGAATATAGGAATATAACAGCTCAAGCAGTTATGTTGCCAATATAATTGCACTAGCGAACTGTTAACAATGAAGCTAATCGAAGGAAAAACGTAAATACTATGTTGAACTAACTTTCAGGTCCTATCACAAACTCCTTGGTCCATCCAATTTCAGTGAAGTTGGCTATGAACGGAACTAGGCGACAGGGCCTGTCGGGTCGTCTCGCAAAACTCGAGCGTCTCGTTCTCAGCTCCGAGTCGCCCTTGTGCTCGCTGGCTTCGTCAACCAATGGGAGCACTGTCGGATATACGACTGCTTCACTCGCGTCCACGACATTCAGCTCGTCCCTTAAGTAAAATGCGATTAGTGACCTCTGAGACCACTCGGCGTCGTCGTGGTTCCGAAATATGCTGGCATGGAACTCTCGGTTCGTGTGGTGATTCGTGTTTTCAATGTAACCGACTGGCAACTCGTCGGGACTTAGAACCAATCGCACCTTCTGTTTCTTTGATGTTTCTTCGCTCATTAACAGTGACTGGTCTATTTTTACCACATGTTGCTGTGACGTTAAGTAGTTAACTGTGACTGAAGTTAAATATATGCTGAAATAGTGCTGCAGTTCTTTTTTAAATTTTGAATTTTGTGGCTTGGGGAACGAGGGTACAACTTGGTACACGTGGATTAGACGTTTTCCATAGGTCCAGAAATTGCTCTTTGTGAAGAATCTCAGCTCAATCGCAATTATACTTTCATGGGATTCCAGCTCCGTAATTGCAAATGAGAAAGTGTATTTATTCCCCACACCTGAAAAATTTAATTTGAAAATTAAGACGAATACCAATACATACTGTGTGGTGAATAGTTAGCTCTGCTGAAAATAATAATGCGTTACGGCGGCGATTATTTGAAAAATTGTATTTGGCATATTCTTATCGAAATAAAAGAAAATATTTACCACATCATTAGCATATTCTGGCGACGCTGTAATTTCAAAGCTCCGCTTCGCCTCTGTGTAAAAGAAATTATCCGCGAACAGCTTAGAAATTATTTGGAAACTTATTTGAAAGTTCATCTTGTCCTCTGAAAATCATAGATGCTCTCCTTGATGTGAATCCCCCCCACTGCGAGTTTTAAAGGATAAAAATGGTTCAATTTGACAAAATGTTGGACAGTTTAAAAAATTGGAACTCTAATTCCAGTTGCAATCAAAAATTGTTAAGAAATTTCTTATTAGTAAGTTTTTTCACCATGGTTAATTTCAATGCAATATGTTAAAATAGTTTTTCAAACTTGAAACTCAAGTGGGGGGAGTGGAAAAGAGCCAAACAACCTTTTGGCTTGAACCTTGAAATGTTCGGATTCGAACTTCAGGTTCTTACTGGGGCAGAAACTGCGCGTGAATGTATCTAAGCTGATTTCTAAGAAAAATAAATCGGGTAATCATATGCTCCAGTAATTTTGATACGTTGCATTACGATGTGCTGAGTTATCTTGATATCCTAATTTAAGAGCTTCGTACAAGCAATGTTATCACCTGATTTGTCTGGGTATATCTTGATCTCGTTTACATTGTCGTATGGCGTTGTCAGTTTTCCTTCTGTTGCCGCCCTCGAATAAATACTTCTGAGAAAATCTGGCAGCAAAACTTTACTTCCCAGTGTCTTCAGGGAATCTCCGGGTCCTGCAAAGGAGGGTACTTGCTCCCGTATCAAAGGTCCTCCGGATTTGAAAGTGAGGCGGCTTTTAAGAGTGCCAGGATCGGCTGTAGGAAATTCGAATTCGTCATCGGGTTTGGTGTCTTGGGTTTTGGAATCGATTGCCGACGTTAGGGATCCCAACATACGCAGCCCGAGCAAGGGCGCGAGATAAAGGCAGAACGTGAACAAGTTATGTAACCGTATCATAATTTGCTATCATGTCGGATTTGAATTGGAACTGGGTTGTTTTTACAGTACAAGTAGGTCAGCTGGCTCCTCTATGGATTCTGATATCCCTAGTAGCGACCAGAGGAGAGAGAGGAAAAGGAAAGAGTTGTTTTATTTTGTTTTGGTATCCTGTCACAGTTTAGTTTCGTGTCTGTTCCGAATTTGTGACTATAACGTACTCTCTGCGGGGCTAGTGTAGCGAATAGGAAGGTAGAAGTTTCAGGTAGCTCTAGCGGAGATTTTCCAAGTATGATTGCGCAGTTGTTTTAACTAATCTGGAGTATCTGGGCGCGCTTTTTAAGGATCCATAAATGACACAAACTTATAATCCCATCGTTAGGGGGTATATTGAGTTAGCGAGAGAAGGGCTAAGAAGCAAATGATTTTATCGAGCCGCGTTTTCCAAATTGAATCTCCAATTTTAAAGTCGCACTTTGTTCCCAACTTTCAGTCCTGTCGATTTATATCGTATCTAGCGCTGGGTTTCCCTCGTTAATATATTTTGGGTGCTCTTAAAACTTCGGCTTAAAAATTTGTGACGTCTAATAAAAAGGAAATAAATTACCAGGTGACGTTTTTTGGCAGGGTTTGATACAATAATATAGACTAAGCTCGCCACGCTAATCTCTGCGATTTCTGAATATCAACTAAATTGAATTTCTCTCCCAAAAAGGATTCTCACGCCTAACCCGTTATTATTGATTTCTACTTTTGATAAATTTTCTTAATATTTTTAAATTTGGCGCTTGCTGATTCTTCGTGAAAGTTGATTAATGTTTGGTAATAAATTTGAAGTGAAGCACTAAATGTACAGAAATTAGTCGTCGAACAAATGTTACGAAAGAGCTCTAACCTCTCGAGAATTCAAATCGCAAAAACTGAAGAGCATTTAAAAATCGGGGACAAATGGCTCGGACGAAGTGATAAAATCTAATTTAAATTTAATATTTTATGAAGTTATCGACGGCTCTTCTGCCAAAAATATGCTCTTTTTATCTTATAACTATATGTTTATAATATAAGCATAAATTAGCTAAACTTGTGATTTAAAATTAACTATGCTGGTACAACGGAGACTGTTTTGACTTTCGCTAACTGCATAAAAATATTTCTTTTGAATTTGGATTTTAGAATGAAAACATCTTTTTATGTTTTCTAAATGGTAAAACACAAACTAAACAAAGCACGGAAATTGTTTGTAATTTCAAGAGTTGAACAAGTTTAAAACATTACTTCAGTGCATGTCAAAACGATGTTAAGACAATTGTAGTCGAGTTAATTGGACTGATAAAAATGCTTCAAGCCATCGCTTAATTAATAAAAAAAATTGAGTTATTTTTCACAAATAATCAATTACGTTTGTAAGTTTAGCTACACATCAAATAGTCTGCATAGTCAAGTGTCTAATGCTAAAATGATCAATTGTACCGTCTTGTCTTACCAATTTTAATTCTGTCGTTTTTTACCATATTTTCTTTCCAATTTAGAATCTAATTTTCGCACCAATGTGACGACGCATCTTAATTAGTGCATAAACAGCACGGTAATAAACTGCAGCTATGATGTGAATATGGCTCATAACTTGTAAGTTTTTAATCTGAAGTGAACACATCTTTAACGAGCATGCGAATTATATAATTTTCGATAAAGAAGCCAACACAAAACGTCGCCAATTTTTTGCGGCACGGCGCGCGCGATGATAAAGAAAAACTGCGAAAATCTAAACTTTCTTCTCAAATCTTCAGAATTGCTCCATCTAATCTATAATAAAATAATCCACCTGTGTGTATGTATTGAACGTAATCAATGGTCGCAAATCACAACAATCCTCAGGGCTATAGAGTCATTAAGTTTATGAAAATACCGAGATATGTCCAAAATGTTCAGGCGCCGTGTTCATGCTAGAATGAACTTTTTGACCAGATTTTCTCACTTCTGAGCAGAGAGTTACTTGGAAGCATAGACAAAACGAAGTTTTGCATTCGAAATAATTTCATTCAGGCTTAATTTGAAACAAGTTTTGACTAAAAGTCAACTTTTTCTTACTTTTTGTTTGATAATTTATTCAAAGTTGCACACTGTTATTGAAACTTAGGAAATAGCTACGATGCAGCAGCGGACTTATGAGTGGAGGTCGGGGGTTATGGGGGATTTATCTCTTTCATACTTTTTAAGACAGCCATTTTTTATACTGTTTGACCTTACAATTTTTTGAAGGCGCTTTCGGTCCTTTTTTACTAACTTTGAAAGGAGAGTGGCGAAGTAGTTCCAAAACATGCATAAAAACGCGTTTTCGGCTTCTTGCTTCAAAACTTTGCATAAAAATGCTTATAATAGGGTCGCACAAAAGGTGCGCAAAAATTACTCAAAATAGGGTCTTTATAGTGATTTAGACTAATTGTTGTGATAAACTTATTAAATAGTTTCATATAAAAATGGAAATGATCGGGAATGGCAATGGTCATTCCCATAAATGTTCTTGCTGCGAATCAACAATTGCTGACGATGATGATGTGCTATCCTGTGATATGTGTCGATCACGATGCATCAAGGGAGCCTGTATTGGATTGACCTCTGCAGCCGTGACATGTGGTTCAGTTCAGTGGAGGTGCCCTGACTGCTCTAAGATAAGTATACTGTCCATTTTCGAGCAAATTTTGTTAAAGATGAACAAAATTTATAAACTTGAAAAAGACGTAGAGAGCCTGAAATCGCAAAATTTTACTTCGAACCCAGAGACGTTTGCAAATGTAGCGAAATTGAACAAAAGTTGTCCAAGTGGATAGTACTTCGTCCCAAGTATCTGTTACACGTACTGAAAAACGACGGCGGACTTCGCCTGTGAAGGTACCGGTTCTTGTTGGCACATCGCCTGCATCTACAAGCATTAAAGGTGTGAAACTTTCGGAGCGGGAGGAAAGAAGGCATTATTTCCTTAGCCGAGTTTCTTCTATTGTTGACACGACCATGCTTAACGATTACTGCAAAGAAAAGAACCTTACTCTTCTTGGTTGCCGTGAGCTGCCTTCAAAAAGGGCAGATATGAAATCTTTCCATGTAGTCATTCCAGTGAATGAAAGTATCGTCGCCGAGAAAGCAGAGACTTGGCCTGAGAGTATTATAGCACGTCATTGTTTCCTGAACGAAGAAGCCAGAACTTGGCTGAAATCGCTCAATTGACAATCAGAGACGAGTATTCATGTTTGTGCACTGTGGAATGCTCGATCAATATGTAATAAGACGGATTCAATTTATTCGTACCTACTTGCAAATGAAGTCACTTTTCTTGCAATTACTGAAACTTGGTTATCTGAAGATAGCTTATTTTACGTAAATCTTGCGAAGCCTTGTAATTATAACTACAATGGTAACAATCGTCCCACACGGGGTGGGGGCATTGGAATTTTCTATCTCAACACTTTCCGAATTAAGCTAATTGAGGAGTCAATAAGTAATATTTGGGAATTCTTGGTCGCTGAATTTACACTTACAGACATGAATGTATGCATCTTTGTTTTATATCGCTGCCCTAATTCTTCATGTTAAATTTTCCTAAATGATTTGGTTGAGCTGGTTACACATTACGCGCTACAATACAAATGGTGTTACATTATTGGGGATTTCAATATTCCAGTTAATAAGTCGTGTAATTCTTCTGAAGCCTTATTATCTAGTATGGAGGAAATGGGTTTTTATCGATACAGTTCTGGCCCCACTCACGTTGGTGGCAATGAACTAGATTTGATATTCTTCAACCACAGGGTTACAAATTTTGTCGCACTCGACAGAACACTAGCTTCAGACCATTACTGTGTTACATTGATTATTAATTCTTCTGCAGTGACTATTGCACCCACCCTCCAACGTCAATTTAAAAGTTAAATGGCTTCGGGATCAAGCTGATCGTGTTTCCATTTTTAATTCTATTTTAACTGAGACTTCTGCAATTGCTAAGTCTGATTTTATTTTACAATCAAACTGTCCTTCAATGATTGTTAACTCGTTATTTAATACCTTTCATGGTGCAGCAGTAGTAGATGTTGGAGCTGAAGTGGGGGGGGGGGGGGGGGTGCCTGCTGACCCCCATGTATTAAGATAGGGAATAGAGCATCCGGTCAGCAAGCTATGTATTAAGGTTGGGTCTAGAGTCTACAATGTATTAAGATAGGGAATACCGATGGTAAGGTTTTATGGTTTGTGTGATGGTAAGATAATGGTAAGAAAAACGTAATTTTTTGGTTTTTGTCTAATTTTTTCGCAAAAATGTTGGCGCGTGTTAACTAATTTGTGAATATCGAAGGTTAATTACGTGTAGGTTGTGCAATGAAGGACTTTTGATTAGTTTTTTGATACATGGTAAGTCAATGGTAAGAGTTTTTGGGTAAAAACTTGGAATTTTTATGAAAAAATTTTCAAAAAAACTTTAAAAAACGACAAGGTTAGCTATTATTTGACCTAATTTATTAAATAATCTTACTTTCTATCTAATTAAAACAATGCTGAAACCTACTGAAACTTCGAAAAAATTCAAATTTTTTGAGAAAAAATTGCAAAAATTTCAAGTATTTGGAAAAAATTGCAAAAATTTCAAGTTTTTGGAAAAAATTGCAAAAATTTCAAGTATTTGGAAAAAATTGCAGAAATCTCATAATTTTGGCTAATGTATTGTTGCTTTTGATCTAATTTTAAACATACTTTTACGTATAGATTTTAAAAATAAGCTAAGACTGTATGTTAATTGGCATTATGTTGAGACAATGATACAAAATTTTGAATAAAAAAATGACTTTTTCAAGAATTTTTTCTCAAAATATTGAAATACGATGAAGTTTACCTTAATTTGAGCTAAATATTTGGTTATACAATGCTCTGAACACTGAAAAGAAGGTTCATAGTAGCAAAATCAATATTGAAACTCCCGGAAAACAGTGAAATTAGTCGTAATTTTTGAGATGTTAAAATAAAAATTAATCAAATTTACGTGAAATTTTCCATTTCGAACTTTTTATTTTGGTTTTTAACTGTTTTTTTTGTCCAGTTCAGGGATTATTTTTAGGAATCTCAATTCAAATGAACATTAAGGGCAATATCCTATGAAATTTCTAAATCAAACTCCATGATTCAACTCCTCCTCATTTTTTTCTCATTGAATTACCCAAATTTGTACAAAAATTACAACTTGTGACAAATTTTTCATGTTGAAAATTAGAAATTTCTGATTATTGATAAGAAATGAACAGTTTATTGCTAAAATTGTTTAAAATGGGATAAATGTTTCTGAAAAATTTAATCGATATTGGCTCAAGTTCAACAAAAACTTCTTCTGCAACATAACTTTCAAGATTTTCCGTAGAGTTTTTCCATGTTTTAAAGTTATTCTTGCTTTCTGTTTAAAACATGTTTTCGCTATTGAACACACTTTACTAGAAAATTTAGTCAAAACTGGAGAATTGAGGAGGAAAATAGTATCAATTGAACGAACAATTTGCTAGCAGAGATGAAATTAGAACTGATACCGTATGATTATTACAATAAAAATGTTAATATCTTCCTCAAGGTTCCCCTGTTCAGTTGCTATTGTAAACTATTTAAGCAAAAATACACATTTTGGGATCATTAACTATCACTTTTCTAGCAAAATAGTTATTAACTCGCTTTTTTTCCTAATTTATGTCGGAAATTCTCTCAAAATATCCAAGTGAGAAAGAATTGATGCTAGTTAAAGCATTCAAAAAAATATGTACACAATGAGAATATAAAGGTGTATTTTTACGATCTAAGAACAAATTAGGAGCAGCTCTGTTAGTTATAATCTGAAAATCTCCGGAAATACGCAAGAGAAGAGAACCTAGTTCCTAACATCTACAATATAAAAAACTTCTGAAAGAGCGAATCTCAAAAAATTGATTTAGCAAAGCAAATCAAGGTGCAAACTGGAACAATTGTGTAATTTTCCAATTTTTATTAAGAAAAAAACTCTATGTAGTAAAAATGTAGTAATGTATTGTATATAGAGTTGTATATTCTATGTAGTATTGTGTATGTATGTAGCAAGGAAAAGTAGATCTTGAAAGCAAGTTTTCGATTTATGCTTTATGTATCTTCTTCCAAAAGATGTCGAATTGGGTTTGCTTTTCAAAAATTATCCTCAAAACATTTGATCTTTCATATAAAGTACCAAATATATCAAATGATAACAATTTTTTCTAATGATTTACGGATAAATATAAGACTTTGAGAATTTTTATGTCGGATTTTTTCTCAAGATATACTTTATTTCTGAATAATCTGAATTTCTATTTTAGACTAAATTTTTAGTTGGAATGATGTATATCATTATCTTGAAACTTTCAAAGTTTAGCAAAATATACATTTTTTCCAGGTCATTTATCAATTTCTTTTCTGAAATCATCAATAGAAAAACGTAATTCTTAATAAGTCAAACCACATTATCTGCTTAAAAAGCTCTGCTCTATGAACACTTTTACAAGCACTAAACAAGGAAAACTTTAAAATAGTAACTAGAAAAAACCTTTCAATTAGTTGATGTTTTCCAAATATCCAAGTTTTACAATTTTTAGGCGAATACTTAAATACTCATTAGCATATGTTATGCACATTACTACAAATTTATCACAACAAAGTCTCCGCAAGCTTGCAACCAAGGGAGTTTTTACTGTTACTTAAAAGTTTTCGGATCGAGTTCCATGGAAAGCTTCACGACGATTTGAACTCGATTTTTGCTGGCTTTAACATCAATCAAAACCTTTGAATAAAAAAATAAATGACAGTTCAGGTAATGTAATAAAAAAACTGTATAATTACTGACTAGATTTGTTACAATTGCTGAGACTTTTCAGATTCAGTAAAAACTATTAATCATAGTAATTTCTAAGTTTTTCAAAAAAAACTTTAAAATTTTACCTTTTCCTGAAGTGTGTTTGGAGTCTGCTGAGCACATAATTTAATATTATGCTGAGAATGCTTCTTCTTGAAATGATAAGCGAGTTCCTCGCTGCTATAAGTATAAAAATTACAGTTAGAACACTTCAAAACACCACTTGTTCTACAATGTCTTGATGCATCTTTGTGAGTGTATTCCCTGTCACATTCAAGACATGCAACTCTTTCGTTTCTATTGAGTGAAGGCATCTCAATAGTAAGGAAAAATTAAATGGGAGAATCAAAATGTACCAAATTTTTAGATAAGGTGAGTTGAATAGCCTCAAAAAATGAATAAAAGTAAATAAAAACAGCAAACTTATTAACCAATTGTTTTTAACGAGAAAGAAAATCAGAATGGATATGCTATTTAGCCTAGCTGAAATAAAAATCATCCAATCTAACCATGGAATTTTTAAAAGTATCAACCAATCAGAATCGAGCATTAATTACAAGGAAACTTTATCTTTTCTGATATCAACCAATCAGAATTGAGCTTCAATAGTCATGTAATTTTCAACAAATTCAATGTCAACCTATCAGAATTGAGCTTCAAAAGTCATGAAATTTTCAAGAAATTTAATGTCAACCAATCAGAGTTGAGCTCTTCTTCTCATGATTTTTTCAACAATTTCTTTAAAATATGTAGATTTTGAGGATACTTTCACAGACATTATTTGTGTTAATAACCAATCAGAATGAAGTAATCACAGATTTTAAAAAACTTTGTAGATCAGAACCAGACTATGTTTATGAAACTTCTTAATCAATAAATTTTATTGCATTTTTCCAACATAACTAAGATTTGAAGTTTGATAAAGGAGATTTCTTGTCTAGTTTATATTGTTTTTTCGATATTCAATTCAAATTTTGAAATTTCGATCAAAATTTTTCCGATTTGTTCTATTTCTAACCAGTGAAAAAAAAATTACCAAAATATACGTTTTTATTGTTTTCTTTTTGGTATATTGTAGTATAAACAACCGGAAGTCTATTAAATTTGGATAAACGATCAAAAAAAATTCTGACAAATCTGGATTTTGTATTTGTATCAAATTCAAAACAGTAATCGAATTGATGTTCCTTATCTCCAATTTCTGTTTCATAGGCTCTTCCATTCTTTTGTTTTTTACTGATCGACCACCCAATCTGAGTTAACTCTTCTAAATAAAAATATTGTTGATAAATCTGACAGTACTCTTCTTTTTTGTAATCTCCTCTCCATCTTTTTAACAAAACTATTGAACTTTCTGTGTTTCTATACAAATTAAAACTAATACAATCTCCATCAACTTCATCTGTCCACCACTCTTGTAGTTTTTTGTAGTAGTTCAATTTTAAAATCTGATAAATGTTCAATTCAGACATTGAAAACGCTTTTGATGGAAACAGTTTTCTTACTGAAATATATGAAGAAACTTAAAAAACTCGAATTGTTTTATCATTTTTAAAGTATTTTGTAGTAACAGTCACCGTAAATATTTTTTAATTTTTTAGATTCTAATTAGTTTCAAGGAAATTCATGTAGCCAATAAAAACTTCAAATTAGGGCAGTAAAAAAATTGAAAACCACCAATGAAATTCAAAAAATCTAAAAAAATAATGATAATGTTTTCAACTAAATATACATTCTTGTTTGTAATTTTTCTTAAATTGAGGCAAAATTTAGCTGAATTGTGATGAAAACAGTTATTAAATAAATTTATCTGTAATTTCATAAACAAATTCTGGAAAATCATTTCATAATTGGTTAGTGTTTTATGTAAATTTTGTTAAAATGGTATGTTTTGTCTGACTTTTCCTCAGATATTATAGCTCTAAATATACACTTTAGTGAGAAAAAATAGATTTGAACCAATAATATATCAATTACCAAACATGCAAAACATCACAAAGCTTTACTGAGGTTTACAATTATCAACAAACATAAAGTCTCCCAATATTTGGGACAGTTCTTTGAATTCATTCAAAGTATAGTTGACATATGCAACTTGCTTCAAGTCTTCATTTTCTTTTGCAGTGAAGAGTCGAATCTGAATGTAGGGTGGCTTGCTCACGTTGTACTTCTTGATTGTGACACACACCCTCCTCATGTCGTACGTTGCTATTTCATATACTCTATTACAGATGTCGAGCTCCTGATCCATAGTTGATTCTCTGCCAGATTTGGCTTCATATATAGGTACGAGTCCAAAATTTTCAGCATCGTGAATAACAGTTTTCCGTATTGCGGATACTGCTTCGCCTTCTTTTTCACTAAGATAGACTTGTTGAGACTTTTCAAATTGTCCCAAATCATTTATTTTTAATAGTTGAAAGCACGGTTCCAAGCATATTTTTCCCTTGTAGGATTTTTGGAACCAAACAAATCTCCCAATTCTTTTTTGATTTTTTGAAAATTCAATATAGTTGGAACTATCAACTTTTCTCGAGTACATTTTGAAGAACAAACTGATCAGATGAGGAGAAATGAGAGAAATGACTTTGAGATTAAATGAAAATGGAAGTACGCAGTATGAGTCATTGCCATTTCCATATATGGAAGTAGTACCAAATATGGAAGGATTTCCCTATATGGAAGCTGCGTAGGCGTTACTACTACTATATAACTCCACCATTTTCTGCAAAAATCATTTTTTCCAATGGCAGCTGCTGTGTGTCAAGCTCTTCCCAGCTTTTATTCAGATTATAATAGTAAATCATTGTTTATTTCTGTTTCCAACAATTTTTACGAAAAATACATAGTAACCCAAGATTATTGCGTCTCTACTCACGATTCTTTCTGTTCCTTGGGAAATTGCAAATTTCATATAATTTTAATTGGAACTTCCCTTAGCCAAATTCTTCAGAGATTAGACAAATATCAAAACATATATCAAGAAATTGATTGTCTTTACACTTTGTACATGCATAGATTCTTTTCGAGTATTGTCACATCAAGTGGGGAAGTCTTCTATCAGCTTAGTTGTGCAGTGCAGCATAATTTACGATGGAAAGGATCAGAAAAAACACCAAGCGTATCAAGAAAACGACTTGTTCGCAAAAAGTTCAAAAAACATTATCTAAGTTCTAATCAAAAACTTGCATCTACGCAAAATCTTGGCTCAGCATTTTTAGACAGAGTTCGTAAAGTACAAAACTCAAAATATGAACATGATTTGTTAAAAATAATTGACTGTTTTATTGATGGTTATGGATTTGTAAATAGTGATCATGTCAATTTTTCAATAAAAAAACTTCTGATATTCCATCTATTTTCTCTCATATGTTTACAAAGTTACCATTAATTACCAAAAAAAAAATCACCGTTGTCAAAAACATTTGCAAAAAAATTTTCAAACATGTAAGAAAGATGTAATTTTTTTTTTTGATTTTCAAAAAGTTGCAAAAAACATTTCAATTTTTTTAACAAGTTGTAAAAAGTGTTTCAATTTTTTTTGACATAATGCGAAAAATGTTTCTTTTTTGAGAAGATGCGAAAAATGTTTTACTTTTTTTAATAAGATGCGAAAAGTGTTTCACTTTTTCACTACAAATGCGAAAAATGTTTCAAGTTTTTTCGACAAAATGCGAAAAGTGTTTTACGTTTTTCGATAAAATGCGAAAAGTGTTTCAATTTTTTTGATAAAATGCGGAAAGTGTTTTACTTTTTTCGATAAAATGCAAAAAGTGTTTCAATTTTTTCGACAAAATGCGAAAAGGGCTTTACTATTTTCGACAAAATGCGAAAAGTGTTTTACTTTTTTTCGACAAAATGCGAAAAGTGTTTCAATTTTTTCTACAAAAAGCTAAAAGTGTGTACAAGATGCAATATCGATTAGGTAACTTTTTACTTGCGTACAGTTTTTCTAGTGTTTTTCCGAATTTTTGTGCAAAAATTAATCAAACTTTTTAACATGTGTGCACTAACATGAGTTCGGAGCACTTAACCAAGTACTAATTGTTTTTCAATGTATTACCTTGAACCTCTCATCTATTCTCATAATTAAAATGAAATTGAAGAAATTAATTACAGAAAACAAAGTCAAAACCAAACAACTTTTTTTTTACAAAAACATTTAATCAAAGAGCTGTCGAGCAGCAGAAGAGTTCTGGAGGTTCTCTATAGAACGCAGAGCTGGACGAGGTTCCATTGCTGGTGGTTGTTGTGGAACTGGAGGTGTCATTGTTTCTGAGAAGACCTCATCTTCATCTATTGTGATGGGGTTTTCGACTGATCCTGCCTCCTCCCAAGGAAAAAGGAAGTAGTCGACTGGTTGAGCTACAAATCTTGAGTCAGGAATCTCGGGGTAGTTCATTCCCACATGCTCAGACACTTCCGCCATCATTGCATGGTTCCAAGTTGGTTTTCTGTGATGGGAATTTGCATCATTTGATGCTCGCTGAAATCCCTTCGCATCACTTCCACCATGTGCCAGACTTGGATTGGGATGGAAGAACTGAGAGGAGGGGGAACCTTACAAAAAATGAGTTGAAATTAGGATGTTTAGAGCTGAGAGAGGAGGTAGTGGACGGTGGTTTAGTTGAAATTAAAATGATTTTTAGTAAGGAGTGAGGGGTATCTTCAACTGGAATGTGTAGGTTCAACCTATCAGAATGGATTTTCCTTATTTGGATTGTAGTCGTGTCCAATCAGATTTTAGTTTTCTTTTATGGAATTTTTATAGAAAACTCGTGTCTAATTGAAAACAAAGCTCCATTTTACACATTGTCGTTTCCAATCACAAAAATGTTCATTTTTGTTCAAGTTGTCGTATCCAATCAGAGGAACCTTTTAAGGTTTTAAGTCTTCCAAATAAGTAAAAATATACACAAAAGCAATCGCAAAAATAAATGACCAAAAGTGGTTTGCTGTAAAAATAAGAAGTATTGCCGATACAAGTAACAAAAGAAGGAAAATTAATAAAAGTAGCATCTCTGCAATTTTTTCATTTCTGATCAGGAACTTGCGTCCACTCAGACTCTTGAATCAGCTTTTTTTGGAAAGGATTCGAAAAGTTCAAAACTCAAAGTATGAGACTGATTTGTTGAAAATTGTTGATTGTTTCATTGATGGTTATGGTACTGTAAATAGTAGCGTATCAATTTTTCTATTAATAGTTGAATATTTGTTTATAAAAATCTTGTCAAAATTGTTTTTATTTAAATCAAAAGTTTTTTTCAACGAACCAATTTGCAATTTTCAACACGCGTGCAAAAATTAACTGAGTTTTTTCGCAAGATGCAAATTTTGGTTTGATTTTTTTCAAAACGTTTGCAAAAATTTAATTGAATTTTTGTACAGGATGCAAAAACTAATTTGGTTTTTTCAATAAGTGTGCAAAAATTTTCAACAAACTTTTGTGTTAGATGCAAGTTTTTTCGTAGTTTTTTTTGAAAACAAATGTAAAAATCTAACTTATTTTTTCTTATTCATATGCAAAAAGTGCAAAATTTTATTGTAAAAAACTTGTTAAATTAATGCTAAAATTTTTTTATAATTGCTGACTTTGAGTGCTATTCCCTATCTTAATACATTGTTTTTCCAGTATTTTTGATCAATATACATGCAAAAAATAGATTTTTTTTTATGATCAAAGTTAAAACAAAGATTTTCATTTTGTTTAATTATTAACAGTGCAAGAAAATCCTCTTTCAGTTTTCTTTAAAATGCGAAAATATTTAATAAAGTTTTTCTCAATTTGCGAGATTTTCTTTGATTTTTTTAACAAGTGTGCAAAAAAATTATGAAAAGTTTTGCATGGTGCAAAAATTAATGTAAAGTTTTTAACATGCTTGCAAAAATTGGTTTAATTTTTTTGCCATCTTTCTAACAAAATTCTATAAAAGTATTTACCAGATGCATAATTAGTTTCATTTTTAACAAATTTTTACCATTGAAATTTCCTAATAAAATTTTCAATGATCTCTTTGTTCCTATCTCTTGAAATTAAATTTACTAGATGTAAAACAATTAAATTACAAAGCACAAGACAGTAGCCAATATATTTACAAATCAAAGAGCTGTCGAGCAGCTGAGTTCTCAAAACTTTGCAAGTTCTCAATGGAGCGCAAAGCTGGTCTTGCCTCCATCACTGGTGGTTCGCTGACTGGAGTTCTTGGCTCAGAGAACCCCTCATCCTCTTCGATTGTAATTGGGTTGTCCACAGATCCCTCTTCCCAAGGAAAGAGGAAATCGTCGAATGGTTGGGCGACATATCTAGAGTCAAGAATTTCGGGGTAGTTCATTCCCACATGCTCGGCCACTTCCTCCATCATTTGCATTTCTCCAAGTTGATTCTGTGTAGGGGGTACTTGCGTTATATGATGTTCGTTGAAATCCCTTCGCATCACTTCCACCATGTGCCAGACTTGGATTGGGATATCCATTCGTGCCAGAAAAACTCCAGAGACTGTTTCTCGCACTTGAATTTGTACTAGATCGGGCGAAAATTCTACAGAGTACATTAGGTTGTTGTTTTGTACTGAGAAGATCATTTTGAGCAATAAGTTGAGTACAAGAGTAAAAATAAGAAAGAGTTGAGAGAGGGTGAATGTTGACTGTGGTTAAGTTGAAATTATTGTATTTAGAGCTGAGAGAGGAGGTAGTTGACGGTAGTTAAGTTGAAAATAAAATGATTTTTAGTTAAGAGAGAGGGGTAACTTCAACTGGAATGTGTGAGTTTAACCAATCAGAATGGATTTTCCTTATTTGGATTGTAGTCGTGTCCAATCAGATTTTAGTTTCTTTTTATGGAATTCTTATAGAAAACTCGTATCCAATTGGAAACAAAGCTCCATTTTACACATTGTCGTTTCCAATCACAAAAATGTTCATTTTTGTTCAAGTTGTCGTGTCCAATCAGAGGAACCCTTCAAGGACTTAAGTCTTCCAAATAAGTGAAATTATACACAAAAGCAATCGCAAAAATAAATGACCAAAAATTGTTTGCTGTAAAAATAAGAAATATTGCCGATATAAGTAACAAAAGAAGAAAAATTAATAAAAGTAACATCTCTGCAAGTCTTCTCATCAAGTTAACTGAATTTTTTGTATATAATCGCTGAGAAATTGCTGATTTTTCAGCAGATATTCAAGTTCTTTAATTTTGATGTAAATTTGAGATGATAACTCAAAGTTGATGAATTTTTCAAAGCAAATCTTTGGAAATCTGATACCAAACCTGATCATGCAAGATTTTGAACTTTGAAAGTCCTTAAAAAAATGGAGGAATAAAGAACTTTGCTGGGGAGTTTTGACAAATTTGGGAGTTGGATATGGAATAAAAAGAGTCTTTGAAATATTATCGTGCGATTTTTTTATTAACTTCAAATTTTCTAAAATAAATAAAAAAAATTTTCTAGTCAAGTGTAACTCAGCTGTAAGTTTATAGCTTTGATACGCAATATGTGGATCAAAAATAAACTCTTTGATTGAGTAAGTTTCTCTAAAGAGACCTTTACTTAGCCGGAGAACTCTATTTTGGACAATATAAACGTCCAAAAAATTGTGAAAAAAGTAAGAATCTACATCTATTTCATCAATAAGGAAATCACACGGAATATTTTCTTTTTTCTTGTAGAGTAATTCGAGGAAATTCAAATGCTTTTTAATTGATATTCTTCAAAAATGAATATTTTGGATCCAACGTTATGACTAGAAACTGCTTAGTTCTGATTGGTTGAAAATTTTTCTGGAAAATTCTAGAACTTTCAAAGGAATGACGTCATTACCATAAAAGGAAAATTGCGTAGGTGTTGACGTCACTTCTATTTATAAAATGACGTCATTATCATAAAAGAAACATTGCGTAGGTGGTGACGTCACTTCTATTCAAAGAATGACGTCATTATCATAAAAGGAAAATTGCGTAGGTGGTGACGTCACTTCTATTCAAAGGTTGACGTCATTACCGTAAAAGGATAATTGCGTAGACGTCACTGTTAGTATAAATACGCTTATTTTATTGGGTTAAATCATTCATTTTGTATGCCCATCAGAAACATTTAATTGAATTTTACTTTAAACTTTTAATTTTGGAACATTTCTGGAACAAGTCCCAATTATTTTTAGATAATGCCTGCCCTTAACCGAAACGAGAAAGTCAAATGTGAGGACTGTGGTCGGGAGTACAGGAGATCGGATGCTGCTAGACATCAAAAAAATTGTTCTAAAGGAGTTATTTCTTGCCCTGATTGTGAGTATTTTACTTATAATCAACAAGAAATGAGCTATCATATGGCTAAGAAGCATGGTCAACCAAGTTCGAAGCAGTTCCCCAGTTACTACTCTCTCCAACAACATCGGAGAAAAGAACATGGAGCGAAACAACGGAAGCCAAGTGATACGGTAGCCAACTTGAACAAGATTGTGGAGGATGAGGGGGAAGATGGTGAAAAATTGAAGGAGGAACTTGGTGCATGTCAACATTTTCTAGTGGATACGGAGATGGAAAATGGGAGAAATAAGGTATTTAACTTCCAAATGTCCAAGTTAGATACTAAAGTTATCAACGAGAAACTTGAAGAAGTCTTCAACAAGCTCGACTCTGCCGCAAAAATCAATATTGCTCTGGGTTTTGTTCTTCGAAATATTGAGACTGGTGAATATCGATACTTCTACGCCCATGAAAACAAAACTCTGTTTGAAAAATCCCACTTACTTTGTACGAAAGCGGATTTGATAACAATCCAAGGAAAAGTAGAAAAATTCGATATTGTGGAGCAATGTACCCAAGAACGCCAGAACACAAAGTGGCGATTCGAGTTGATTACTAACGTTACAATTTTTGCTGCTTTGCTGAAAAACATCCCCATGGAATGTCCGGACTCTGTCTTACCCGAACATTTATTACGACATACGCAAGTGAATTGTCTTTTATCTAACAAAGACAAGGAACCTTACAAAGATCATTTGTGTCTTTTCCGCGCATTGGCCATGTACATGAACGGACATAATGATCTCGACTCTCACACTTCTAGATACTTTACAGATTTTATATCAAAATCTGGTTATGATCCTTAAAGTTTTCGTGGAGTTTCTGTAGAAGACTTACCTGTTGTCGAGGAAATTGTGCAAAGAAACATTTTATATACGATTTCGATATCCAAGAAGGAGAATATGTAGGAGAACTAGCTCGAAGAAGTATCGGAAGATTCGATAAAACAGTTAAGCTACTGAGATTTAACAATCATATCATTCATACAAATGATATAGATAGTTTCTTCAAGTGCTTTCGATGCCCTAGTTGTGACACTTTTTTTAATAAATCCGACAATTTTAACAAACATCTTCTGAGATGCAAGGACCGAGTGAAACATATTTACCCAAAGAACGTCTATGAGCTTTGCGAAACCTTGTTTGAAAAGCTAGAAGGATTCAATCTTCCAGTTTCTGAAGATAACAAACTTTTTAATAACCTAGCAATTTTCGATTTTGAATCGATTTGTGTTCCTACAGAGGAACTAAAAGAGACGCAGACTACTACCTGGATTGGAAAACATGTCCCCATTTCAGTCTCTATATCATCAAATTTGATCGATGAACCCATCTTTTTGTACAACAAGGATCCACAGAACTTGATTATTGATTTTGTAAGCAAACTCGAGCTGTTGGCTGAACAAAGTAAGCTAGAAATGTGAAAAAAATTTCAAGATATTGAAGTAGCTGTGAATGAAAGAATGAGAAAGATCTTTGATCAGCTGAACGAACGTGGTAAAAATTTTTCAAGTAACAAATTTGAGTACGAAGACGAATGTATTGAAGATTCGCAAGAAGCAGATATGTCAACACAATTCTTGCGAATTCAGAAAAATCAACTCATCGATTTGAAACAACATCTGGAAAGATATAAAAATACTTTACCTGTTTTTGGATTTAACAGTGGTAGATATGACTTAAATTTGATCAAGTCCTACTTAATCCCTTATTTGACTCGCGATAAAGAGCAAGAAACATCCGTTATCAAAAAAGCAAATGATTTTATATCTTTCAAGTTTGGAGATGTACAATTTCTTGACATTATGAAATTTCTGGGTGGAGCAACAACTCTGGACTCATTTCTCAAAGCTTATAAAGCTAGTGAAACAGAAGGATTCTTTCCTTATGAGTGGTTTGACAACCCTGACAAACTTGATTTTCCAGGACTGCCCCCATATGAAGCATTTTTCAGTAAACTTAGAAACAACAATCCTTTAGACAAAGACTTTACTGATTATGAAAAACTGAGGAAGAGTGGACTTGATGAACAGCAAGCACTGAAAAGCTTCAAATCAAGACTGTACCCCCATCTGGACTAGATAATTACAGTTACTTACAACAAACTTGGCAGAAAAACGGAATGACTGTGTTCAAAGACTTTTTGCAGTGGTACAACAACAAAGATGTAGTTCCAACCCTGGAAGCAATGCAAAAAATGATTCAGTTTTATCATAACAAAGGGATAGATATGTTGAAAATTGGATGTACACTTCCAAATCTAGCAAACATATGTCTACACAAATCTACAAATTACAAGTTTTATCCATTTTGCGAAAGTGATAAAGATTTGTGTGAAAAAATACGAGAAGACATGACCGGTGGGCCTTCGATTGTGTTCACTCTAAAAGCTGTTGTAGACGAAACCTTTATCAGAGATTCATCAAATATTTGTGTGTCAATCGTTGGAATTGATGCAAGCCAGCTTTACCCCTATTCAATGTGTCAAGATATGCCAACAGGACTGTATACGAGATGGGAGTTTGACACTGATATGCAGAAATTCAAGGCTAGACATAATCGAACTCGCAACTTTGAGAATATCTTCATGTCTTTCTATCAAGAATCAAGACCAGAATGTAAAATTGAGAGCTTTTTTACATCTGGAAAACAGAAGAAAATTGACTGTTTTAATGTGGACGGTTATTGTGATCACTGTAAAACAGTATTCGAGGCAATGGGATGCTAATATCACTTTTGTTCTTGTCAAGAAGCTCGTCCCTCCTTAACAGAACAGGATATTGAGCGAGGAAACAAGAAGAGAGAACTGGATGATATGCGACGAGAATACATTAAAGAGAAAGGATACAAAGTGGAAGAAATGTGGGAGTGTGAGTGGTGGCAAAATTTCAAAACCAATGACAAGATCAAAAAACATGTTCGAACCCACTTTCCCTATAAAAGACCTCTTTCTACAGACTCACTTCTAGCAAAAATAAAAGATGGATCTCTTTTTGGCTACGTTCAGTGTGACTTAGTTGTTCCAGATGAATTGAAATCGAAATTTGCGAATTTTCCTCCAATTTTCAAAAACACTGAGGTTGGAAGAAACGATATTGGTGACTATATGAAGAATTATGCTATTGAAAATGAAATGTTGAAACATCCACAGAGAATGCTTATATCTAGCTTCAAGCTAGAAAATGGAGCAGTTATAACTCCTCTCTTCAACTTTTATTTGGAACTTGGCTTGCAATGCACCAAAATTTAACGTTTTGTTGAATATTCTCCTCGGAAGTGTTTCAATAATTTCGTTCAATCGGTGGTTGATGCATGAAGAGAAGGAGATGAAAACTTTGTCCTTCTTGTCGACGGTTTGTCCTTCTTGTGAACAAGAGTTCCCCAGTTACTACTCTCTCCAACAACATCGGAGAAAAGAACATGGAGCGAAACAACGGAAGCCAAGTGATACGGTAGCCAACTTGAACAAGATTGTGGAGGATGAGGGGGAAGATGGTGAAAAATTGAAGGAGGAACTTGGTGCATGTCAACATTTTCTAGTGGATACGGAGATGGAAAATGGGAGAAATAAGGTATTTAACTTCCAAATGTCCAAGTTAGATACTAAAGTTATCAACGAGAAACTTGAAGAAGTCTTCAACAAGCTCGACTCTGCCGCAAAAATCAATATTGCTCTTGGGTTTTGTTCTTCGAAATATTGAGACTGGTGAATATCGATACTTCTACGCCCATGAAAACAATACTCTGTTTGAAAAATCCCACTTACTTTGTACGAAAGCGGATTTGATAACAATCCAAGGAAAAGTAGAAAAATTCGATATTGTGGAGCAATGTACCCAAGAACGCCAGAACACAAAGTGGCGATTCGAGTTGATTACTAACGTTACAATTTTTGCTGCTTTGCTGAAAAACATCCCCATGGGATGTCCGGACTCTGTCTTACCCGAACCTTTATTACGACATACGCAAGTGAATTGTCTTTTATCTAACAAAGACAAGGAACCTTACAAAGATCATTTGTGTCTTTTCCGCGCATTGGCCATGTACATGAACGGACATAATGATCTCGACTCTCACACTTCTAGATACTTTACAGATTTTATATCAAAATCTGGTTATGATCCTTAAAGTTTTCGTGGAGTTTCTGTAGAAGACTTACCTTTTGTCGAGGAAATTGTGCAAAGAAACATTTTTATATACGATTTCGATATCCAAGAAGGAGAATATGTAGGAGAACTAGCTCGAAGAAGTATCGGAAGATTCGATAAAACAGTTAAGCTACTGAGATTTAACAATCATATCATTCATACAAATGATATAGATAGTTTCTTCAAGTGCTTTCGATGCCCTAGTTGTGACACTTTTTTCAATAAATCCGACAATTTTAACAAACATCTTCTGAGATGCAAGGACCGAGTGAAACATATTTACCCAAAGAACGTCTATGAGCTTTGCGAAACCTTGTTTGAAAAGCTAGAAGGATTCAATCTTCCAGTTTCTGAAGATAACAAACTTTTTAATAACCTAGCAATTTTCGATTTTGAATCGATTTGTGTTCCTACAGAGGAACTAAAAGAGACGCAGACTACTACCTGGATTGGAAAACATGTCCCCATTTCAGTCTCTATCTCATCAAATTTGATCGATGAACCCATCTTTTTGTACAACAAGGATCCACAGAACTTGATTATTGATTTTGTAAGCAAACTCGAGCTGTTGGCTGAACAAAGTAAGCTAGAAATGAGAAAAAAATTTCAAGATATTGAAGTAGCTGTGAATGAAAGAATGAGAAAGATCTTTGATCAGCTGAACGAACGTGGTAAAAATTTTTCAAGTAACAAATTTGAGTACGAAGACGAATGTATTGAAGATTCGCAAGAAGCAGATATGTCAACACAATTCTTGCGAATTCAGAAAAATCAACTCATCGATTTGAAACAACATCTGGAGAGATATAAAAATACTTTACCTGTTTTTGGATTTAACAGTGGTAGATATGACTTAAATTTGATCAAGTCCTACTTAATCCCTTATTTGACTCGCGATAAAGAGCAAAAAACATCCGTTATCAAAAAAGCAAATGATTTTATATCTTTCAAGTTTGGAGATGTACAATTTCTTGACATTATGAAATTTCTGGGTGGAGCAACAACTCTGGACTCATTTCTCAAAGCTTATAAAGCTAGTGAAACAGAAGGATTCTTTCCTTATGAGTGGTTTGACAACCCTGACAAACTTGATTTTCCAGGACTGCCCCCATATGAAGCATTTTTCAGTAAACTTAGAAACAACAATCCTCTAGACAAAGACTTTACTGATTATGAAAAACTGAGGAAGAGTGGACTTGATGAACAGCAAGCACTGAAAAAGCTTCAAATCAAGACTGTACCCCCATCTGGACTAGATAATTACAGTTACTTACAACAAACTTGGCAGAAAAACGGAATGACTGTGTTCAAAGACTTTTTGCAGTGGTACAACAACAAAGATGTAGTTCCAACCCTGGAAGCAATGCAAAAAATGATTCAGTTTTATCATAACAAAGGGATAGATATGTTGAAACTTGGATGTAAGCACTAGCAAACATATGTCTACACAAATCTACAAATTACAAGTTTTATCCATTTTGCGAAAGTGATAAAGATTTGTGTGAAAAAATACGAGAAGACATGACCGGTGGGCCTTCGATTGTGTTCACTCTAAAAGCTGTTGTAGACGAAACCTTTATCAGAGATTCATCAAATATTTGTGTGTCAATCGTTGGAATTGATGCGAGCCAGCTTTACCCCTATTCAATGTGTCAAGATATGCCAACACGACTGTATACGAGATGGGAGTTTGACACTGATATGCAGAAATTCAAGGCTAGACATAATCGAACTCGCAACTTTGAGAATATCTTCATGTCTTTCTATCAAGAATCAAGACCAGAATGTAAAATTGAGAGCTTTTTTACATCTGGAAAACAGAAGAAAATTGACTGTTTTAATGTGGACGGTTATTGTGATCACTGTAAAACAGTATTCGAGGCAATGGGATGCTAATATCACTTTTGTTCTTGTCAAGAAGCTCGTCCCTCCTTAACAGAACAGGATATTGAGCGAGGAAACAAGAAGAGAGAACTGGATGATATGCGACGAGAATACATTAAAGAGAAAGGATACAAAGTGGAAGAAATGTGGGAGTGTGAGTGGTGGCAAAATTTCAAAACCAATGACAAGATCAAAAATCATGTTCGAACCCACTTTCCCTATAAAAGAACTCTTTCTACAGACTCACTTCTAGTAAAAATAAAAGATGGATCTCTTTTTGGCTACGTTCAGTGTGACTTAGTTGTTCCAGATGAATTGAAATCGAAATTTGCGAATTTTCCTCCAATTTTCAAAAACACTGAGGTTGGAAGAAACGATATTGGTGACTATATGAAGAATTATGCTATTGAAAATGAAATGTTGAAACATCCACAGAGAATGCTTATATCTAGCTTCAAGCTAGAAAATGGAGCAGTTATAACTCCTCTCTTCAACTTTTATTTGGAACTTGGCTTGCAATGCACCAAAACTTATCGTTTTGTTGAATATTCTCCTCGGGAGTGTTTCAATAATTTCGTTCAATCGGTGGTTGATGCATGAAGAGAAGGAGATGAAAACCCTCTATCAGGAGTTGTAGCAGAAACAATGAAGCTCTTGGGCAATTCCTCCTATGGATATCAGATCATGGATAGATCCAGGCATACAATCACGAAGTATCTGAATGATGAAAAAACTCACAAAGCAATCAATGAACCATTGTTCAAAAGATTGAATACAGTTGAAAAAAACTTGTATGAGGTGGAGTTGTTGAAATCAACCATTGAACATAGAGAACCCATCATCGTTGGTTTTTTCATACTCAGGATGCAAAGCTGAGAATGTTGGAACTCTACTACAACTTCTTTGACAAGTTCTGTGATGTATATAAATTTGAAGAGTTGGAGATGGACACAGACTCACTTTACTTGGCACTTGCAGAAGAAAATTTGTACGATTGCATCCAACCAGATAAGAGAGCTGCTTGGGAAAAAATGAGGGAGAGTGATTGCAGAGATTCCTTCAAGGCGGATGCAAAATCTACTTTCTTTCCTCGAACGTGTTGTAGTATCCATAAAAAACATGATAAGCGGGAGCCGGGACTTTTCAAAGAAGAATTTAGGTGCACAGAAATGCTCTGTTTATGTAGTAAGACATATTGCTGCTATGACAATAAGTCAGACAAATTCAAATTTAGCAGCAAAGGATTGAATAAGCGGGTTCTAGAAGACTCTGGAGATGGACCTTTAGCAAAGTATAGAAGAGTGCTTGATGAAGCAATTAATCTTACATCTACTAACAGAGGATTCAGAACTATAAATCATATGGTGGCCACATATGAACAGACAAAGAAAGGACTAAGCTATTTTTATCCAAAAAGACAAGTACAAGATGATGGAATTCATACAAAACCACTGAACTTATTAGAACTGATTTGGTCAAGTAAATTTATTCATGATGTTGTATTATATTGGTTTTATGATGTTATAATGTAAAATGTTGCGGTAAACTTGTTATACAATGCAGTGATTTATATACTTTTTTTGTAATTTAATTTTTTTTCTCAAAAAATTTGATTTTTTTCGAGGTCTCTGTAGGTTTCAGCATTGTTTCAATTAGATGGAAAGTAAGATTATCGTTTCAATTAGATAGAAAAAAAGATTTTTCAAAACGTTTGCAAAAATTTAATTGAATTTTTGTACAGGATGCAAAAACTAATTTGGTTTTTTCAATAAGTGTGCAAAAATTTTCAACAAACTTTTGTGTTAGATGCAAGTTTTTTCGTAGTTTTTTTTGAAAACGAATGCAAAAATCTAACTTATTTTTTCTTATTCTTATGCAAAAAGTGCAAAATTTTATTGTAAAAAACTTGGTAAAATTAATGCTAAATTTTTTTTATAATTGCTGACTTTGAGTGCTATTCCCTATCTTAGTACATTGTTTTTCCAGTATTTTTGATCAATATACATGCAAAAAAGAGATTTTTTTTATGATCAAAGTTAAAATAAAGATTTTCATTTTATTTAATTATTAACAGTGCAAGAAAATTCTCTTTCAGTTTTCTTTAAAATGCGAAAACATTTAATTAAATTTTTCTTAATTTGCGAGATTTTCTTTGATTTTTTTAACAAGTGTGCAAAAAAATTATGAAAAGTTTTGCATGGTGCAAAAATTAATGTAAAGTTTTTAACATGCTTGCAAAAATTGGTTTAATTTTTTTGCCATCTTTCTAACAAAATTCTATAAAAGTATTTACCAGATGCATAATTAGTTTCCTTTTTAACAAATTTTTACCATTGAAATTTCCTAATAAAATTTTCTATGATCTCTTTGTTCCTATCTCTTGAAATTAAATTTACTAGATGTAAAACAATTAAATTACAAAGCACAAGACAGTAGCCAATATATTTACAAATCAAAGAGCTGTCGAGCAGCTGAGTTCTCAAAACTTTGCAAGTTCTCAATGGAGCGCAAAGCTGGTCTTGCCTCCATCACTGGTAGTTCGCTGACTGGAGTTCTTGGCTCAGAGAACCCCTCATCCTCTTCGATTGTAATTGGGTTGTCCACAGATCCCTCTTCCCAAGGAAAGAGGAAATCGTCGAATGATTGAGCCACATATCTAGAGTCAAGAATTTCGGAGTAGTTCATTCCCACATGCTCGGCCACTTCCTCCATCATTTGCATTTCTCCAAGTTGATTCTCTGTAGGCGGTACTTGCGTTATATGATGTTCGTTGAAATCCCTTCGCATCACTTCCACCATGTGCCAGACTTGAATTGGGATATCCATTCGTGCCAGAAAAACTCCAGA
This sequence comes from Symsagittifera roscoffensis, assembly GCF_963678635.1. Lineage (NCBI taxonomy): Eukaryota > Metazoa > Xenacoelomorpha > Acoela > Convolutidae > Symsagittifera > Symsagittifera roscoffensis. The sequence goes on from NC_087064.1 coordinate 17,990,078, forward strand.
GACTGTTTCTCGCACTTGAATTTGTACTAGATCAGGCGAAAATTCTACAGAGTACATGAGGTTGTTGTTTTGTACTGAGAAGATCATTTTGAGCAATAAGTTGAGTACAAGAGTAAAAATAAGAAAGAGTTGAGAGAGGGTGAAAGTTGACTGTGGTTAAGTTGAAATTATTGTATTTAGAGCTGAGAGAGGAGGTAGTTGACAGTAGTTAAGTTGAAAATAAAATGATTTTTAGTTAAGAGAGAGGGGTACCTTCAACTGGAATGTGTGAGTTTAACCAATCAGAATGGATTTTCCTTATTTGGATTGTAGTCGTGTCCAATCAGATTTTAGTTTCTTTTTATGGAATTCTTATAGAAAACTCGTATCCAATTGGAAACAAAGCTCCATTTTACACATTGTCGTTTCCAATCACAAAAATGTTCATTTTTGTTCAAGTTGTCGTGTCCAATCAGAGGAACCTTTCAAGGACTTAAGTCTTCCAAATAAGTGAAAATATACACAAAAGCAATCGCAAAAATAAATGACCAAAATTTGTTTGCTGTAAAAATAAGAAATATTGCCGATATAAGTAACAAAAGAAGAAAAATTAATAAAAGTAACATCTCTGCAAGTCTTCTCATCAAGTTAACTGAATTTTTTGTATATAATCGCTGAGAAATTGCTGATTTTTCAGCAGATATTCAAGTTCTTTAATTTTGATGTAAATTTGAGATGATAACTCAAAGTTGATGAATTTTTCAAAGCAAATCTTTGGAAATCTGATACCAAACCTGATCATGCAAGATTTTGAACTTTGAAAGTCCTTAAAAAAATGGAGGAATAAAGAACTTTGCTGGGGAGTTTTGACAAATTTGGGAGTTGGATATGGAATAAAAAGAGTCTTTGTAATATTATCGTAAGATTTTTTTATTAACTTCAAATTTTCTAAAATAAATAAAAAAAATTTTCTAGTCAAGTGTAACTCAGCTGTAAGTTTATAGCTTTGATATGCAATATGTGGATCAAAAATAAACTCTTTGATTGAGTAAGTTTCTCTAAAGAGACCTTTACTTAGCCGGAGAACTCTATTTTGGACAATATAAACGTCCAAAAAATTGTGAAAAAAGTAAGAATCTACATCTATTTCATCAATAAGGAAATCACACGGAATATTTTCTTTTTTCTTGTAGAGTAATTCGAGGAAATTCAAATGCTTTTTAATTGACTTTCTTCAAAAGTGAATATTTTGGATCCAACGTTATGACTAGAAACTGCTTAGTTCTGATTGGTTGAAAATTTTTCTGGAAAATTCTAGAACTTTCAAAGGAATGACGTCATTACCATAAAAGGAAAATTGCGTAGGTGTTGACGTCACTTCTATTTATAAAATGACGTCATTATCATAAAAGAAACATTGCGTAGGTGGTGACGTCACTTCTATTCAAAGAATGACGTCATTACCATAAAAGGAAAATTGCGTAGGTGGTGACGTCACTTCTATTCAAAGGTTGACGTCATTACCGTAAAAGGATAATTGCGTAGACGTCACTGTTAGTATAAATACGCTTATTTTATTGGGTTAAATCATTCATTTTGTATGCCAATCAGAAACAGTTAATTGAATTTTACTTCAAATTTTACAGTTCGTTACTTCACGAAAAGTAAGTATTTTCATTCAATTGGTACTTTAAACTTTTAATTTTGGAACATTTCTAAAGTCCCAATTATTTTTAGATAATGCCTGCCCTTAACCGAAACGAGAAAGTCAAATGTGAGGACTGTGGTCGGGAGTACAGGAGATCGGATGCTGCTAGACATCAAAAAAATTGTTCTAAAGGAGTTATTTTTTGCCCTGATTGTAAGTATTTTACATATAATCAACAAGAAATGAGCTATCATATGGCTAAGAAGCATGGTCAACCAAGTTCGAAGCAGTCGACGGTTTGTCCTTCTTGTGAACAAGAGTTCCCCAGTTACTACTCTCTCCAACAACATCGGAGAAAAGAACATGGAGCGAAACAACGGAAGCCAAGTGATACGGTAGCCAACTTGAACAAGATTGTGGAGGATGAGGGGGAAGATGGTGAAAAATTGAAGGAGGAACTTGGTGCATGTCAACATTTTCTTGTGGATACGGAGATGGAAAATGGGAGAAATAAGGTATTTAACTTCCAAATGTCCAAGTTAGATACTAAAGTTATCAACGAGAAACTTGAAGAAGTCTTCAACAAGCTCGACTCTGCCGCAAAAATCAATATTGCTCTGGGTTTTGTTCTTCGAAATATTGAGACTGGTGAATATCGATACTTCTACGCCCATGAAAACAATACTCTGTTTGAAAAATCCCACTTACTTTGTACGAAAGCGGATTTGATAACAATCCAAGGAAAAGTAGAAAAATTCGATATTGTGGAGCAATGTACCCAAGAACGCCAGAACACAAAGTGGCGATTCGAGTTGATTACTAACGTTACAATTTTTGCTGCTTTGCTGAAAAACATCCCCATGGGATGTCCGGACTCTGTCTTACCCGAACCTTTATTACGACATACGCAAGTGAATTGTCTTTTATCTAACAAAGACAAGGAACCTTACAAAGATCATTTGTGTCTTTTCCGCGCATTGGCCATGTACATGAACGGACATAATGATCTCGACTTTCACACTTCTAGATACTTTACAGATTTTATATCAAAATCTGGTTATGATCCTTAAAGTTTTCGTGGAGTTTCTGTAGAAGACTTACCTGTTGTCGAGGAAATTGTGCAAAGAAACATTTTTATATACGATTTCGATATCCAAGAAGGAGAATATGTAGGAGAACTAGCTCGAAGAAGTATCGGAAGATTCGATAAAACAGTTAAGCTACTGAGATTTATCAATCATATCATTCATACAAATGATATAGATAGTTTCTTCAAGTGCTTTCGATGCCCTAGTTGTGACACTTTTTTTAATAAATCCGACAATTTTAACAAACATCTTCTGAGATGCAAGGAACGAGTGAAACATATTTACCCAAAGAACGTCTATGAGCTTTGCGAAACCTTGTTTGAAAAACTAGAAGGATTCAATCTTCCAGTTTCTGAAGATAACAAACTTTTTAATAACCTAGCAATTTTCGATTTTGAATCGATTTGTGTTCCTACAGAGGAACTAAAAGAGACGCAGACTACTACCTGGATTGGAAAATATGTCCCCATTTCAGTCTCTATATCATCAAATCTGATCGATGAACCCATCTTTTTGTACAACAAGGATCCACAGAACTTGATTATTGATTTTGTAAGCAAACTCGAGCTGTTGGCTGAACAAAGTAAGCTAGAAATGAGAAAAAAATTTCAAGATATTGAAGTAGCTGTGAATGAAAGAATGAGAAAGATCTTTGATCAGCTGAACGAACGTGGTAAAAATTTTTCAAGTAACAAATTTGAGTACGAAGACGAATGTATTGAAGATTCGCAAGAAGCAGATATGTCAACACAATTCTTGCGAATTCAGAAAAATCAACTCATCGATTTGAAACAACATCTGGAGAGATATATAAATACTTTACCTGTTTTTGGATTTAACAGTGGTAGATATGACTTAAATTTGATCAAGTCCTACTTAATCCCTTATTTGACTCGCGATAAAGAGCAAGAAACATCCGTTATCAAAAAAGCAAATGATTTTATATCTTTCAAGTTTGGAGATGTACAATTTCTTGACATTATGAAATTTCTGGGTGGAGCAACAACTCTGGACTCATTTCTCAAAGCTTATAAAGCTAGTGAAACAGAAGGATTCTTTCCTTATGAGTGGTTTGACAACCCTGACAAACTTGATTTTCCAGGACTGCCCCCATATGAAGCATTTTTCAGTAAACTTAGAAACAACAATCCTCTAGACAAAGACTTTACTGATTATGAAAAACTGAGGAAGAGTGGACTTGATGAACAGCAAGCACTGAAAAAGCTTCAAATCAAGACTGTACCCCCATCTGGACTAGATAATTACAGTTACTTACAACAAACTTGGCAGAAAAACGGAATGACTGTGTTCAAAGACTTTTTGCAGTAGTACAACAACAAAGATGTAGTTCCAACCCTGGAAGCAATGCAAAAAATGATTCAGTTTTATCATAACAAAGGGATAGATATGTTGAAACTTAGATGTAAGCACTAGCAAACATATGTCTACACAAATCTACAAATTACAAGTTTTATCCATTTTGCGAAAGTGATAAAGATTTGTGTGAAAAAATACGAGAAGACATGACCGGTGGGCCTTCGATTGTGTTCACTCTAAAAGCTGTTGTAGACGAAACCTTTATCAGAGATTCATCAAATATTTGTGTGTCAATCGTTGGAATTGATGCGAGCCAGCTTTACCCCTATTCAATGTGTCAAGATATGCCAACACGACTGTATACGAGATGGGAGTTTGACACTGATATGCAGAAATTCAAGGCTAGACATAATCGAACTCGCAACTTTGAGAATATCTTCATGTCTTTCTATCAAGAATCAAGACCAGAATGTAAAATTGAGAGCTTTTTTACATCTGGAAAACAGAAGAAAATTGACTGTTTTAATGTGGACGGTTATTGTGATCACTGTAAAACAGTATTCGAGGCAATGGGATGCTAATATCACTTTTGTTCTTGTCAAGAAGCTCGTCCCTCCTTAACAGAACAGGATATTGAGCGAGGAAACAAGAAGAGAGAACTGGATGATATGCGACGAGAATACATTAAAGAGAAAGGATACAAAGTGGAAGAAATGTGGGAGTGTGAGTGGTGGCAAAATTTCAAAACCAATGACAAGATCAAAAATCATGTTCGAACCCACTTTCCCTATAAAAGACCTCTTTCTACAGACTCACTTCTAGCAAAAATAAAAGATGAATCTCTTTTTGGCTACGTTCAGTGTGACTTAGTTGTTCCAGATGAATTGAACTCGAAATTTGCGAATTTTCCTCCAATTTTCAAAAACACTGAGGTTGGAAGAAACGATATTGGTGACTATATGAAGAATTATGCTATTGAAAATGAAATGTTGAAACATCCACAGAGAATGCTTATATCTAGCTTCAAGCTAGAAAATGGAACAGTTATAACTCCTCTCTTCAACTTTTATTTGGAACTTGGCTTGCAATGCACCAAAATTTATCGTTTTGTTGAATATTCTCCTCGGAAGTGTTTCAATAATTTCGTTCAATCGGTGGTTGATGCATGAAGAGAAGGAGATGAAAACCCTCTATCAGGAGTTGTAGCAGAAACAATGAAGCTCTTGGGCAATTCCTCCTATGGATATCAGATCATGGATAGATCCAGGCATACAATCACAAAGTATCTGAATGATGAAAAAACTCACAAGGCAATCAATGAACGATTGTTCAAAAGATTGAATACAGTTGAAAAAAACTTGTATGAGGTGGAGTTGTTGAAATCAACCATTGAACATAGAGAACCCATCATCGTTGGTTTTTTCATACTTCAGTATGCAAAGCTGAGAATGTTGGAACTCTACTACAACTTCTTTGACAAGTTCTGTGATGTATATAAATTTGAAGAGTTGGAGATGGACACAGACTCACTTTACTTGGCACTTGCAGAAGAAAATTTGTACGATTGCATCCAACCAGATAAGAGAGCTGCTTGGGAAAAAATGAGGGAGAGTGATTGCAGAGATTCCTTCAAGGCGGATGCAAAATCTACTTTCTTTCCTCGAACGTGTTGTAGTATCCATAAAAAACATGATAAGCGGGAGCCGGGACTTTTCAAAGAAGAATTTAGGTGCACAAAAATGCTCTGTTTATGTAGTAAGACATATTGCTGCTATGACAATAAGTCAGACAAATTCAAATTTAGCAGCAAAGGATTGAATAAGCGGGTTCTAGAAGACTCTGGAGATGGACCTTTAGCAAAGTATAGAAGAGTGCTTGATGAAGCAATTAATCTTACATCTACTAACAGAGGATTCAGAACTATAAATCATATGGTGGCCACATATGAACAGACAAAGAAAGGACTAAGCTATTTTTATCCAAAAAGACAAGTACAAGATGATGGAATTCATACAAAACCACTGAACTTATTAGAACTGATTTGGTCAAGTAAATTTATTCATGATGTTGTATTATATTGGCTTTATGATGTTAAAATGTAAAATGTTGCGGTAAACTTGTTATACAATGCAGTGATTTATATACTTTTTTTTAATTTAATTTTTTTTCTCAAAAAATTTGATTTTTTCGAGGTCTCTGTAGGTTTCAGCATTGTTTCAATTAGATGGAAAGTAAGATTATCGTTTCAATTAGATAGAAAGTAAGATTATTTAATAAATTAGGTCAAATAATAGCTAACCTTATCGTTTTTTGAAGTTTTTTTGAAAATGTTTTCATAAAAATTCCAAGTTTTTACCCAAAAACTCTTACCATTGACTTACCATGTATCAAAAAACTAATCAAAAGTCCTTCATTACACAACCTACACGTAATTAACCTTCGATATTCACAAATTAGTTAACACGCGCCAACATTTTCGCAAAAAACTGGACAAAAACCAAAAAATTACGTTTTTCTTACCCTTATCTTACCATCACACAAACCATAAAACCTTACCATCGGTATTCCCTATCTTAATACATTGTAGACTCTATACCCAACCTTAATACTTAGCCTGCTGACCGGATGCTCTATTCCCTATCTTAATACATGGGGGTCAGCAGGCACCCCCCCTCCCACTTCAGCTCCAACATCTACTACTTGCATTTGTCCTGAAAAGAAGTGAAATTGTAACTGTTAAAAAGAAGATCAGTCGTGATGCTAAACCCCAATACTACGATGCCGAATGCGAAAGGGAAAAATGGAAAAAACGAAAGTTGGATCGCGAAGTTAGGAAAATTGACACCCCGGAAAACCGTGAAGCGTACCGAGCACAAGTCGCTTACTACAGATCTGTACTTTTGATAAAACGTAATGATTTCTATACTCTCAATTTTTCTTCTAAGAGCTCAAAAATGATTTTTTTATTGCCCTAATGAACTGATGAATCACAAGAATGATACACTTCCTGTGAACTCATCTACTTTCGACCTAGCAAACAGGTTCGACATTTTCTTTAAGAAAAAGGTAAACGACATAGTTGATGAACTGCCAAAAACTAATAGCAGCCTGGATTGCACGTCAAATGATCTAGTCGTATGGTTTGAGTTCGCTAGTATTTTTGCAATAGATCTACTCGACGTATTAGATGATTTACGGACCTCAGAGTCACCTGTGGGCATTATTCCTACTCGGTTCTTAAAAGATTTTATTGCCAAGAATATACAATTTGTTATAGATCTTTTAATTGCATTCTGTTATCTGGCGTTTTTCCTGATGTTTTTGAACAAGGAGTCATCAGACCACTTCTAAAACATGGCTTAAACCAAGAAACTATGTCAAGTTATCGCCCGATTACTAATTTGTCAGCATTGTCAAAAATTACTGAAAAGCTTGTACTTTCACAGATGAGTGAAAATTTAACCTCAAATCGGCTTTGGCCTCAATTTCAGTTGGCTTACCGTGAAGGTTATTCAACAGAGAGTGGTCTCTTGCTCTTTTCTCATTATATATATTCTAAAATTGATTCGGAAAAGTGTTTTTACGTTGTTCAAATGGATTTTTCTGCTGCGTTTGATACAATTGACCATTCATTGTTATTAAAGATTCTTCAAAACAAAATTGGTATTGCGCACACAGTTAAACAATTCTTTGAAACTTATCTTAGTAACCGCTTTGTACAAGTTTTGGTAAATAGTAGTCTGTCAGACAAAATTCAGGTCGAAACTGGAGTCCCACAAGGCTCTGTTTTGGGGCCGATTTTATTCATCCTTTATTTACAACCTCTTTTTGATTACCTTATTGATAGCAACATTGCGTACCACTTTTATGCCGATGATTCTCAACTATTTATGGAGATAAATCTCATGCAAAATAACCACAAACTAGAAAACATTGAAAAATTAAGCTCGCAATTGCACTTAAGTCTTAATAAAAACGATGGAAAAACAGAAATAGTGTTTTTCGGTAGACAACTGCATCACGATTATTTAAAGCCAGTGAAATTTTTTAATAAAGAAAAGGTTCCTAAATGCTTTACCAAACTTTTGGGGTTCTACCTTGATTACAACATGTCATTTGAGAAGCAAATAAACCATTGTTGCAAGTTATGTTATCTAGAATTGCGTAAATTATATTCCATTCGACGTTTTCTGACTTTAGAGCAAAGAAAAATGTTTGTTACTAGCTTTATTCTGTCAAGGATTGACTATTGCAATGCGTTATATATGAAAGTGAATAAAATTTTACTTATTAAACTACAGAAAGTTCAAAACGCTGCCGCCAGGTTTGTTTTAGGTGCTACGAGGAGAACAGCATCAACAAACGAGTTACTGAAGAAATTGCACTGGCTTCCAGTTGACCAAAGAATTAGGTTCAAATAATGCTGCTTTATGTTTCGCGTGTTTCACAATTAAAACTGTGCCGATTATTTATACAATCTTTTCAAAAAGAATTCTGCTTCTGTCAACCCTTCGCGCAGACAAAAATTTATCCTTCCGAAATGCAGAACAGAATTTACCAAAAAGAGCATTGCCTACGAAGGAGCTGTTATTTGGAACTCACTGCCTGTTCTCTTAACATATATTATTGATTTTACGCTGTTTAAACGAACCCTGAAAACTGTTTTATTCTGTGAGTCTTTGTGAGCCTTCTACCACTCTTATTTTCAAGAAAGAGTGGTAAAGGCAATCATCATCATCATTTAGGAGAGCTCAGAAAATCAATTTAGTCGGCCTTCAAAAAGTCGGCCGATTTTTCCACATGTTTTTTTTTGAAAATCTGTCCCCTCTCGAGAAAATCCTAGATCCGCCCCTGCTACGATGAAAGATATTGCATCAGCAAATCCAGAAATTTTGAGGAAACTTTTTCACTTTTCACGTCTCCTCGTTTTTGGAAGATCTCATCAAACATTGAGCTCAACAAATTGTCTAAAACTGAAAATTTGCTCGAAAATATGGAGAGAATATAACATTCGAAATCATTATCAATTCCATCTGCTCGTATCAGGGATAAATTGTGAATGTTCGAACTGCCCTTAAACGTCTCTGGAAATTAAAAAAAAAATTAATGAAACTTCTAAAACGAAATAGAAAAACAGAAACTTTACTAATAAAATTTTGCTTTTAGTAAAAAAAGAATTGAAGTTTTTACAATTCGTGAATGAAAGAAAATTATTAGACCTGTCCATGTATAATCCGTTTCTACTTCATTTATTCAATGCTGAGCTAGTTTTGTAGAGCGAGGCTCTTTTTTGCAACTCAAGGTTGTTGTTTTTTGCGTTAGAAATATTCATTTGCACTATATTAGCCAAAGTCGAGAAATATGTTAGGTGGTCGTACAGTTGAAATTAAAGTTCAAACGAGGGCTCATCCTCACACACAACTATTGCCATGACCAGAGATTGAAGATGCTACACATCAGTATGCTACGTGATTCGAGCCTCCAGGATATAGTAACTTACGACCAAAGACCAAGCTCAATTGGCTTGTATTCATTAATTATGCAACAAAATAGCATTTATCACACACTATAGAGATCAAATACTCCAATATCTACAAATTTGCTAGAACAAGTTTCTTGTAATGGAGAACTAGAACTTTTTCCCGTTTACAGTTTTTCTTACAATTCTGTATTTTTTGAAGTTACCTTATTAATGAACCTTAGCGAATTCTGAACTCCTTCCCTATTGGCTTCGAGGTAACGTGGTTGCCTTTGCACACTTAGGTCTGGGACTTGAGTCACGACAGGACTGTGTTTTTTCAGTATGTTTTAAATTGCAACATTTTTCTGGGAAAAAACAAATTGTCAGTTTTTTGTTTGCCTGCTTGTTGTTTGTCGGTTTAGTTGCGACATTGGTGATTTTTTGTGAATCCAAATGTTTTTGATAAATTCTTGTGCATTGCGAAACTGTTAGACCTGACAGTGCACAATTTCCTGGGTTTTCTTTTTTTCTCGCTTAGAAGACTTATTCGGTTTATATGGTCTCGGTGTATGTTTTATCGTTTCTTCTAAATCTTATTTTGGGTCGCTTGAAAATAAAAAAAAACTTTATTTGTTCTAACAAAATTTTCAGATAGTTCATTTTTAGAAATTTCGAAGTTTTGAAACCTATTTGCTCAAAATGTTTTTTGACAACATATTTTTATGGCATTGTTTGTTTTCGGCTTAAGGGGCATCCCATCACTTGCTGTTGGCTTACTGGCCGCTCGCTAAAGTTAAAAGTTTATTCAATAGTGCTGCTGTTTTGTTATGCTGATATCTGAATTCTTCTTTAACCACTAGCTTGCATTGCTGTGCTAGCGTTGTATCACAAATGTTGCGAAAATCTGAAGTCATAAAATCATACCAAAAAAAAATTCTTTGAGTGCTGAGCAGCTCGAATCCATGAGTTGGGTGAGTAGGAATGCGTTCACTGTATGAGGTTAAATTCGGTCAAAAAAACAATATTCTTTAAAAACCTTCAGATCTTTGGCTTAAAAACCGGATGCATGAGTATGATCTGAGTCTACTTCGTTTCTACCACGCTTTGCGGAGTCATTTTTGTTCAGCAAGATTCTTTTATGCATTTTAAGACTGTTTTTTTTCGCCTAGAACCATCTTATAAGTCCATTATAGCAGCCAGTTTCGCAAAATTGTTTTTGATCGATAAGTTGAATGGAGCGGTCAAGTGAATGAATTCTCATCTTCACGTACAATAATTATCATGACAGGAGACTGAAAACACTATCTGACTACCTCAAGGTGAACATCTTACCATTGTGCTAAGTTTACGAGCCTTCAGGATTTATTACACTGCAAATTGGCATTTCTCGAACACTAAGTAGTTATTCGAAAAATGAGCACAGGCAAAAAGAATTTATTTGGACCTCAGAACTCCAATATCTTTACATTAGCGAAAACTAGTTTTTCGTTATCGGGAACTAAAAGCTTTTAACGGTAAACATTTTTTTTTACAAATAAGTAAGATTTTGAAGTTGCTTTATTGATTACTGTCGAGCCTCAACAAAATCGGGATTTTTTCTCACTTGGACTCCAGGTAACCTTTAGGTATGGGCCGGTCCATGCTTTCCATGCAAATTTCTTGCTAATGTCCCAGGCTTGATGGCCGGATTCTTTGAGTGGTTAGCGGCGGTACCCCCTAAGGGAGTAAAGATAAAAGAAGCTCACAGTTTTCCTCCTAGAATTACCTGGTCAATAAAACAGTTCGAATTGAATGTTTAGGACTGAAAATTTTAAAATATATGTTTTTTTTCACATTGAAAAAATGGTGGTGATGCCATTTCCATCCTGAGAGAACTCTTCGACTTTTTCTTTTGAACGTGACGAACTTGTTGATTTTGAAAACATCTGTCCCTTAAGATAATCACGAAAAAAATTTTTAAACGTTGAAAGTCCCTAAAAGGTTTGTTAATAAAATTTTTTTTTAATTTTATGGTTCAGAAATTTGAAGTCATGATTTATTAAATTTGATCAGATAATCTGGTGCAGGGAAGCAACATAATTGAATAAAAAGCACAGGAATTGCTTTCTTTTCTTGACTACCTTATTAGCTCATTGACCAGCCTACATTAGCTGTTAGCTAAACTTTCAAATTGTCGAGAATTAGAAGTAATTTCTTACTCATGATTTCAGAGTAACAGTTTGCCCGAACGTAAAACAGATATTGTTTCTGAACTAAATTTTCAAAAAGAATATCAGTGTGGTCTCTCATGTGTTCTGTCTGTAAGATGATTAAGCAAAATGAATGTATCAGGTTAAGTTTGGTTTAAAGAATTATTCTTTAAAAACCTTCTGCTCTTTGACTTAACAAACGAGTGCATGACAATCTACGTGAGTCTGATCAGTGTAATGAGTGGTCTCAAATCTCAAGTACACTCAAGACTATAGAGCTGATAAGTATTTCAAAATACCGAGATGTGTTGTCAGAAAAGTTTAGGCGCCTACTTCAAGCTACTTATGCTTGAAGTAGGCGCCTGATTTTTTAAGGTTGAGTTTTTATCAGATTTGTGGGAAGACAACTAGTTGGAATAGAGAGTTAGTTTTTGAAGTAGGTGAAATCAAGGAGAAAAGAAAACTGTCTCATTTAAATACTATTTTTTCAAGACTTTCGGTTTTTTGTAATTAAAATTATTTAGTTCGGGCTTAATTTATAAGTTTCAAAACAAACACGGTTTTTTCACATTTTCTTCGATAGTTCAGCCAAACCTGCAAACTGCAAAGTATGTTTGAAGCTTAGGAAACAGCTACGATGCATAAGTAAAAAAATCAAACTTTTTTCTGGTAAAATTTTTCCAAGCAGCGCTTTGAAACTCGGTTTTTGGTCTGTTTTTTCAAATTTTTTAACTCATCAGGTCAGCTCGTTTTTGGTAGACACCCCGAAAAATTGATCTCAGAAAATTGTCGAAAACAAAAAAAATTGAAGAAAAGTGTAAAAAGATGGTAAGGTTCGAATTTAGTAAACATTCAAGCTGCTCGTATCCGAAGTAAATCTTGATTTTTGAAGTGCCCTTTAATGTCAATGAGCAATTTGATGAAACTTTCAAAGAAAAACAAAATTTTTTTTATAAGAAATTTTGCTTTTCATAAAAGACAACTAAATTTTTACAATTCGTAGTGAATTTAAGCAATGCCATGAGGGTGTCTGAAAAAATCTCGTTTCTATCAGGCTTTGGTTAGTTACTTTTGTTCGGTGAAATTCTTTTATGCAACTCAAGATTGTCTTTTTAATGCGTCTAGAACCATCAGATAAATTCATTATTGCAGCCAATTTTGTAAAAATGTTTGTTTGGTCGTTATGTTGATTTTAGCGGTCAAGTGAATGAGTGTTCATCGTCATGCACAATCATTGCCATGGCAAGAGACTAAAAACACTGTCTGACTGACTGCCTCAAGGTGAACACCTCACCATTGTGCTAAGTTTACAAGCCTTTAGGATTTATTAAACGTACGATTGAAGACGAAATATCTTCTTTTTTTGTTTTCGAAATGAGTTTTATCGCGCAGTATTCAATCCAAATTCACCGAATCGGCAATTATCAAACACTAAGTAATTATACGAAAAATGAACACAGGCAAAAAAAATTTTGTTTGGACCTCAGAACTTCAATATGTTTACATTAGCGAGAGCTAGTGTCTCGTAATCGGGAACTAGAACTCTTTTACCATAAATAATTTTTTTTCTTATCAGTAGCTTATTGAAATTGCTTCATTGATGAGCCCTAGCAAAATCGGGACTCTTTTTCACTTGGCCTCGAGGTGAGGTGGTTGCCTTTATACCCTTAGGTCTGAGTCGCACCATGTTTAACAAGCTAGTTTCATGCTAAAATCTCAGCGCTGCTTCGCCGAAATTAGATTTCATACAATAGTACCAAACAAAGAGTTTTTGAGCGGTTAGCGGCTCGTCTCCCACAAGAGCGAGGGGGTAGGAGCTTACAGCTTCGTTCCTGCTACGATGAAAGATATCAGAGAAGCAATATCTCTGTTTGATGTAGGAAAATTGTAAGATAAGCATTTTCGGTGTGGAGAAATCTAAGATAAGCATTTTCGGTTTATGGAGGTCAACTCGGGTGGTATTTCAACTGCATCTTAGCGTCACATTACCTTTCCAGGCCTTTTTTTGGTTTTATTCGGTTTTCTTTGTAAGACCACTCAAAAACCGCTTAAAACCGCTCAAATCTTGCTTGAAAAACCGTTCAAAAATCACCGCAAGATATGAGCGGTTTTTGAGCAAGATTTGAGCGGTTTGAGCGGTTTTTCCAAAAAACGCCCAAACCGCTCAAATCTTGCTGGAAAACCGCTCAAACCGCCATTATCTTGAGCGGTTTTTGAGCGGGATCTCGACCCGGGGACCAATGTTAACTTTTCACGTCTCCTCGTTTTTGACAAATACCATGAAAACTGAGCAGTGTGGAAAGGTTGTAGATGGTTTCGAAACAAGATTCAATGCAAACTACTCGCAATTCAGTGTGCAGTGTGGAGAGATTATAGATGGTTTCGAAACCAGTTTCAGTGCAAATTACTCACATCAGGGAAAATTCTTGAATCTTTCGACCACTCTTTAACGTCCAAGCAAAAATTTACGAAGCTTTCAAACAGAAATATAACAAGATTGCTCGTATCAGGACGAAGCCTTGAATGTTCCGACTGCCTTTTAAGGTTTATGGAGCAGTTATAACGTATCAAAATTAAATGAAATAAAATATAATGAAATTTTTTTTCTTCTAAAATTTGAAATTTTTTATGAAAATTATCCCCCACACGCCATATAAAGTACAAAAGGATAGATTTCGTTCCTTGTAACAAATCAATTATGGCAAATAAGCTTCGTTCAACCAATTTGTAACTATTTCTAGGACGGATTAAATCTCCGCTTACGCATTAATAGCGCGAAATATATCGCGCCTTAATTGTCCCAAATTAGCCAAAATGGCCAAAATGGCAATCTTTAAACCCTCATAACTTTAGAAAAAATGATCACAGGTGAAATATCTTTTCAAATTTAAGCTCAGGATACCAACATTTTTTGAATGATATAAAAAAAAATTCCGTCAAAATTTGCCTGAAGAAAAAAAAACCACCCCGAGCACAAATATTCCGTTACTTTCGTATCGATCGAAAGTCGGAACAAAAATAAAATTTTAATAATAAATTTTAGCTTTTAATAAGAGACAACGAAATTTGCAGCAATTCGTAGTGATCGTATGAAAACCTTTGACGGATACTTGGTAAAGCTTGTTTGTATCACTCTTTACTGACTTACTTTTGTTGAGCGAGGCTCTTTGATACAGCTTTTTTTAAAAAAATTTTTCTGTTTTTTTCTTATTTTCTCTTGATCAAACTGCTGGAATATAGCCTCTCATTGTACGAAGCTTTTAGTAATCGGCAAATTAGGAGAGTGAAAAAAATCGCTCGTAACGAACTTTTGTGGTCTAACGTATTATCAAAATAATCGATTTCCATTTTGGGCTCAGACACTGAAATGGAAGATAATTCATTTAATAATTCATTTAATATCAAAAAAAAAAATTTTCTACTTTATTTTTGTTTAGCGTCGTGCAAATTTTTGCAAGAATTTTTGAATTTGAGCAAAACTTTGTGATGCGAGTGTACAGCTTAGTCGATTTCTAATCCCAAACTTTACCAAATTGCAGAACAATTCCGTTAGCCTCTCCCCCCTAACATTTTACCCTCACAGACCCCCCCCCCCCCCAACGATTGCCCTTTGCCCTTCTCCCACCTGAACCACTACCTCCTACCTGAACCATTCTCCCCACCTGAACCAACCCCCCGCTCTAAACCAATCGCCACCCACCCCGCCTTAACCAACCCCCGCCAGAACCAAATCTCCTCCCCAACCCAGTTTTTAAATTTTGATCCCCATTATCTCCCTTAAACGTTTTGACCGATTATTTTTTGGTCATTTCCTGAAAAAATGGTCAGAAATGCTATTTTTGGAATATTTTGGCCGAAAAAAATTAAAATTTTTGCACGCAATTTGTTGCAAAACAGCCCACCAACAGTCTTATCTCCCCCACCAAAGTTTCTAATTAATATAAAACAAATTTTTGAATTGAACAAAATAGAGAAATTGAGTACTATAAAAACAGAAATATAAATCAAAATTGCGCAGAAAAAAGTTACTTTGAACAACAACTAACCAATTTTAGTTTAAAACGTAGAAAACTAAAATTTAGTACCGTAGAAAACTTCATGTGCGTTGAAATTGTCATCTATACAGTGCTGATTTAAATTATCCGGACAAAACGAACAAAACTTGAATTTTCAAACGCGTTTTTCTCAAATGGGGTTAAGATTAGACAAAAAGTGAAGAGAACAAAAGTTGCTTAGAATTTCACCAGAATTAATATGGTGCCATTTTTTCTCCGAAATTCTCAACAAAAATTTTACCCCAAAAATGGGTCATTTTGGCTTTTTTCAATTAATCAAGAATTACGCTGAAACTACTTGGTTAATTGATGAGAAATTTATATCACAGGAAGCCTCTTACGCAGCTCAACAAAGTTTAAGAAGGGTTAAATCTCCAAAAACCAGTATAAGAGCAAAAGTTTTCACTTGATAGTCAATAAATTGGATTTTTACTATATAAAACCCAGAATTTTTGCTTTAAAATAAATTTTAAGCAATTTGCGCAAGTTTTTGGAGATTTATCCCTTCTTAAACTTTGTTGAGCTGCGTAAGAGGCTTCCTGTGATATAATTTTCTCATCAATTAACAGCGTAATTCTTGATTAATTGAAAAAAGCCAAAATGACCTATTTTTGGGGCAAAATTTTTGTTGAGAATTTCGGAGAAAAAATGGCACAATATTAATTCTAGTGAAATTCTCAGCAACTTTTGTTCTCTTCACTTTTTGTATAATCTTAACCCAATTTGAGAACAACGCGTTTGCAAATTCAAGTTTTGTTCGTTTTGTCCGGATTTAAATCAGCACTGTATATAGTGGAAAATAATTCGAACGGCAAATAAGCTTCGTTCAACCAATTTGGAACGATTTCTAAATCTCCGCATACGCTTTAATAGCGCGAAATATATTGCGCGTTAATTGTCCCTAATTGGCCAAAATGGCAATCTTCAAACCCCCATAACTTAACAAAAAATGATCACAGGTGAATTACCTTTTCCAATTTTTGTTACTTTTGTTTGGATAAACGGAATTAGTACTGTATCACTGCTCTCATTACCTTTGCGATAAACATGGGTATTGCAATGGAGTACAAAATTTTTCCACCTTAAATAACTTTGTTCATAGGATGGGATCTCTAATTTCAAGCTCTTCATTTCTATGTACGCAAGTTGCGTTTAACACTTATGGCCAAACAGTTCTAGTTGAGCAGTTGTTCTACAGCTACTTAAGTGATAGTCGGTCTACATCTGAAGGTTATGAAAGTAAATAACCTCCCGTTTTTTTTGGAAATTCCTTAACTGGTCTCTTTTTTACTGCAATCTTTTCTTTTGTTGTAATTGAGGTCCCATAACTTTGCGTTTTAACTTCATTTTCAATAAGTTTGTTGTAAATAGGTTATTTTTTAAGCTGCAGGAGTGTTTTGGCTTTTTCTTCAATTTTTCTTCAATTTTTTTTTGTATTTTTTTTTCATTTTTATTTTCACTTTATCATAAACTTTAGCAAATAACGGAAAGGGAACTTTCTTATGCTTGTTTACTCCCGTGGGATATGCAGGTTATTTGGGTGCAAAACTTTAGGTTTTTTTCAGTATATTTAGGAGCTTTTGGATCTGGATGTTTTCAGCGACATTTTTTTGCTATCGGTTCCATCTATTGGTTATGAGACGAAAAAGAAAATTTAGTGTATCCTGAGTCCTGTTGATGTTATAGGTAATTGATTTTTATAAGATTTGTAAAAAAAGTCTTCCTTTTTTAGCTTTGGATTTCCTAAACAGGTTTTTTTTGTCTTTTTTTCACTTTCCGTTTGAGATACAATATCGTTTGATTTTCGGCTTTTTATTTTGTATAGCAAATGGTTCGAAGCTCAGCTTCGCTTCTGTGTTGAATGTTTCATTCAGTTTTTTGAGTGCATTTTGGGAAGCAAAGAAGGTTGATCATTAATTATACCATTTTGTCAAAAAAACAGGCGAACCAAATGGTAAAGTTATCATAATCAAAATTACTGGGAGTCGTGGTAGTCGATAGAAATAGGCTTCGATCAAAAAGTAGTTTGCTTGAGTTGATTGCAATCGGACAGCATTTGCTTCCGTCGAGTCCGCTTAAAAATAATCAGTTTGGTCATATCGATCAAAACATCAGACTCTTCGGTCCAACACAGTCGGCTATATTTTGCTTCGACAAGTCTATCTCAACAAAGCCAGTTTTTTGGGTCAAGAGGTTCAAAACCTAACGGTTTTGGATCCAGCTTGACAAAAACTCCTTTTTCGGTCACATGAAAAAAAATCGAACAACTCAACCTTGGAAACGGTTGTCTGTCTGAAATCTAAGAAGCTTTTCCTGAATTGCTTATGGGTTCACACAATCGTTTTCTTCTGAAGTCACTTGTAATCAAACGACGTAATCAAAACTAATCAATGGCCGGTCACCCTGTCACAGCGGCTATTTTTTTCCTAAATTGATTTTTTTCTGGTATAGAACCAAATTGCTTTAAGCAATCGAATCAAGAACGGAACATTTTTAAATTTGTGTCGAAATTGTCTTTTTGTTTTACATGTCTGTTTTTATATCTTGTCTGTTTTTAAATTTCCGTCGAAATTGTCTATTTGTGTATATGTTTCATCATCATAAACCTGTTTTTTGTTTCATTGTAATCCAAGTAATTTGATTCGCTTTTACACTAAGAACAAGACTGCTGGTATCAGGGCGAAGCCCTGAATGTTCCGACTGCCTTTTAATGCTTATGGAGCAGTAATGACTCAAAAAAGTTAAACGTAATAAATTAAAATGAAACAAAAAATTTAAAATTTGATTTTTTTTTGTGAAATTCAACACCCACACGCCACATTAAGTACAAAAAGATAGAATTTGCTCTTTGTTACAAATCAATTCTAGCTGATAAGCTTCTTTCAATCAATTTGAAACATTTTATAAGACGGATTGTATTTCCGCTTACGCGCTGTGAAGTATCTGGAATTCATAATTACTCCTTTGTATTTATCTTACAGTACTGCTATACAACCATCAAGAGCCATGACTGTTACGTCGTTAATCAAATGTCTGCAAAAAGTGATATAGTTTTCGTACGACTATTGCTCATTTATTACCATAGTTTCCGAACGATTAAACCTATTCAATTCAACTTATCTTTCAACTTCATTTTGGTCTAATTTTAGGAATTAGTTAGCGTAGTTAGAATCATTTTAATCTAAAACTCTAGTTTAACCAAAGTACCACACTTGTCTAATTGAGACCCAATAAGGGACTTCTGTACTTGGCAAAATCAACCGATTCTAACTTACCAGGACTGGATTCTTCTGGAATCATTCAACAAACGAAAACCCTGACGATTGAGAAAAATGGGCCAACAAGTTCCATTTTACCATCATATCAAAAGATTCCGTAGAAATAGACAAAATCATCAACCCACCAGAACGTGATCCAAAACAGGCCCCTATTTCCCAACAACCGGCTGAGAATTAAGATGCTACAAAGCGACAAAATAGAGAAGCAACATATACAGCACAGTTGAACAACTATATTGAAGAAGTAAAAAAAAACGCAGACAAGAAGCCATTATCAAGTTTAACGGACTACAAAAACAGAGACATTGACAAAAAACTCACATCCCAATTTTACCTAGCATTAGGTAGAGAGGGTCATAAAAGTTTCGCTCACAAAACCCAGGAAGTAAGATCCTTGATATAAAGTTCGCTGATTTTTGGCAACTTCTCCAAACAACTTTCGCATCAGGAACAAACCTTACATACTAGCTCAACCATCCAATGCTTCAGCACATTACGGAAACTAATTTGAGTCGAACGAACCCCATCAAGTCAACTGTCAAAAGCACTCGACAATGTGAGTTTAGAAAACTTACTACATCTATAGGTACATAAAAAAAAATAGGTTTAGTACCTCAAACTGAATAGTTATATTATGGAACCTTGAAAAACAACTCAGATAAAGGGGAAAAATTTACGACACATTTACTTCCAAAAGTAAGATACGCGTTGACCAACTCTTAAAAAACGGACATGTGTGAAAAACTCTCTTATTACTCGGAGGATTCTTCTATCAGCCCTATCGTAGTATTTGCTGAGCCAGACAGTTCAGTTAGGCAGGCTCTTAATTCTATAAATTGAATGAACCAAAAATAGAGGAGCTGTTATGAAATGCCAAGTCTTTTCGAGCTAGTAATCTTTTCGAGGCGCCAAATCTTTTCGAGGCGCTCACAATTAATGGAGATACTGCGAACTTGGTATGGTTCTCATTGATAGATATTAAATATGCGTATAGCCATATTTCCCTATCTTCTAAAGCAAGTAACCAAAGTGAAATTACTTTAAACATAGGAGTGCAAGGACTGCAAATAATTTAGTTGTTAGGACTGTAAACACTATATGGCATTTTTTATTAAAACCTCCGACAAAACAAAACCTTAGCTGGGATCGAATAATGCTTTGCTTAGATAAAGGAAAAAGAATGATGTGCCGAGATTTGAGGAACGTTTGGGACGCTCCTGATTGTATCGAAGACGCTGAATTAGACAGTTCTGACACATCATCGGATGAGTTCGCAAACGCAACAAAGTACGTCCTTACAAACGCAGGGTCATCAATCAGAGTATTGGGAAAAGCTCAAGCACGAGTCGCAATAGGACTTACAAAATCGTTAAAAACAATTCAGGATATGGTATCAACATTCCATAAAGCTCAAAATATAAAAAAATGAACCATTCTACAAAGAACGAAATCGTTAGAGAATCTGATCATACGGTAACACATAAACGGAATAACCCTACGTAAATCTGATTTAACTATAATCACTGACAAACCCACATACCCAGAACACCAGTGAGCCCGAGAAAAAAGGTCAGTTCTACGCAACCAAGGGCCAGAGAATGACATCAAGAAAAATTGCCTAGAAGAGCTCATGGCGTCTTCAGGTCGCCCAAAATACACAGGCAAAATTCGAAGAATTAGATAAAGTCCACCGAAATGCGGCATTGTAGAGCAGCTCTAGGAATACACTTCTCAGAGAAGAATAAATGGCGCAGAAAACTAGATTGCGGGTACCCCTAGATCCCTAAATGACACAATGGGAAACCGGGAGGGAAATTATCAGCATTTCTGACTCACCAAACCGGGTCAGAGCTACACTCAGCTCAGAAGGTTGGTATGGTGACGTCTCGAGCGATCTACAAAATTCATTTGTTTGTACCTCGACCCCCAATCCTACCCTGATAGGAAAAACGAAATCCCGAAGCTGGAACAACCGAGCCCTACCATTTCAAAACCCACAATTTCAGCAATCTCCATTAGAAACGAAAACTACAGCAGCACTGAAAACAAATGTTACCTAAAGCAACTGATCAAACACCTTCTGAGACAAACATTATTGAGATATGAGGAACCTACCCATGAAGAAGCGAAAATGCCCACTACTTCCAAGATGCCACCGTCAATAATCCTTGATCTAGATAATATACTTCCTACTCTAAAAACCCCGTCTAAACCTCATCAACCAGTAGCAACAACTCCAAAACATGCTACCCCAAAACCTGATAAACCCTCAGGGCATCCAAGAGGAAGCCTTCATTGCCAATACACTCGCATCCGCCGAAAAAACATGCTGAGACAGTCCGAAGTAAATCTGACCCGGATAGAACGGTGGATCCACCTCGCTTCAATTGCCGACATAATAGATGTTTTGGGCCAATCTATGACCAGAAACGAGTTGAGATTGTGGAAAACTCAAAATGCCAAGAGAGCCTTACACGCTAAACTTCCGGAGGCCCAGAAAAAATTGTACACCTAAAATTTTTTAGTGAAAATCTTTTGTTTCTTTCAATTATTCTAACCCAGTTATAGTTATCGCGAAATTAGTTCATTTTTGGGGAAAAGTATTAAATCATCTGGTACTATATATATTCGGCATACCAACACAATTTTAATGGTTCTCAACATACTATTTAATGTAAAAAAATTGATTTTTGTTGAATCGAGTTGTATTTATTAGTTTCTTTATCTTTAACATTGTTGTGGCTACAGCTGCATGGCTGCAAGTACTAGTATTGAGTTAGTCTCTACTTATGCCTCTTTTGGTTCCAAAAATTTTTTTTCCTACCGAATTTTGTTGCATTTTACTGAAACCTCCTTATTTCATTTTCTGTCGGTGAAAAAGAAACAAGATTGTATTCAGTATTCTTGTAATTTTTCAAGCGGGTATGTCAAGTATCTGAAACTCCTAAATACTCCTATGTTTTAATCTTACAGTACTCCTATACAACCATTAAGTGCAATGGCTGTTACGTCGTCTTTGATCAAGTGCCTGCCAAAAGCGATGTAGCTTTTGGACGACCATTGCTTATTTGTTAGCATAGTTTGAATAATTAAACCTATTTAGCTCAACTTATCTTTTAATTTCGTTTTAGTCTAATTTTAGGAATTAGTTAGCGTAGTTAGAATCATTTTAATCTACAACTCTATTTTAACCAATGTACCTCAGTTGTCTAATTGAGTTCCAATAACGGAATTCTTTTCACGCGTTAATAGCGCGAAAAATATCGCGCGTTAATTGTCAGAATTTCGCCAAAATGGCAAAATTCAAACTCTCATAAGTTTACAAATTCAAGCTCAGGGAAACAATGCCTTTTGTATGATTTAGAAAATTTCCGTCAAAAATGGCTCGTTAAAAAGTCGAAATTTGTCTGAAGAATAAAAAAAAACCACCCCGAGCACAAATATTCCGTTACTTTCATTAACGAAATTTGGATCAATTACTTTCGTTACGAAAATCGGAACAAAAATGTGACAATATAGCTTAAACCGAGCATCCCAAATTTCTATTTCGAAGATTTTTGTAAATTTTTGTATAAGTTTCATCATCATAAATTGGTTTTTTGTTTCAATGTAATCCAAGTAATTTTATTCGCTAGTATATTAAGAAACAATTTAACAATATAGCTTGAGGCGAGTATCCCAAATTTCTAAATCGAAGACTATTTGTCTCTAAACATTCAAGGGACAAACAATGAACAGCTTGAAGTATGAATCCAAATCAATCATCTAAACAGCTGAATTTAAGATTCAGAGCTTGTTGTTGGCTTTTTGTTGATCTACTCGGTCACTTTTGTAACTAACTTTCTTTACTTTACATTGAGAACTCTGATCGTATACTAAGTTGCCAACAAACCTTCACGATCTTTCTCGCCTACTTTTTCAAAAAACTATATCAACATTATCTCTGGGTTTTTGATTTGATTGTTAAGTAATCAGTTACGTAATCAGACCCGTGGGAAATTTCCTGGAAAATGTCTTTGGATACTGTGAACAAAAAATTGGTGGCTATCGGGGACGGTGCATGTGGTAAGACATCTCTGCTCGTGCGCTTTTCCAAGCGCGAGTTCCCCGTCGGCTATCAGCCCACTATCTTCGACAGCTACGTCGCCCAGATTACATTAGGCTCCACAATTGTCAAACTCAGCTTATTCGATACTGCGGGTGAGTTCACGGAGCCCGAAACAGTGAAACAAAAACTTTTTTCGTTTCGGAAAAGTTTTCTCTCAACTAATCTCACAAAAATTACAACCGGTCACTCTTTAATGAGTGAATAAGTCAATTGCACCAGAAACGAGGTTCAAGGTCGCATTAACTTTTCAGCTGAGATAATGTTATATAGTTGTTGAAGCGCGGCCGAAAACATTTTTTTTGTATGCAGAGTCGCTACCAAACTTTTTTTTGTAAAAGTCATCTAATTATCCAAATACCATCAGAAGTCAATACTGATTTATCATTTTGATTTAAAGTTTTTCAATTGTCATGGAAACTAAACAGCCAATCAATGCCAAAAAAATATGTAAATTAGCTCTGACGGCCCTACGGTGGCGCTCATGTATTCTACAACATTACAAAGTGGCTTTTTTCTAGATGAATTTATTTAAAACATTTAGTGCTTGTTCACGAAACGTGACGATTGTCTAAAATTACTATTTGAAGCTCTTTTGTAACAAAAACACTTTTTGACCATTTATTTTTAGATATAGATGTTTTAATGACAAGGCGTCTAAATAAAGCAAGACTCTTTGTATCAGGGCGAAGCTCTGAAGGTTACGAATGGTCATAAGCTGGTCTCGAACATTTTTAGATAATGAAATATTGACAAACTTTGATTTTGAAGCTGAATATTAAGAGTGGTCTATGGAACTAAAAGACCAACAAGACTGCTCGTATCAGGGCGAAGCCCTGAATTTTCCGACCGCTTTTTAATGTTTATGGAGCAGTAATAACATTTAAGAAATTGGCTCTTTTCCAGTTCCCCCCCTTTCAAATTCAATTTTGAAAAGTCAATTTAATGTTGTCACAATGCAATGAAATTTGGCGTGGTGAACAAATCGACAATTCTGAACAGACGTTACAGCGTACGTTACAGCGTACGTTTTTCATACGTTACAGCGTAACATCATGCATTTAGCCGTAATAACACGTAAAACAAATATAAAACTCGCTATTTTGAAAGGGGGGGAAACTGGAAAAGAGCCAAGAAATTAAATGAAATAAAACAAAATGAAACTTTTTTTTCTAAAATTTGAATTTTTTAATGAAAATCATCCCCCCACACGCCATATTAACTACAAAAGGATAGATTTCGCTCCTTGTAACAAATCAATTATGGCAACTAAGGTTCTTTCAACCAATTTGGAACGATTTCTAAGACGGATTAACTCTGCGCTTACGCGTTAAAAGCGCGAATTATATCGCGCGTTAATTGTCCCAAATAGGTCAAAATGGCAATCTTTAAACCCTCATAACTTTACGAAAAATGATAACAGGTAAAATATCTTTTCAAATTTAAGCTCAGGACAACAATACTTTTCGAATGATAAAAAAAAAATCCGTCAAAAATGGCTAGTTAAAAAGTCGAAATTTGTCTGAAGAAAAAAAAACCCACCCCGAGCACAAATATTCCGTTACTTTCGTATCGAAAGTCGGAACAATTAGCCTGTCTCAATTGAGTTTTAGAAAAACTTTTGAAGCACGATAAATCGTCACGCGTAAATTTTGCGCGTCAGCTTATCACAGTAATTTTGCAGTCACTCTTAGTCTATTAGTGAGCGTTTTACAACACTCTTCGAAGGAAATTCTAGTTGTCAGCGCGCCCATTCTGAGACCACGATAATTCTGAATGAAAAACCACCCCGAGCAAATATATATGTATCCCTAATTTTGTTGGGATATATAGCATGCTTAATCATTTCAACTTCAGGGACTACGCGTCAAATAGAGCGAAATATATTGCGCGTAAATTATTCCTAATTGGCAGTTTTCAAATTGCTATAACTTTACAAAACAAGATCACAAAAAAAACAAGACTGCTCGTATCAGGGCAAATCCCTGATTGTTCCGACTGCCTTTTAAGGTTTATTGAGCAGCAGTAATATCTAACAAAATCTAAATGAAACAAAATAAAAGGAAATTTTTTTTTCTAAAATTTGAAATTTTTTATGAAAATCATCCCCCCACACGCGGCTATGCTTTTTTCCTGAATTGAATTTATTTCTGGTGTATAAACCAATTGCTTTAAGCAATCGAATCAAGAACGGAACATTTTTCTAAATTTCTGTCGAAATTGTCTATTTTTTATATGTCTATTTTTGTATCATGTCTATTTTTAAATTACTGTCGAAATTGTCTATTTTTGTATAAGTTTCATCATCATAAATTGGTTTTTTGTTTCAATGTAATCCAAGTAATTTTATTCGCTAGTATATTAAGAAACAATTTAACAATATAGCTTGAGGCGAGTATCCCAAATTTCTAAATCGAAGACTATTTGTCTCTAAACATTCAAGGGACAAACAATGAACAGCTTGAAGTATGAATCCAAATCAATCATCTAAACAGCTGAATTTAAGATTCAGAGCTTGTTGTTGGCTTTTTGTTGATCTACTCGGTCACTTTTGTAACTAACTTTCTTTACTTTACATTGAGAACTCTGATCGTATACTAAGTTGCCAACAAACCTTCACGATCTTTCTCGCCTACTTTTTCAAAAAACTATATCAACATTATTTCTGGGTTTTTGATTTGATTGTTAAGTAATCAGTTACGTAATCAGACCCGTGGGAAATTTCCTGGAAAATGTCTTTGGATACTGTGAACAAAAAATTGGTGGCTATCGGGGACGGTGCATGTGGTAAGACATCTCTGCTCGTGCGCTTTTCCAAGCGCGAGTTCCCCGTCGGCTATCAGCCCACTATCTTCGACAGCTACGTCGCCCAGATTACATTAGGCTCCACAATTGTCAAACTCAGCTTATTCGATACTGCGGGTGAGTTCACGGAGCCCGAAACAGTGAAACAAAAACTTTTTTCGTTTCGGAAAAGTTTACTCTCAACTAATCTCACAAAAATTACAACCGGTCACTCTTTAATGAGTGAATAAGTCAATTGCACCAGAAACAAGGTTCAAGGTCGCATTAACTTTTCAGCTGAGATAATGTTATATAGTTGTTGAAGCGCGGCCGAAAACATTTTTTTTGTATGCAGAGTCGCTACCAAACTTTTTTTGTAAAAGTCATCTAATTATCCAAATACCATCAGAAGTCAATACTGATTTATCATTTTGATTTAAAGTTTTTCAATTGTCATGGAAACTAAACAGCCAATCAATGCCAAAAAAATATGTAAATTAGCTCTGACGGCCCTACGGTGGCGCTCATGTATTCTACAACATTACAAAGTGGCTTTTTTCTAGATGAATTTATTTAAAACATTTAGTGCTTGTTCACGAAACGTGACGATTGTCTAAAATTGCTATTTGAAGCTCTTTTGTAACAAAAACACTTTTTGACCATTTATTTTTAGATATAGATGTTTTAATGACAAGGCGTCTAAATAAAGCAAGACTCTTTGTATCAGGGCGAAGCTCTGAAGGTTACGAATGGTCATAAGCTGGTCTCGAACATTTTTAGTTAATGAAATATTGACAAACTTTGATTTTGAAGCTGAATATTAAGAGTGGTCTATGGAACTAAAAGACCAACAAGACTGCTCGTATCAGGGCGAAGCCCTGAATTTTCCGACCGCTTTTTAATGTTTATGGAGCAGTAATAACATTTAAGAAATTGGCTCTTTTCCAGTTCCCCCCCCCCTTTCAAATTCATTTTTGAAAAGTCAATTTAATGTTGTCACAATGCAATGAAATTTGGTGTGGTGAACAAATCGACAATTCTGAACAGACGTTACAGCGTACGTTACAGCGTACGTTTTTCATACGTTACAGCGTAACATCACGCATTTAGCCGTAATAACACGTAAAACAAATATAAAACTCGCTATTTTGAAAGGGGGGGGGGAAACTGGAAAAGAGCCAAGAAATTAAATGAAATAAAACAAAATGAAACTTTTTTTTCTAAAATTTGAATTTTTTAATGAAAATCATCCCCCCACACGCCATATTAACTACAAAAGGATAGATTTCGCTCCTTGTAACAAATCAATTATGGCAACTAAGGTTCTTTCAACCAATTTGGAACGATTTCTAAGACGGATTAACTCTGCGCTTACGCGTTAAAAGCGCGAATTATATCGCGCGTTAATTGTCCCAAATTGGTCAAAATGGCAATCTTTAAACCCTCATAACTTTACGAAAAATGATAACAGGTAAAATATCTTTTCAAATTTAAGCTCAGGACAACAATAATTTTCGAATGATAAAAAAAAATCCGTCAAAAATGGCTAGTTAAAAAGTCGAAATTTGTCTGAAGAAAAAAAAAACCCACCCCGAGCACAAATATTCCGTTACTTTCGTATCGAAAGTCGGAACAATTAGCCTGTCTCAATTGAGTTTTAGAAAAACTTTTGAAGCACGATAAATCGTCACGCGTAAATTTTGCGCGTCAGCTTATCACAGTAATTTTGCAGTCACTCTTAGTCTATTAGTGAGCGTTTTACAACACTCTTCGAAGGAAATTCTAGTTGTCAGCGCGCCCATTTTGAGACCACGATAATTCTGAATGAAAAACCACCCCGAGCAAATATATATGTATCCCTAATTTTGTTGGGACATATAGCATGCTTAATCATTTCAACTTCAGGGACTACGCGTCAAATAGAGCGAAATATATTGCGCGTAAATTATTCCTAATTGGCAGTTTTCAAATTGCTATAACTTTACAAAACAAGATCACAAAAAAAACAAGACTGCTCGTATCAGGGCAAATCCCTGATTGTTCCGACTGCCTTTTAAGGTTTATTGAGCAGCAGTAATATCTAACAAAATCTAAATGAAACAAAATAAAAGGAAATTTTTTTTTCTAAAATTTGAAATTTTTTATGAAAATCATCCCCCCACACGCGGCTATGCTTTTTTCCTGAATTGAATTTATTTCTGGTGTATAAACCAATTGCTTTAAGCAATCGAATCAAGAACGGAACATTTTTCTAAATTTCTGTCGAAATTGTCTATTTTTTATATGTCTATTTTTGTATCATGTCTATTTTTAAATTACTGTCGAAATTGTCTATTTTTGTATATGTTTCATCATCATAAACTGGTTTTCGCTTCAATGTAATCCAAGTAATTTGATTCGCTACCACACTAAGAACAAGACTGTTGGTATCAGGGCGAAGCCCTGAATGTTCCGACTGCCTTTTAATGCTTATGGAGCAGTAATGTCACGAAAAAGTTAAATGTAATAAATTAGAATGAAAAAAAAATCTAAAATTTGAGCTTTTTTGCGAAAATCTTATTAAGTACAAAAGGATAGATTTCGCTCCTTGTTACAAATCAATTCTGGCAAATAAGCTTCTTTCAACCAATTTGGAACTTTTTATAAGAAGGATTAATTCTCCGCTTACGCGTTAACAGCGCGAATTATATTGCGCGTTAATTGTCCCAAATTGGTCAAAATGGCCAAAATGGAAATCTTTAAACCCTCATAACTTTACGAAAAATGATCACAGGTGAAAAAACTTTCCAAATTTAAGCTCAGGACAACAATACCTTTTGAATGATATAAAAAAATTCCGTCAAAAATGGCTAGTTAAAAAGTCGAAATTTGTCTGAAGAAAAAAAACCCACCCCGAGCACAATTATTCCGCTACTTTCGTATCGAAAGTCGGACAATATTTTTGAGAGAGCTTTAGAGCGTCCATATTCTTAGGTAAACATTGTGCTCAAAATAGCTGTTTACAAACTCGTAATCTCTTTAAAAAAACTAGAACGAGTACAACATTTTCGTCGTCACTTTCTTCAAAAATCGGAATAATTAGATCTCTTCCGCTTCTTTAATGACCCCTACTTAAAACTCTTCGCTTATATATGAAAAATCGGTGCCAAACTCAAAATCTCTTTGTTCTTGGATAAGGTTACAACTTGCTTTAGCACTTTTTTAGTCCAAAGGGGCAGCTGCACTTTGCAAACTCAAGCAACAAAAAAGTGAAAAAGAGCTGAAAAAAATCATCCAAGTACGAGTATCAGCCGGAATAGACAATAAGCCTTCAAAATGTCCTGTGGTTGCTGGGGATCGAACACGTGAGCAGCTCACGAGACCTCCGTGTAATGAAGACTTTATGATTTTCTTTTTACGCAACCTTGAGTAGCAGTAAGCAGGCAACATTGAATGTGCTTCGGTTGACTGATAGCCAATTGATTGACCAGTAGATAGCAATCTAGTTGTCCATAGTTCTTAGAGTTGAAAACCGAATTTCACCCACAAAAAAGCAAATGAGATTACAAAAAATCTGACCTTCAAATTCGAGTATTGCCTAGATAATTCATTAATTTATTTCAAATATTTTTCCTGCTAAACTCGGAAATTTTATTCAAACACTTTCAAATAAAAAAATTTGAGGTGGTTTTTTTTGGAAAAATACAGTCTTACTATTTCTTCCCGAAAAAGGACTATATATTGAAACTCTTTTTATTATTGGACTCAGGCCTAAACAAAAACAGTTTTACCGTATTAAAGTAAGCTAGTAAGATTATCATCAAACAAAATTAAAGTTTGCCTAAAAAATTGTCTAATGAATCTGGCGTAACTTATGCAGAAATAATTTTTTGCTCATTTTTACTCCAGCACTGCTGGAAAAAGTTCCACCCGTTCAAGCATTTTGAAGTTTTAAAAAACACAATTAACGATAGCAAGGTGGATTTTCTGAAAATACAGGATCAATTAAATTCAAAATAGGTTTTCAGTTGCAGTTAGCAAGAGTTGTTGCACACTTACCTTTGGCAACTGTTACCAAATTGCTGAACGAAAATTTTTCTCAAATGACAACCAGCGTTATAAAATATTTTAGACTGCAAAGTAGTGTTACGGCTGAAAATTTGGGTCAAGTTTGACAGAAAATTGTAGAAAGACAATTTTTGCATGCTGGCGGTTTTAACATACACTCTAATCGAAAATTGAATCTAGTGTTGGTTGTTAGCTAAGCAACGAAAATTTAGTACGTTTTTAGGTTCCCGTCACTTTAGTCTACAGTTTTTTTTAGCCATCCCTGCGTGTATTTGGACATCTCATCGTTTTGAAGGTAGAGATAGCAGATGTACGGATGCTAAGGTTTACATATCATCCTACTTTCAAGTGTTTTGGTCGAAAATTAAGACCTAGCCTGACAAGTTCAGTGTTTTTTAAAGTATTTTGTCGTCCTACATCTCCTTCTATGTACTTTTTCCTTCAAAGCAAACTGTTGAACAAAAACTAGAGTTAGAAAACTTAGTTGCATTATTGCAGTGACCTTGTCAACTTGTTTGTTGGATTCATTTTCACCGTATTTTCCAGTCTGTTTGTTGGAGAAGGATTCAGAGAAAACCTGGTTTCTTTTCTGTATCGAAATAATACAACTTCTAGCTTGCCTCAGAGTGAAAATGCTTCAGCTACCTATTTTTAACTGAATCTTGTGTAAGCAATTTTATCAACAAACTTTTGTTTTAAAATTCTACTAGGTTTTTTCATCCGACTACTGCTAGCGAGTAGAATGCAACCTCAATTACAACAAGAAATGTTTGTGAAGTTGGGTGATAAACTATATTAAGACCTTTATAATGAAGCAAATAAAAAGTGCAATGCATAAAAACAAAAGGAACTTCTTTGGATAAATTTTTCGCCAGACGAAAAAGTTGCAATGTTTTGTTTTCAATGATTTTTTTTCTCACAAATAGATGCTTTCTTTGATGCTTTCCGTCCTCTACACTAAAAGATCTCCACTTTTAGTGTCATACAAACTGTTATACAAAGAATTGCATATATAAACAAGGGTAGCCGACTACTGTGCAAGTAACACAGAATGTTCCGTTCATAGTCTCTAAAAAGTTTTTTTTCTGCGCTGTGTAATAAAAAGATTTGGAGTTAAACTATAAATTGGGCATATTGGACAGTCATAAAAATATAGGCACACATGAGAACACTTTTTGAAGAAAAAAAGACTACAAAAAAGAAAGCATTTTTAAAAAGTCTCGGAATTAGACGAAAAATCATAAATTTCAAACCCTTTTTCTCGACGATGGAAAAATAACTTCAAAATTCTTAAATGCCGTTCGAATCATGACGGTAATGGCTTTAATATGATAAATCTTTCAAATTTTTCCGATGATTAGTTGTGGTAGCTAATTTTGCGTGGAAAACAAAAAAAAGGTAAAAACTAAAGCATAACCGAAAACACAGTTTTATAAACGGTCGGAGCAATTATACGAAATTGCGAGTTCTTACCAGCCCAAAAATTTGCTGTCAGGTTATCAGTTTATCCGAAAAAACACAAGCTAACGAATTCTGTCGCTAATGTTCTGGTTCCGTTTTTCAAAATTTGTGCCTTCGACTGCAGGTTTTCTCTTCACATCTTTCGGCAGTACTAAGGCAAGGTCTCCTAGCATCTCGTATCGCCTTGTGAGAGAACGCGCTGTATGTGTAAATCTTTTTTCTAGCTTTTGAGTGGTTTTCTATGTTTTACTCAGACCATCTAGGAAATCTGTAACTGACAACAGGCAACCAAAAAATCGTAACCGAAAAAATCAACTTATTATAACAATTAATCAATTACGAAACGTTATCGCTTTCCTTGAAGCTAAAATTAGAAATGTTTTTTAATGAATCACACTGTATAGTTAGTCTGCTGAACACAAGTAGGCGAACCAAATTTTTCTTTTTGATTTAATAAGCCAATTTTCCAATTGAAATTGTACATAATTATGTGCGATGTTTTTTTTTTCTGTGGATTCTCTACAATTTACCATCTATTGCTTTTCTCATACGGTTTCAGAGACTTCTTTTGATGTATTGAGTAAGAACTCGACTATAGTTTTTTAATGTTTTTGAAAAAAAATTTCTTCATTTTAGCATAGATCAACAGACATTTTTGGAGTTGTCCCTTGTTCCATATCATGATCTTCAATTTGATTGTATTTGACATGTCTTCGATTTGATTATAAAACTTTCTCTTTGTTCGTTTTCATTGTGACTGCCTGGCTATTACTTACTTCCAAGGTTTTTGAAATATTACTTTGTCCAGCCAGTTCAATTTAAATAAACTGTTTTAAATGAAGTGATTTCGTTTAAAAAATTTTGGTTCGCAGACAGTGTCAAAAAAAACTCATTTATACTCTGAGAAAAAACAGAAATGGCCATTTCTGTGTCGTGTGGCTGTAGAATATAGTAGGCTATTTCAGATATTTACAATTATCTCGGGAGGATTTATTCTACGCCAAGTTATTTTCTGCGTAAGTTTTACGTAAGCTCTCAGAATTTTAGTTTTTTTTGGGATACAATTCACTCACACCAATATTATATTTCCAACCACTCCACGAAGTGAGAAGAAACTATTTCCTAGGTTTAAATTTTACTGAAAATTGACTACACCCAGGGAAACGAGCAGAGAGTCTAGTGTGGTATCATATTAGGGTCTTAAGCCGTGTTAGCTTCGAAAAACTAATTAAAAGAGTCTCGGTTTCAAGAAAATTTGTTTCTTTTTTAGACTAGTTGGCACGAAATTAAAAACTATACTGTACCCTCATTTCAGTTTCAGAGTTTTTCTTCTACTAATGTTTGTATTTTTGATCTAATTCACTTGCGAATAATTGAAGAAAAAAAAACAATTTTTGGCAAACTTTCTGAGCTTTTCGCGCAGGAACTGGTTGTCCTCGCAATAATTTTAGTTGGTATAAATGTCTACGTCCGCACACGCAAGAATCTAACACGACTCTAAACTGTTTCTTTCTTAAAAATTGGTTCATTACTTGACGTTAGTTATCGAATTTTTATTCTTTTCATCAAACAGACCTTTGCTGCCGTTTTTATAGATGTCTTGATTATTTTTATGTTGCAATATGAATAAACCGACTATTAGTCTCAATACAAGTTTTGATGACTGATACAAATAGTTTTCTCGGATTCCACGTCCCAAAATTCAAGCTGCAAAAATATCTTGTTCCCATAAAAATTTGTAGAAAATCCACAAAAAAATTTACAGTGGAACTCAAAATTCTGTGACTATTCAAACTCCGGCAATTTGACGCACAGGCACAGAATTTTGCCATAATTATTGTTCCGACGTTCAAAGAAAAAAAAACGGAACATTTGTGCTCGGGTGCTTTTTTCTCAAGACTTTTTTCGACTTTTAACCAGGAATTTTTAACGAATTTTTATTGTATCAGCCTGTATTGTTGTCTTGAGCTCAGATTTAAAAAGATATTTTACCTCCGATCAGTTTTTTAAAGTTATATGGATTTAAAGACTGCTAATATTTGGATCAATTAACGCGCGATATTTTTCACTCTATCAACGCGTCAGCGGAGATTTAATCGCTCCAAGTTGGTTGAAGCAGGCGAGTTGTCATAATTGCTACGTTACAAGGAGCAAAATTTATCACTTTTTCTCCGTTTTTTGTATTGTTTCTGATTGAAAAATGCAATATTTTTAAACCAGAGCAGTTTTTGCATAAAAAACTATGCAATTTTCAATCAAAAATTAAAAAAAAGAATCATACTTTTTTGAGATTTTTTTGTAAACTGTTCTCCCAACATGGACCCGATACATAGACCTTAAAAAGCACTCAAATCATTCAGGGCTTCACCCTCATACAATAGCAGTCTTGTTGTTCCGACTTTTGAAGAAAACGGAATATTTATGCTTGGTGTTTTTTGTCAATTTTCGACGATCGAAATAATAGCTTTTTTTATTTTTATGCCCATTGAAGATATCGATTCCTTGAAATCAAATTTGAAAAGATTTTTTACCTCCAATGCTCTGTACTAATTTATGCGCGCTTTGTAGATTTTATCTATAGCCGTGAAAGAGTAACGCGAATTATTCATGCATGGCGATTTATCCCGCACAATAAAATCGTTCCAAATTGAATTGAGGCTAGCTATCGTTTGTATTAATTTCGTACGACTCAAATGTTCACCCTTGATCTTGGTATTGTCCAAAACTTATAGTTTTTCAATATTTTCTTTTCTCAAAAACTATTCGAGATGGGTTAAGGAACAGTCGAAACATTCAGGGCTTTGCACTGACATACGATTAGTCTTGGTATATAATTAGTTCGGAATAGATTGATTTAGCAATGCACAGAAACCAAACGGCCTTGCCTTAGCGTGAGATTGAATATGGAATATTTAACAGAACTACTAAGAAAAGATCTGATTAAATTGGATGGGGACGAAATGTCACTTTTCTCATTGCGGCGAACTGCCCACCAATTGTTGCTTGTGAAGAATCGATGACAATGTTGCTTTTTTTTGTAATGTTCTGTCTTCTTTTGTCTGTAGGTCAGGAGGACTTTGACAGACTGCGTCCGATTGCTTATCAAGATGTTGACGTGGCCTTGATGTGTTTCGACCTTACTCAGGCGGAGAGTCTGGAGAACTGTGAGAACAAATGGAAGGGCGAACTTGATTACTTCATGAAGAGCACCCCCTTCATACTCGTGGGGCGAGTACTCTTCAGTAGCGGATCTGGGGGGGGGGGGGGGGGCTTTGGCGCCGATAAGTTTTTTTTGAGGGGCCGCCTCACGCCAAAAATACGCCCAAAAATAGACTTTTTGGACTGCTTTTTTTTAAAAAAAAAAAAGTTCTCTCGAAAAAATTCTAGTTCCGCCCCAGTGCTCATTGCTTTTGTTTTTTGTTTAATTTTATGTTTTCAGTGATAGTTTTGTCCCCACAATATCGCGCTACCAAAAAAAAAGAAGACTCCAGTAAGGAGTCGCTTTCTTTCGAGGCATCCAACATATTTTAGCAATTTTTTAGAATCCGAATCGCAAAGTTCGCAATCGGGATAAAGGCTGATGCCAAAGTGGGTTTTATCTGATGCCAAAATTATACTTGATCTTCATGAAAGTTTCTTTGCGCCAACTAAAACTGTGTAATACATTTGCTATAGCTACTCAACAAAGAAATCGGAACAAAAATAATGTAGTAATTAACTAAAACTGTCTGGATTCCCAAATAAAGTTCAATCCTCGATCGAATGACTTCCTAAAATTTGACTTCCTAAAAGAAGACTCTCTGACCGCATTTGATTGCTTTGAATCATTTAATATTTTGAGTACTTCAAACTGTTTTCATATTTGATTAGTTATGTGTTTGTCATTTAGGTGTAAATTGGACAGTCGTGAGGAAATGACGGGAGACAGCAATTTAGTGTCCACTCATCAGGGCCAGGACATCGCCAACAAACTGGGCGCAGCACGCTACATGGAGACGTCGGCTAAGAGGGGCGACAACGTCGACGACCTGTTCGATCAAGCCGCCCGACTTGCATTCAAAAGCTCCCAGGGCGGTGGATGCTGTGTTATCTGCTAGACACTGCTCACTTCTATCCTAATTCAGCCCACTTATGATATTTGAAGATAACTTTGGATTGTAATTAAGAAGATAATATATTTTTTATTCACATTACAGGCCTAGTGTTTCTTCAATTTTACAAATGTGGACAGACAACTTGACCATGTCCGACTTTTATTTTAGAAAATCTCGAAACAATTCGCGCAAATTTTCTGACTCTAAGAAGTCCGATGCGAATTGTTTTGAGTCTTTTTCATACAAAGCAACCCCCCCCCCCCAAAAAAAAGGAGTGGGAAGGAAGTATGGCGTAGATTCTGTTTTTTCTCCAACGCAATTTGACTACCTCGAAGGCAACTGGAAGAGGGTCTAGTCTGGTATCTTATGATATGAAGATCAACCTTTGATTGTAATTAAGAAGGTAATATATTTTTTATTCGCGTTCACATTACAGGCTTAGTGGTCCTACCACTTTACAAATGTGAACAGGAAAATTGACCATTTCCGACTTTTATTCAGCAATTTTAGATATCTCGAAACAATTCGCTTGTTTGAGTGTCGAAAAAATTGTCAGAAGAATTGGTTTTCAAATTTTTCAACTTTTTTTTCGTAATAATACTTTACTTTTATTATCGAGATCGATACAGGATTTGATTGAGCGCTTTTGAATCAAAAGCTTGTGTAATTTTACCTGACTTAGACCTAATGACAACAAAGTGCAGCAGCGCAGAGTACTCAAAATATTATGAGCCAACTTCCGACAAGAAGTCGCAAGCTCAAAACTATCTGGAGTATATTCTTCTATTCAATTCAGAACATTGAAACGTTTTTTCCCCTCAATTTTCGGTTCATTGTGAGATATGCAAACTGTGGATCTAAATAGAGTGAGGTTAGTAGCAAACTCTTTGTCATTGAGCTGGGCAACTGTGATTCGAACCCCGATCCAATCACAGAATTAAACAAAGTTACAGAAAATAGTACACGCTTTACTGTTCAATGTTTGCCGACGAAAGTAATGACCAAATTTAAAAAGAGT
The DNA here is from genome assembly GCF_963678635.1 of Symsagittifera roscoffensis. Classification (NCBI taxonomy): domain Eukaryota; kingdom Metazoa; phylum Xenacoelomorpha; order Acoela; family Convolutidae; genus Symsagittifera; species Symsagittifera roscoffensis. The sequence continues at coordinate 18,026,602 of NC_087064.1, forward strand.
GAAGCCGCCTTCAATATTGGTCAAAATTTTCTTAGACGAAGTTGTAATGTGCAGTTCAGTTTAACACCCGGGTTGACGTCATACAAGAAAAATTCATATCATACTATTTCATATATGGTGTCTATGGAGAAAAAGCTTATCATACAATTTTGAATGAGGAAAATGTATGACAAGCATTTTTCAATCGAAAGTTTTTTTTTGACAATTATCTTAAATTGGTTTTAAAACTCAAGCAAAACAATTTGGTGGCAGTTTTGGTTACATGAGAACATTTTGACATCAAAAAAATTTTTTCGAACAGAAAATGCTTATCATACAATATCATATATGAAAAATTTATTATGTGCATTTTTCCATAGAAAAATACTGAGGTTAAAATTATTCTATCCCTTTTTTTGGTTGCCAACTTGATTCTGTGCTCGAATAGTTTCTCACAATTTCACAAAAAATTGCGTTTGCTATTTTCATAAAATCTTTGTGATAAAAAGCATGACAAAAAACTTGTTATTTAGTTCTAAAATGTGGCAAAAAATGCTTATTCTGAAATTTCATAGTATGGAAAAATGCTTATCATGCTATTTTCATACTATTTCTTTGGTCGATAAAAAAGTAAGAAATAGTATTAAAAGCATTTTTTGCATAGTATGAAATTCTATGATAGGCATTTTTTGTCAACCCGGGCAGCTCATAAATTCAGGTTGTCACTCGTTATTTTGTAACACCTAGACGGTTTCCAATTGGTACCAAAAAATTAGTTTTCTATCTGCATAAGTTTGTGTGGGTGCTAACATCATTTCGATGATCAAAATGCCTCGTGATGCGAACGTGCAAGTCAGATATACATAAGTGAGTTTTTCTAATTAGTAGAAAAATGGACTCTCAAATCGCCAGAATTGCTAGTTATTCGATTAAGAACTGAGAAGTGACTCTTACAGTTAAATTAGCAACAGTGAAAAAGCTTATTATGAAGATACGTATAAACAAACCACCTTTTGGATTTAATTTTTGTTTTTCAAATCAAAACAAACATCTGCATAGTTTGCATGTTTAACAGCAATAAACCAAAAACGCCTTTTCTCGTCGAAAACCAATCAGATATTCGAATTCATGCGTTAAAAGCTTTGGTAACTTAATCTATTATTTATTTGAATGCACAAGAAGTTTCAAATCAGAATTAATCTAATGTAAATGGCTCAAAATAATGCACGCGCTCTCTTACCGCAAATAAAAAAATGTAAATGTACGCGAAAACATACCACGCAAAAGCACGGCTACAAATAAACACGCGAACAACAAACATCAAGTCTCCTTCTGCTTCAAAAATTTATGAATGAAAAATTTCAGATTTGGATTACTTGATTTTAACGATTAATTAACTTTTTCTATTTATTCTTATCTAAAAATACTTGGTTATTTCATCATTTACTTTGTGAATGATACGTAAGAATCGAGCATGGTGCAATTTCCAAACCGAGAACTATGCAAAAGCAAAACAGACTAAAAATATATCAGTCGACAGAAAATTTGATTAAAAAAAACTGTCATGGAGCCTTGAAGTTCGAGATCTAGCTACTTGTTCTTGTTTTACCTCATAAAATCACCTTGCTGAAATCCATTCTGTTGATCGTTGTAAATTTTGTATTCATTTAAATAATTAATTCGGAAAGAAAATGCGAACTGTCCAAAAAAAATTAATTTATTCAAAATAACTTCTGTGAGCTTTATGATTGATCTAGTGATAATTTGTAAGATTCTGTAAGTTTCGAGTTAAAATGTCGGTGTCAACGACAACAACGGAATGGTTCGCTGCACCCTATCTGGACGAGGAAGGTCAGAGGAACTACAAACCCCTAGATCGGGACATCTTGCAGCTTCCAGTAATAGTATCTCTACAAGGCGCGCTGGAACTGGTAAACATGAGTGACGAGGATGCTCGAAAAGGTACCTACACTCAAGATAACATCCCCACAATAGAACTGGACGAAAACCCAAACTACGAAGCAATGACGCACGAACAGAAGTTAAACTCTCTGAGCGTGGAAGTTCGCATCTTGAACGAGGGCGTTTTAGCTTTACGGGAGGCCACCTACTACCCTACTTTCTTTTCAGCCCCAATAATAACGGGCTGCTCAATTAATAACTTCTACGACTATAGTATCATATCTATACACTATTACATTCTTCTGCGCAAACATAATAACCGAGAAGGAAGAGTGACAAGGTACCGATACTTCCGAGACGCTCCCGACAGGAGACGTGCCTTGAACAACTTCTACAAAGCCATTCAGTTGTTAATACGAGGCAGAGATTTGAGTGTCATCAAAAACATAGAGACACACGAGTGGAAACCCGAAAAAGTACTAGTGATGCTCAACCCGAGAAGTGGATCCGGAAAGAGCATGAAAGTATACGACCAGTTGGTGTCCAAGATGTTACGACAAGCTGCGATGGAAGCGAAGCTAGTTGTGACGTCATATAAGAACCACGCGAGTGAGTACGCACTTCGGGAACGACTGGACATATACGCCGCAATTCTTCTAATCTCGGGCGATGGACTCTACCACGAGTTCCTCAGCGGCATGATGGAACGACCCGACAGACAGGAAGCGGGACGGGTGCCGGTGTCGATTGTTCCGACCGGCTCAAACAATACCCTAGCTGGGTCGGTGCTGAAAAGTAGAGGCGAACACACGAAGAAGAAGTACGCAGCCGCCAACTGTATGTTTGCCTTCATCAAGGGACAGCGACAGGCGTGCGATGTCGTCCAAATACGCAGTAGCAACCTCGTCTTCTACTCAGGTTTGTTAATGAGCACATTTTTGTAACAACAGGCAAATAACGGTGGAAAAAGCTCAGTAAAAACGCTAGAAGTTTTGAGTGTACAAAAATATATGGTGCTTTCTAATTTTTTTTCTGAAATAACATGAAAAATGGTTTGATTGTTTAATGTGAAAATGAAGCATAAATAAGCGAAAATATATAAATGCATATGTATAAATAAATGACGCATAAAACTAAGAAGCATAAATTATTTTGAAGTTAGCTCAACACTAGTCACGCTTCGCATCACTCGCGATAAACGTAGAAATAGTCTTTTCACAGACTGAAAAAAGTATTATGAAATAGCACGAAGTCATCCTAAAATTTCCCAGGTAGTACCCGGGTTCATCAATTTACCTTAAAATGCGAAAAATTACCGTGTCACGCAAGTTTTTTAAGTTAACTGTTTGTTATACATTTTGAGTGGTTGAGAAACGTTTTAGGATTAATTGAAACATGATTTTGCGGAATTTTGTAACAAAGCTCGAGATTATTATTCTGTGGGTTTTGGATATTCGCAATAGATACACCTGTAACTACCCATCCTACAAAATGCACATCTTTTTGGTAGCTAATGATACTGAGACAAAACTTGCTACTGTGTTGCGTAGAGGTGTCTAAAACTGTACTTATTTTGGTTCGCAAGCTCATCACCCCGCGTTTTCAACCTTTTTTTTTTCTTAATCTCATCTCAGATAACCCCAGAATAAGGTTACAATTAGATTACAATTAGATTACAGACTACCCAACAATATAACTTCTTTTTAAAAATCAAAATCAGACTTTCTTGAAAGTGAACCTGGAATAATAGCGTCGATAAATATCAAAGCTTTAAAAGCGAACGTTTTTGCGAAACAAAACGAAATAACACTGCTCGTATATCAGGGCAAAACCCTTAAATTTCCGACTGCAATTAAGGCCAATTGAAAAAATTTTCGGTTGATTAATTTACAAAATACTTGTGAAAAAAGGTGTTTTTAGCTTCTCGTTTTGAGATAATAAGATTAAGTGGCTAAACCAAACTCAAGTTGGAATGCATTAGTTTGCTTCTTAAGCGTGTTATAGTAAAGCAATCGGTCGCACTTTAATTATCCCAATTTGGTCAGGTTAGCAATTTTCAAACGCTCGTAATTTTACGAATAGTGATCACAGGTGAAATATCTTTACGGATTTGAGCTTAAGATAACAATATCTCTCAAATCATATACAAAAGTTCCATGAAAAACGTTTAATTAACAAGTCGAAAATAGAGACTGAATAAAAAAACCATAACAAGCATAAATATTCTTCACTTTCTTGGAAAGTCGGAACAATTAGTAACCAAAAACGACTAGATTATTCAAAAAATATACTTGATTTCGAAAACATTCTAGCTAATAAAAGAATAATTTGCTGAATTTAATTGAAATATGGAATGGAAACTGGTTGTGACCAAAAACTTGATCTTAAAGTAAACCTATCTTGATTTTCGAACCATCTAAATTTGTCGTTTTTTTTAATTGTCAACAAACAACGCAATATCTAAAGGGTTTGCCAGCCCCTAGTCCCCACCTATCGTCCTCACAAAGGCGCGATTGTTCCAGAATCAAACTGCGGATAGAGACAGCTTTTTTCAAATGCGAGTCAAGACAATGCGTCAAGACAATGACTATACTAAATAGAGACAGCATTTTTGAAATGCGAGTCAAGACAATTTGTTTTTTTTACGTCTTTGGGATGCTGCAGGGATACGTCTCCGGGATACGTCTCCGGGATGCTGCAGGGATACGTCTCCGTTTTTTTACGTCTCCGGGATGCTGCAGGGATACGTCTCCGGGATACATCTCATTTTTTTACGTCTCCGGGATACGTCTCATTAAAAGTATATACAAAGAAGAAATAAGCAAACTTTTAGCTTAAGTTGGTCAACGCGCACAAAAAAAATTCTTTTGTCTTCGTAAACAAGCATAGTATTGTGCTCTTTTTCGTTTAGGACTTGGTTTTTTGTTACTTCCTTTAGCACCATGTAGGTTATCTCTGTTTTCAACGCGTGAATGAGGGATTATTTGTTTAGCTAATTGAGACGCATTTATTTTTGAGATGCTAGAGGCATCTTGTGAATTACGAATAGTTTTTCAGGCATCGTTTAGTACACTTAATTGGAATACTACTATAGTTGTGTAGTTAAAATACGACTTAATTTGAAAGAATTTATCGGCAATAAATAGGGGTTAATTGGTGTAGCGTTGCCTCGTTACGGGGTTATAAAGAAGGGGTGTAAACATAGGGGGATGAATAATGTGTGGATGAAGAGCGGGACACTCTTCTTTTTAACTTGTAACATTTCATTTTGAAGTTTCTTAATCGGGTCTATCTGATAATGTTACAAAACTAACCCGCCGATGATATGCTGATCTTACTGTATTGCTGGGTAACTTACACGCAAAGCACGCCCATATTCGCATAAACCAAACAAATAATTAGCGCGTAATACGCAAGTAGGGATAGATTTGCTAAGTCGGGTTTGATTTTGAAAATTTGAAGGATTTGCAGAACTTTTCATTGAAACTTTAAATTAACGAACTAAAAAATTTAGCAAAAAATTTGACCAAATTTAAAATCTAATTGAAAGATTTTGAGAAAGTATTCACGGACTTTAATTTGTACAGTCAGGTAAATTTCATTGAACTTAAAAAAACTCAAAAATTGAAACGAAGTCCAGAAAACGCCCTTAATTTCAACCATATTTCAAAAATACATTGTAGGTTTGATTTTTACGTGTTTTTTGCAGCCAATAAATTTTCAATTTAGGCCCATTTCTGATCAGAATGATTGTTAAAAACATCAGTCGTCGGCATATATCAAACTGATTAACTTGGAGCAAAAAACTTCTAAGTTTCCACCCATACTTTTTGTTTATTTGAAAAAATGTTCAGTGCACATGTACTACTTACATCACTGGAAATCAACGCTCATCTTGGCATGTTGCTGATTCTCGGTAAAAAGTTCTTGACTTTGAGCGGAAGTTTCATCTCAGCAACAAATTTGATTCAGCCTGGAAAATACCATAGTTTGTTCTTTAATCTCGCAATACAGTAATACTCTCTTATAACATTTAACAAATTCATCGGACAACGTCTTATATTTTTGAATTATTTCTGACCTTCAGACAGAGAAATGGCGTTAAAATTGCAATCAAGTTTTCAAAACTGCATTTGAACTGCTAAAAGAGCATTGGAAAATGATTGCGGTTTTTCGGAAAATTTTATTTTTGCATTATTCAAGAGCACAATTGAAAAAACTTTTTCATTCAACAAAGATTTGTCATGTAATTTTTCGGAGCAAAAAAACATATAAAATGCCGACACACAGGCAAACGCGAAACTTCAAAGAAGTATTTCGATTTATTCTAAGTTGGAAGGTCAAAATTATTTGAGAAATATAAAACCTTGTCTGATAAATTTGTTAAACGCTATAAAAAGCTCTGATTATTGCTCTAGGAAATCTAAAAAGAAAAAAACAATCTAAAGAACAAAATAAGCTTCAGTTAAGTGCCAGTAGCATGATATGATCATTATATTATCGGCAGCAATAATACTACTACATGAAATAATCAGCAGCAAAAATACTACCGTAACTGATAAATGCAGTCACCGAAGCAATATGGGATCTACTTAACAATCCCCCTTCAATAGGGGGGGGGGGGGGGGGAGATTGTTAAGTAGATCCGCAATATGTATTGCTGTTAGGCCAGTTTTGAGCAAAAACGACGAGTACCAGAGATTACACAGGTACCTCTGACCTCACCGCCGATCTATCAAAAAATGAGAAGTTTGTCTTATAAAATTCCGTTTGTTAATACTTTTATACCTTTCTGCCTCAATTATTTTATTGATTTATACTTTTTTGTGCACTCTTTTACGTACTATTGGGCCTAGCTAGATCAATCTGTTTTAAACCAATGGTTTGATGCCAGATGAGAGCTTATTGCCCTCACTGTCATTGCCATTTCTATCTGATAGTTTCAAAGAGAGCGCATAACAGCTATGAGAAGTTTCTGCTGCATATGTGTTGCAGCGGTATCCTTGGGCCGAAAAATTGCAATGTGTTTTTTGTTTCCATAATTTAAAAAAATGATGCAAAAGATTCGTGCTCGGTGTGTTTTATCTCTTCAGACAAATGTTCACTTTTTTAACTAGCAGTTTTTGATAGATTTTAAAAACGCGCTCTGAAAGATATTGTAATGTTGATGCGTTGATCTTAATTTTAAAAATATTTCACTTGCGACAATTTTATATGTTTTTGGGGTTTGCACGCTTCAATTTGATCAATTTGGGACAAAAAAATGCTCGTAAAAGTTCCCTTTTCCATCTAAGCGTAGCGTAAGCCTTTTGAGCTAATTTGATCTTAAATCGAATGCTTTCCTTATTAGGCCTGTACTACACGTGGGGGAATTTGGCAACTATCTATGACAACAGTCGAAAACTAGCTGTACTCGGAGGTCTCCGACTCGTACCCTGGATCCTCATCAAACTCATCCGCAACAAGGGCACCTATGGACGCCTATGGTATCGACACGCCTCCGCGGACCCAGGCAGCGAGCTAGTAGAATTACAGAATACCTGTTTCAGCGTATTCCTTATTTGCAACGTCAGTAACATCACTTACAAAGTTACAGCATGTGATGTGCAACCAGGGTCCGGAAAAGCAGTGCTCTGCTACGTGAAATACCCAATTAGCCGAAAAAAGCTTTGGAACCTGCTAAGTCAGGTGAGACGTGGCGAGAATCCGTCGGCTTCGCATGAGTTCGAGACGATACCGATTCAAGCGTGCGTGTTTGAGCCGAGAAGACGCGACGCCGGAGTCGCACTATGCGACGGGGAGGAGTTGCCGACCTCCAAAATTGAAATGGGAGTGTTGCCAAAGTTTGCATGCTTAAAATTTTGACGAGAATTCTTGTCTTTGAATTGTCATATAATATTTCCATAATTCAGATAGACCAATTTCTATTGTAATAAATTTTTTATTGAAAAAATTTTACCATTACAATCGAATTACTAAATCTTCAAGCAGGGGACGGATCTAGGATTTTCTCAAGGGGGGAGGGGCGGATTTGCAAAAAATGTTCGAAATTTTTGGTCGACCCTTTTTTCTAAAAAGATTGTTTTGGCCAAATTTTCTGCGCCACAGGCAAAATTTTGAAAAAGCAAAGCCGAAAAAAAAGATGTTTTTAGCCACTTTTTGAAAAACTTTGACCAAACTTACAAAGGGTGGACTCTTTGTGTCGGCAGGGAGTCGAATCTCTGAAGAAGGAAGCGTCCCCCCCCCCCCCTCAAACCCGCCCCTGCCTTCAAGGATCCTAAAGCAATTACCAAGTTTTTATATTTCTACAATACTTGTCGTCTAAAAAAGCAAAAGAATCTTACAGCAGAATTTTATCTTAAATATGACAGTTTCCTTTCAGTGATTAAAGCAGCCAAAATACTTCAGCAATTTAAAAAAAAAGCAAGAGAGCAAACATTAGGTAAACCTGAAATGGATTTGGAGGCCCCTGATTTCTAAGACTGCTTTTTAATGTTAGCTGAAACGCGGCGGTCCTTTTTTTGAGATTTCGAAAATGTTTGATGCTGTTTGTTTTGTCTGTTAGTTGATTTTTTTAAGTTAACCACAACTTCAAAATTCCAAGACAAGTTCATTTGTTGTATTTTATACTCGTTTAACTTCCATTAAGAATATACTCGGTCAAGAATTTGGTTACATTAAATTTCTTGTAATTGTATGCACTTTCTATTATCAACTTTTGTGAATATTAGGACATTTCTGAGAATTATTTTTTATCCAAGCACTTTGGATTGAATTCATTACTTTCTTGGATTGTTTTCATTATAAAGGAACTATATTCTAGAGTTCTTTTTTTTGGAGCCATTTTTGGTTCCTCAAAGTTTCAAAGGGTTAAAATAAACTGGTTTTGCAATCAGAGTAATTTACCGCAGAGGTGGTGGGTGAGACAAGAAAAGTGATCTCCTTATCTCAAGTTAACCTAAAACAAGTTTTCCGTGAACAAATTTTCTTACAAACCTCTTTTCTTTGGAAATGTTTTATTTATTATTCCGTAACAACTTCCAGAGTCTTTCCCATTTGACCTAGAGGTAACCCCGAAGCCTTTATATCTTAGGTCTGGGGTTCGAAGCTCGGCTGAACCTTAATGTTTTTTTTTCCAGTATGTGATGCAATTGAAAATATTTTTTTTTCGGTAAAAATTGAATAGTCGGACTTTTGTTTGTCTGCTCATGTTTTCTCGTCTTAGTTGCCAAATCACTTGCTCGTGCTGTAAGTAGCTTTCATTGCTGCATCAATTGCAAATGCTGTTGATGCTAGTTTCATTGGAGCCTGAATGACTTAGAATTTTTTTATTAACACTTTGTTTTCGGCTCAACCGGTGGCTACTCAAAGATTGCCGGCTTAGTTGCACATTACGGATTTTTTTCTACTGTAATCAATTTTAATTGTAATTACAAGTCAAAGTGTTATTCTTTGTAGTTTCAAGTGGGACTTAATGATAAATTTTTTTAAATGGAACCACACTGTTCTCTGCTCAACTTGTGACCACTCAAAGATTGTCGCTTTGTTTCCTCTTTGGAAGTTTTGTTCCGTCGCTAACTAAATATTTAAGAGTCTAGCATCTTTGCCTAGAATGAACTTCTATCGAGACTTACGAGACTTAATTTTTGTTAGACCTAAAATTTTTTAAACATTTTCATTTTTCGACTTCTTATTTTTCTTACGTTAGTTGTATCAACTGTTTTTGACTGCTTGTGAAGCGTAAAAACAACCCTCCCCTCCTAAAAAACGCAAAAACTAAACGCTTACCAACAAGGAGCCCAACTAAAGCTGAAGACAACAAGGGGCCCAACTAAAGCTGAAGGTGCGTGCGTGTTTGATATTATTTGATTTTTATACGCTGACGCGGGACGAAATGCGTAATTTCAAAAGTTGGATTTTCTCCAAAACCTTAACTGATTTTCTACTTAAAAAGTCAGAAGAACGAAAACTTTTGGTTATTGATATTTATTCAAGGACTTAATATCTTTGATAAAAAAATTATGGTTCCGCAATTTCAACAGGAAAAATTCTCGCAACAGGTTCTTTCGATTGAATTTTTCATCTCAGACTTGACAGAGTAGTTGTTTAGAAAATTTCAAAAGTTTTCTAGAAAATGGTGGGGGTCAAAAATTGTCCTTTTCAAAAGAGCGGTTGAGGTCAAAAGTTTTCCTTTTGAAAAAAAAACAGGTCGTGGCCGCTAAAGTAGAGAAGATTCTCAAAACTGGGTTTTTCGATTGAACACTTATCCTGAGAATAGGCACAGTAGTTTTTGAGTAAAAAACGATCAAAGTTTCAAAACTGTGACTTGTTTAAAAGCCATGACTTCAAAAAAAGAATTGGACGTGGGCAATTATAAAGGTCGGGGTTCAACAACCTGTGGTTCCGATTAAGCCTATATCAGATTCGATAGGACAGTTTTAGGGACAGTCGAAAAGACAGTAGAAAAATTCTACTTTCGAGAATCATAACTTCTTGTTTAAAACATTTGGGCGTAGCCGTTTATGCCGAAGATAAATACGCAACCTGCAATTTCGATTGAACCTAAAACTCAGATTTGGGAGAATAGTTCTCGAGAAAAGTTTAAAAACGGTCAAAAAAATCAAAAAATTTACTTTTCCGAGTGCCATAACTTTAAATATTAAAAATTTGGGTGTCGTTGCGCAAGCAAAAAAAATGTCCACAACCCGTATTTTGGATTGACCCAAAATCTCAAATATGGGAGAGTAGTTTTTGAGAATATTCCAAAAGTTAAGAAAAGGGTCAAAAATTCAAATTTTCCGAGGACGATGCCTTTTTTCTTAAAAAAAATTGTGAATGGCAGCTAATGCAGGGTGGCTTCTCAATACCCGTTATCAACTACAAACCGACTATCTCAGATTTCAAAAGTTGATTTTCAGGAGAAGTCAAAAAGATTCAAAAAACGGTCAAAAATCAAAAAATTGACTATTCTGAGGGCCATAACTTTTTGTGCAACAAAAACTAGTCGTAGCCGTTTATGCAGAGGACTTTTTGAAATCCGACCGTTCACTGAAAACAAAATTTCAGATTTCAGAGTGAAATTTTTGAGTAACAAAAAATCAAAATCAGGGGTCAAATAATTTTCAACCGATTTTTTGAAGGCTGTAAAGAGTAAAAAAAAGACAAGGATTAAAAAAAGAGACCAAATTATTTCCTTGATAGTCATTGTTTTTATCAACTTTTGCAATAAGTGAAAAAAAAATTCCGAAGGGTCTCAAAAAATTTTAAGCAAGTATACCAAGCCAGACATCTGAATTTCAAATTAACAAGTGATCAAAAATTACGAAGCGGGACAAAGCCGAAATTCTTTGAGCAGACACCAGATGAGCCGGAAAAAAATGATTTTTTAAAAAAAGTTGTAAAGTTTTAAATCCCCGCTGAAAATACAATCAACAACACTTGAAACTAACATGATATTTGCTAACAGCACAAAAAAAATTTGTGATGTGGCAACTAAGCCGACAAAACTTGAGCAGATAGAAAGTCTGAGAAACACTGAAAAAAAAAACAAGATCCGACCGTGATTCGAACACGAGACCTTAAGATATAAAGGCGGCGTTACCTAGGCCAATTCCGAAGGAACCTGAAAGATGTTAGATTCAAACTGGACAATTGGAAAAGAGTATTGAACGCAAGGAAAGTGAAAAATTTTCCCGAAATTCAAACTAATAGATGTCCTTAAAGCTCTTTGAACTTGTAAAACAATGTATGATGGACTTTTTTGTTAAAATTAACCCTATTTGAGAAAACTGGACCAATAGGAAAATATTTTATTTCTCGGGGAAATCTGATAATTAATTTCAATTTTCGAAATTAGAAGTCGATCACGTTTTTGTGATTTTTACAATTTTGCTGTTCGATAGTGGAGTTTGCTTTCCTTTTTACAATAGAAATGCACTGAATTTAAAAACAAATCACAAGTCAAACCGCGAAAAAACAAAATTGAGCGTAAACAAACTTTAAGACTTCTTCCTGAAAAAAAATCAGCAAGACTTACATAAGAGTACTCACTGCGTTCATTTAATAATAAGAGTACTCGCTTAATAATCAAGCAAGCTTAAAATTAGTAGGAAAAATTGTTTACGGAAAAAAGTCTATTTTCCCGATTGGAAAACACTTGTTTTTATAAAATAATGAACAAATGCAAAAAAAAAAATAAAAACTAATATTTGTAAAGTGATATGTAATTATAGCCGACAGACAATTGGAAAAACGACCATGAACTCAAGGAAACCAAGAAGAGTATTGTTTTTTTTCTGTAAGACTTTGAATTGAACAGAAAATCAAAAATACCTTATTGCGCTTTCAATTTTAAATCTTTGTTTTGAGCTTTTTGAGAACACTGAATCTAAATGTAATTCTTTACTTCCAATTGAAGCTACAAATTGAAATGCTCTATCAGATTTTATTAAGTTGTGCTTGAACCAGTTGCACTTTTGCAGCTGAAGGTTGTATTTTGCCTTGGAAAAAATCGGGAAAAAACAGCATGAGTAAATATCACAATTTTTTCCTTAAAATATAGCCAACAGTTGAAAAACAATCAATGAGCGCAAGGACACAGAAAACAAACAGACCTGTTTTTGATCAAACTTCAACTTTCGAAATTCAAAATAAAAAACAAATGAATGTAGTTTTTCTGCTAGGTTGATAAAAGGATCGACGTAAAAAAATTGAGGCATATTAGACAGTAATAGTAATATAGACAAATTGGCCGAAAAATTTTGTTGAAAACAGACTTAAAAAAATTACAAAAAAAAATAATTTTTTTTTAAAGAAAAATTTTCTGAAAAATATTTTTAAAAGTTTTTTCAGTCATTTTCCTGCAAAATTTTTGTCTAATTTGCCTCAATACTATTACTGTCTAATATGCTTTAATTATATTCTAATGTCAGATGCTTTTATCACACCAAGCAGAAAAATTACATTAATTGTAAAAAAAAACTTTCTAAACGGTAGTTTTCTAAAGACTATGGTCGGAACTAAATTGCCAATATGAAGCTTAAAAAACTCCAAAAACTAGTTTTAATTGCCTAAAAATTAAGTTTTAAGGTCTTATATTAGGCATACTTCAGCTGTTGTAAGCCTGCTTGCTCGCTTCACTCGCTCGAATTAACAAGAAAAAGCAAAAGTTTCAAACCGGTTTTTCTCGAAACTAGGAATTTTTTTTTGCAATTTTTTAAATAAGGTTCGAAGCACGACTGAAGGGGGCTTTAATAGGATATATATATAACTCAACCCAGTCTGATCTTTATTTGTGGTACCTGGTTTTAAGAGGAAAACAAAAAAAAACTAAACCGCACTCGAATTCTAAGTTCCTCCCCATGTTCAATGGTCGGAACAATTACCAGTCAGCATGAATTTTTTTTAATTGAGTGGATATAACTTTAGTTAAGTGGAAAACCTCTCAAGGAATAAGCGAATTGTGGGAGAAAAATTAATTCGTTTTACAACACTAACTTCGCTTGTATCAATATAGATGGACTTTCCGAAAGTCAAATGCTCAAACTAGAATCAAATCACACCTTTTTTTTAACGAGCGTTAATTTTTTACGGTGCCTTTGGCGTCACTATACATTAACTCCAAGGAAATCGAACGCCGAAAAACGCAGTTATCTAATCACACCATCCCAAAAAAATTTTAAGCTTTATTTCTCAGTTTTTTTCAAAACTATAGTAACTAAGTAAAAAGTGGATTATCAGAAAGCTTGAAAAACAGAAATGTCAAACAAAAATTTTGATGAAAATCTATCAAAAACTGCCCGTCATTAGTCGGTTCATGATGCCTCAATACAATAGTGTTGATACACTGCAATATGCTAGTCAACATATCACCACTAAAACAATGAATTTATTTAAAAGGGTGAATTACAAAACGTGAGATATGATTTATAACATCAAAAGGAGATTAAGTTCACGCAATCATCATGTATGAGCTGAAATCATTTCATCTAGATTTAGCTAAAGAGTACGATTTGAGAGACATTTGGTTGTACTGGTAGTCCTGGTGTGACTTTCCACTGTAGCAGTCTAGTTCTGGGATGCATCTACACAAAACTACCTTTTCTTCTATCTGTCTGGCAATTGTCCGAGTGTGGGACACTTCAGTAAGAGTGACTCTACAGTTGGCTTGGTGGTAGTGGTAGGTCAGAGTAGAATCAACTGAGTTCTCCATGCTAGTGGCCCATTTCTGCATCAGGTCCGTCTCTATACTTCTGCCTAGACATCAATCAAATGCAGTATGAATTTGCCATACTAAGCAGCATCACTTTACAATGCGCTCATCATTTCATTTTTGTTAATTTATAAATCGGTTTTTAAAAAATTCTTTAAAATGTGTATATTTTGGTAAGTGCTATGAGCCAGTGTTTTGAAAAAGTTTTGAATAATTATGAAACTGTCTGGTAACACAGGTTTTCCAATTATCAAAAACCAAATTTCATCCTTCTGATCACTAAAAAATTTGGATCTCGGTTGCACTTTCTGGTACACCTGAACAACCGAACGTCAATACTTTTAAGACAGACTTCAATATCAAGACCTCAATACAATCAACTACGTTTTTCATCGAACAAAACAACTAAGGCGGAAAAAATTGCGCCGAGAAAGCGAACGATTGGTTCTCATTATAGAGAAACAAAATTTACTAAATGATAAAACGGTTGGTTCTCGTGTAAGTATGTGGAATTAACTAGTCAGTTTAGATAAGAATGGCCTAGCGTTGGTTTTGGCTCAAGGAACGGCTAAAATGCGGTGAAAGTCGATTTTTATCTCACCAATAAGATACACAATTCGGGCCCCAATGAGATAAACGATTCATCTATAACTTACGCCCCAAGTTTTGATGGATTAACCAAAAGACTGAAAGTAGTCGAAAAATGCAGATCCCGGAATTGGTCGATGAAGTCCGAACGTTTTCGGGATTTTAAATAATATTGTGCATGTGCAGTAGTGCCCCCGGTATAGTACGCTATAGGGGGATATCTGCTGTGACCAATGATTTAAAAATCCCAAACTTTTAGAAAAATCGATTTTAAACAAATCTTAAATCAGACCAATCTTAGATTTCTGATAAGATCTTGCAAATAAGAATCTAAATTTTAACAAGGAATCAGTAGCTTTGCAAGTAGCAGAGAATATACTACAACAATTATTCATGAAAACAAAATGAAAAAAAATTTGAAAACAAAAAAAAAAAAAGCTTTTTTTGCAGAAATCTTTCTACTTTTCTTTAAAATCAACTGAATTAGGTGAAAAAAAGCAGGAATAATTGGCAATTTAACGCTGAAATTGTGAAAATCAAGTCATACTGTTTTTTTCTTCATTAGCCGGAAAACCAACAAATTTATTCAGAACAGTTTTTCTCGACGCTCTTTTCAGACAGCTTTTTCGATATTTTTTTTCGAATCGGATTTGTGCACGAAAGCTTTGATATGATACCACACTTAAGCCCCTTTTTCCTCAAATTTTCTATGAGAGAGTCAAAAGTCGACGGATTAAAAAAATAGTCCTACGCAATAGTTCTTTTCCACCATCGGATCAACAAAATGCGAAATATGCGTTTTTTTGAACAGGTGGAGAAAAAAGTAAGGCAACTAGAGACTTTCAAAACAAAACATGAAACAAAAATCTTCGAAAAAATACAAATCAAATTTGTAACTACTATGTTATTTTTTAACGCATATTGTGATTTACCTAATCATTTTCTGCAAAAATCATAAGAAGGGACAAAAAATATGAAAAAAAAACTTTCAAAACCTGTTTGTTTAAAGCTCCAATTGAAAAATCTTAAACAGTTTTTGCAAAAACTGCTAAACCGCGCGAAAAAAATTGATCTCAAGTTGCATCTCTGCATAAAGAAATGAAAATAACTTTTATATTCCGGATCAACAATGTACGAAATTAATTCCTCTGATATAAGAGTCTCGCTTCGCTGTCTATCGAATTTAATTTTTTTTTCTGTTATATAACGTCATAACGTGTTGTTTTCACACAAGGAAAAATATTAAGGTTTCAAAGAGATTATTTTTTGAGTTTTTAATATTATTCGGTTCTTCTCCGGTATAATGAGCTAGTGATCAAAAAAAATTATTATGATTGCTTTTTAGTTAAGAGCCAGCTAGTTTGAGGGTAATATTAAGACTGAACGCTATCTAATTCCTATGACGTAATTGAGAGGAACTTCGGATTTTCCGCGTAACATAAACTAGGCTTCGCTAGTTGTAGTCGAGCAACCGTTACTTGAACTTCAATCAAGTCTTTTTGTGCAGCGTTGAGAAATGGTTTTAAATTTAGTCGTTTTTGATAGAGTTCATAGGGCGACATTTTGTCAGTTTTCTTCTTAGTCTACCGAATTAGAATGTCGTTTCAATTCAGTTTATTATTTATACATTTCAGCTATTATTAACTAAACTAGTGGAAAAAATTTTGCTCAGATTTTGTGTTTCACTCTGGAAAGCCTTTTTTAAAGACCATTTTTGACAACATATACTATGAATTTAAAAAAAATTATTATGTCAGTGAAAAATCTCCAATCTGCAAAAGAATCAAAATATTAAAGATTAGCCAGTTTATTCTTTCTCTGAAAAAAAAACAATTGTCACTATTCGCAAAAAATTTGCCAACCGCGTGAAATTGTAAGAAACCAGCTTAATTCAGAATTTTTCTAAAATATCTGGACTATTTTTTGCTCAATAGAAATCACACATAGTTGTAGATGAACCTCAAGCTTTCCTGAGCCTCAAATTACATAGATTGGGCCAAATTAAGTAAATATTGGAAGATTTAAACCGATCACTATATGAACAAACAGTTCAAACCTCTATGTAACATAATTTCTATTATTGAAATTTCTGAAAAATAACAATATTATCTGCCCCAGAATGACCAAGTCAAGATCCTCCACCCCAGCATTTAACTTGAATTAAGTTTGCTACAGTGCTGGTTTAAATTAACCGGACAAAACGCGTTAAACTTGAAATTTAAAACGCGTTTTTCTCAAATTGGGTCGAATTTAGGAGAAAAATTTATGAAGACAAAACTTGCTCAAAATTTTAGCAGAATTATTATGGTGTTATTTGTTTTGAGAAATTCGGGCCCAAAATTTTACCCCAAAAATTGGTCATTTTAGCTTTTCTTAGTTAATCAAAAATTACGCCAAAAGCACCCAGTCGATCACAGACATAATTAGATCAAAATGAGCCCCTTAAGTAGTCCAACAAACTTTAAGAAGATTATATTCCCCAAAAAATTGTATAAATTAATTTATTTTTGTTTGATAGACAAAAAGGTCGTTTTACTATAAAATACCAACTTTTTATTTAAAAACAATTTTTAAACGGTTTGCAAATTTTTTTTTGGAGAATATCCCTTTTGGGCCCGAATTTTGCAAAACAAATTACACCATATTAGTTCTGCTGAAATTTAAAGCAAGTTTTGTCTTCTAAACTCAACCCAGTTTGAGAAAAACGCGTTTTAAATTTCAAGTTTAACGCGTTTTGTCCGGTTAAATTAAATCAGCACTGTATGAGCTGCAAAAAGTGCTCGATTAGGATTAGCTGAAAATTCCAGCTTAGAATCAAGCTTGAAAACAATTTATTATTACGCAGAGGCGAAGCTGCGCTTCAAAAACACTTGCGAGAACACAACCAAAAAGTAACTCTATCAAATACAATAGTAGAAAAAAGCCTCGAGTTGACAAAAACTCAGCTACATTATGGATTTGAATCTGCGACCTACTGCAATCAAGAGGTTTTGAGTCTCACGCACTTGAGTCTCATCCACTCAGCCACGCAAGCTTAACAACCGTCAAACACTAGTCACGAAAAAAGCAGCTACATATGCTAATCACCTGCCAATGCCATTCAGCAAAACAAGCACCAAATACAAACAGACTCAAATTTGAATGTACTAATATGAATATAACAAACTGACGGAATCTACACTAACTGTGCATGTACCAAATTGTAACACATAAAGCCACATTATGTATGAATTATGCATTTCAAAAAATTGTGAGGTATATTTTCTGAAATTGAGTTTTCATTAATCGTATATTGTTTGAAACAAATCACTTTTTTCGGTTCATTTGATGAATTAAAAATGCATCAATTGTGTTAAGTTATAACTATTCGAATGTCGAAGCACATGCTATCAAAAAGCTGTAAAGGTGCCCACCACTATTTGGGTGACGTACCAATTTTTGCGACTTAGGTTGGGAAAAAAGGTTCGTAGTACTATTACACTCGCTTCGCAAGTGTAATTGTAAAATAACATCTCCCTCTGCTTTTGGGATGTTAATAAGCTTGAAATATTCTAATCGTTGCAACTGGTCTGGACGTTTTTTTTACAATAGTTTTACGTGTGTACAACTAGAAGTTTCAGGAGTTACTTATCTATATTTCAGTCCCCTCCGGGGTCTGAAAAAAAGCAATAAATCAGCCTACCTTCCACTGTCTTAAATAAGGAGCTCCTTCTTCTGTCTTTGGACTTCTCCCGCTGCTTTCGTTTCTCTTTCTCAACTATTGTGCTTCTGTGTTTCTCTGGTCTAGCTGCTTTTCTCCTCACCAGAACTCTCTTCCGGTCTAGAGGGTGTCTCTGGCCCAGGTAGTGAAGACAGGGTAACATTAGGAGGGCAAAGATGAGAGGGTGAAAGGTCAAGTGGAAGAAGAATAGCAGATAGTTGATTGATCCAGCGCCATTCTGTTCCATGTAATTTTACATCGCTTCATTTGACCACTTAGAAGTCAAATAAACGTGACTTTTGATGCAGCTTTAATTTGCAACTGTCGAGACACAAAAAATACTTTGTTTTAAACTGGTCGAGTAAAGTTAGCTTTGGGAGTTTTTTAGTGCCAATTTGGGAATCAAAAACTTCAAAAACCAAAAAAAAATCTGAAAAAAAAATTTGAAATTTTTTACAATTTTTTCTTTACAAAAAAGTTTTCCAATAGTGCTATAATACTGTGACTGTCGAATATGCCTATGTTCTATTTCCTGGTTCATGTCTTTTTTTAATCAAGCCACGTAAAAAAACGACACTAATTTGAATTAACTTGTTTTTGTATTTTTTTAAGACTATGGTCGGACCCATTCTGTGCTACTTGCACAGTAACGGGCTATCCTTGTTTAGTTTTAGCTTTAACCTCTGTTACTTGCTTTTTTCTTGCGTGCTTTTGTTGCAAATGATAATAAGCACAAAGGGAAAGTCTCAAGATACCGGCTACATGATCAGCTCACACTGACTCTCAGGGTAGAGGAATCACTTTTTGGTCATGATATGTTTACATGGTGACAAAATTGATTGATCTGCATGAGTTAATTGGGAGCTCAATAATCGTGAAAATATAAATAAAAAACACTTACCTGATTTAAAAAACTAACTTTCAGGTTTATCTCAACTTTAAGAACAGCTTGTGATTGACTTTTTTTGATTAAGAAAACTAGTTTGAAAAAAAAATGAATCAATAGGTAAAGTTTCATTTCGCTCGGAGCTCTGAAGTTCAAAGCCCACTTTCGAAACCAGAAGTCAATCATGCATTTTGCGACCTTTACATTTTTGCTGTTCAAAAAATAATTTGCCTTCCTTTTAACAAAGCAAATGAGCAGACATTTATAGCAAAAGTCAGAGCGTGAGCACATTATGAGCGTGAACAAATTCTAAGACTTTTTGCTGGAAAAAACAAACGAAAATAAATCATCACATGTACATGAGTCTTCACTAAGTTCATTGACCAATTAGCTGGATTTCAACTCGGAACAAGTTTAAGGGCGGCATGACAATTTGTGTTACAGATAAAGCCTTCAAAGTATCATGCGAGCAGACCCTCAAGCACAGCCAAGATAGTGCCTAGCAGACCCGCTTGGTAAAACGTAGATTCCAGGTTTGACGTCCACTCCATAACTTTTTTTCAGAAATTACTTTGAATAAAAAACAATTTCGAGCATATATAATCATCACTTTCCTCAAAACTTGGAGCTGAAAAATCCGAATTTGGCTAGAGTAAATCTATTAACAATGCCTCAATAGTTTGCGCAAACAAAAAATATGTTTGCGAAAACAGAACCCGGAATGACAGGCGCGTACAAACATCCCGGGCCATTGAACTCATAAAATAAAACTATACTTCAATTTAAGAGACACTTTCAATGTGCAATGGGGCTGACTTTTCAAGCGAAGATTTAATGCAACAAATAAAATTGGTTGCTTCGCAAATAGCCAAGAATGCTCCGACCACTTTCATATACTACAAAAAAAATTTCTAATTTTTCTTTCAAATGGGTGTTTTTTTTGTACGTGGTGTGACAAAAGAATTACAGGATTGTGTATCAAAACAGATTATTATGCATCATCGAAAACCGTTGTCTTATTAGCAAAAAAAAACAATTTTTTAAAGAACATTTGTATTTTATTTCAATAACTTTTTTGAATACAGTTCGGGCAAGGAAGCACTAATCAAAGCTTACAAAATTAGTTTTCATCCTAGTTAAACTAGTTTTCTGAGCAAAATCGACCAACTACCATAAAACTAACAGTACTCGATCGCTTCACTAGCTCAAAATTAGGCAAAAACTGAAAATTTCAAACGGTTTTTCTCTTTACTGTGACAACTTTTTGATAACACTTTAATGTCGTTTCATGCACGATTGAAATTTTTTTTTTAATATAATGTATTTCAACCCATTCCGATGAGTATATGTGCTACCTGATTTTGCTTGGAAAAACTATAACACATCCGAAGACATAGGCCCTTCCCATTTTCAATCGCCGGAACCAAAACATCTAAGCTCAGTATCAGATTGACATTCGATAATTTTTTCAGCCATATTCAATTTGTTCATATTGAAAGCCATATTTTCGGCCATCGAGTGTTCCTGATCTTATTTTCATACAAGAAAAATTCAAACTTCTCGAGAAAAAATTTTCTGACGACACACCGCACTAAGTTCACAGTGATTCCAATAAAAGCTTTAAACGATGCGTTTTTTTGAGGAAAAGGTTAAAAAAACTGATGCTCCATTTCCGAAAGCCGATAGATTCTTATTGTGGTAGATACAAAAAAGCGCAATTTGGCTGAAAAAACATCCAAATTTATCACACCATAATAAACTATAATGACTAAATTGACTTCAGACACTCAATTGTTTGAAATCGCATCGCATGACTCCTAGTTTGACATAATTCTTTTACTACCTACTCTCAATTTACAAACTCAAGGAAATTGACCTCTAAAAATAGCACTTACAGCAATTTTTGAATGAATTTACTTTTTTTTCATAAGTTTTATCTGATAAGAATCATAATTATTTGCTGTTGTTTTACAAGTCATTGAATTCTAAACTTTTATAATCTTCAATGTAAATAGTCGTTTTACCAAAAACGAACATAGCCAACTAACAGTTGAAAAAGAGTCAATGAACACAATTAAATAAAAAAAACTGAATTTCAAAAAAAATAGATACCTTTAAAAATTGATCAAAGAAACCAATGATATTTAACAAAAAAGCCAACAGAGTTGGAAAAGAGTCAATGAACGCCAGTAAACAGAAAAAATACATCTTATCATTATTTTATAAATCTCACCTTTTGAATTTCAAAGAAAAAATTAATGGCCTTAAAGCTCTTTGCATGTCTAGAACAAATTATGATTGGGCATTTTTTCGACACAATTGACCCTTTTTGAGAAAACTGGATCAATCGGCAAATTTTTCATTTGTCTGGGAAATCTGAAAATTAAATTTCATTTTCGAAAAACCAATCACGTTTTTCGTGATATTTTTTCCTTTTGCTGTTCGTCAGTGGAGCTTGCCTTCCGTTTCCTTAAGGAAACGACCTGAACTTAAGCAAAAGTCAAAAAATGCGAAAAAGTAAATTTGATCCTGAATAAATTTAGATTTTTCCTGAAAAAAACCAAAACTAAAATCATCGAGACATATATAATGGTCTGAACTACGTTATTTGTCTCTTTAATTATCCGATTAGCAAAAATTTTCATTTAAAACTCACAAAATTGTTTCTGTTATTTAAACATTAACAAGTTCTTAAGTACTTTATTTGAATCCCAACCGAAACTTTTTTAAACAACAGACTGTTTTACAACACAGGCGAAGATGAAAATCGCAATACAAACGAAAAACGGCAAATGGCCCCTGAAATTTAAAATGGCAATAACTTTTTTTGACTTTCACAGATGCTTTAGTAGCAAATACGAGGCAGCAGTGAATGTCTGCTGATTCAGAAGATCTTAACATTCGGTTTAAAACGTAAGTAAGCCAACATAAATTCTGGCAGTGTCAATGAACAAGAAAAAGGCAGAAAAAAATTATTGATCGTGTTTTCAAGATTTTTTTTGACAAGATTAATTTTGGAAAAAAAGTACATCACGCAGATGCTCGTTGATTTCTAAGAATAATTTCTGACAGAAACTTTCTTCATAAAATAAACTTAGAGAAAACAAGGCCACAGGGCAAATTTTAATTCATTCACGTTTTTTCGCACCCTTTCATCTTGCTTAATCGGAGAGCGTGGATTGCCTTCATTTTAGCAAATGATTTTGGTTTGAACTAAGAAAGAACAAAACCACACGGCTCAATAAGTGTGTTCACTATGTTCATTGACACATAATAATCAGACACATCTTTACACTGCAGAAAACGTGCTAACTACATCGGAAAAAATGACAGATTGTTTTATAACAGTTTCGGCAAGCTCTGCCTATGTCAAAATGCGTAAATTGCATTGAACAGATAATGATGGTATTGGCTAACTTTGAGTAAACTGTCGTTGTGCGTCTGACAAAAATGTGGCCTTAGAGTGTGGGCGAATTACTTTCGTAAAAAAAATTGATAAAAAAACTTTAATTAAACTAGAATATATACAAACTAAACGGTTAGAACTCCTTTGATTCAATCATTATTAACAAAATTAATGTTGAATGAATAAAAACTATTGCACTTTGTAAGTTATAAAAAAATACTGAAAAGAGACTGCACATACGATAGGACTGATTTGATTGACGGGATTTTTTTAGTTTGAGCTTCAAAAATGCGTACATTAAATGCGTACAGTAAATCATGCAGTTGGATTGGAACCTGATTTGGCATGTGAATTTAAATGCCAATTATAAACATTTGTTGACATAGTAAACTTTTTAAAATTGATTTTTTTTTGCAAGCTGAAGCAAAAGGGAAAGCTAAATGATGATATTCAGAGACCATTAGAAACTATTGAGAAATAGCACATCATGATAATCGGTTTATAATACGGGGTTGAATAGATTGTGACCATGTTATTTAATAAGCCGTTTAAAGAAACGAAACTGCTCAAATAACAGAAGCGTTAGTAGAGAATATAATTTTTCTGCTTCAAGATTTTACTGTTTTTTTGGGCCTGCAAATTTACTTTTTCCATTCAATAAGTTTACGCAATTTACCCGGTGACTAGATTCATTATAATTTTTTTAATGATTTTTTTTAAAAGAAGTGCCAAAAACGGCAAAAAAAACGCACGAAAATTAAAAAAAAAGAACTTCGAATGTTTAAAAAACCAAATACTACCCGATTCGCACCCTATCTTCGGAGCAACAGTCAAATGTCCTGGTCCTTTTTAAGCGTTCACTACTTACCAATACTGGTTTTGAAATAAAAGTCAGAAGAAAAATGAAAGTTTCGGTCAATAGAAAACCTTATATCTTTTACACTGCAGTGGCAAAACAAAAAATCTTGCGGCAGATAAAATTAGTAGTCTATTAAAGGGGAGCGTTTTCATAATAAAAATTAATGCTTCAAAGCTATGTTATTTTTTAACGCATATTGTGATTTACCTAATCATTTTCTGCAAAAATCATAAGAAGGGACAAAAAATATGAAAAAAAAACTTTCAAAACCTGTTTGTTTAAAGCTCCAATTGAAAAATCTTAAACAGTTTTTGCAAAAACTGCTAAACCGCGCGAAAAAAATTGATCTCAAGTTGCATCTCTGCATAAAGAAATGAAAATTACTTTTATATTCCGGATCAACAATGTACGAAATTAATTCCTCTGATATAAGAGGCTCCCTTCGCTGTCTATCGAATTTAATTTTTTTTTCGTTATATAACGTCATAACGTGTTGTTTTCACACAAGGAAAAATATTAAGGTTTCAAAGAGATTTTTTTTTGAGTTTTTAATATTATTTGGTTCTTCTCCGGTATAATGAGCTAGTGATCAAAAAAAATTATTATGATTGCTTTTTAGTTGAGAGCCAGCTAGTTTGAGGGTACTATTAAGACTGAACGCTATCTAATTCCTATGACGTAATTGAGAGGAACTTCGGATTTTCCGCGTAACATAAACTAGGCTTCGCTAGTTGTAGTCGAGCAACCGTTACTTGAACTTCAATGAAGTCTTTTTGTGCAGCGTTGAGAAATGGTTTTAAATTTAGTCGTTTTTGATAGAGTTCATAGGGCGACATTTTGTCAGTTTTCTTCTTAGTCTACCGAATTAGAATGTCGTTTCAATTCAGTTTATTATTTATACATTTCAGCTATTATTAACTAAACTAGTGGAAAAAATTTTGCTCAGATTTTGTGTTTCACTCTGGAAAGCCTTTTTTAAAGACCATTTTTGACAACTATGAATTTAAAAAAAATTATTATGCCAGTGAAAAATCTCCAATCTGCAAAAGAATCAAAATATTAAAGATTAGCCAGTTTATTCTTTCTCTGATAAAAAACAATTGTCACTATTCGCAAAAAATTTGCCAACCGCGTGAAATTGTAAGAAACCAGCTTAATTCAGAATTTTTTTAAAATATCTGGACTATTTTCAGCTCAATAGAAATCACACATAGTTGTAGATGAACCTCAAGCTTTCCTGAGCCTCAAATTACATAGATTGGGCCAAATTAAGTAAATATTGGAAGATTTAAACCGATCATTTTATGAACAAACAGTTCAAACCTCTATGTAACATAATTTCTATTATTGAAATTTATGAAAAATAACAATATTATCTGCCCCAGAATGACCAAGTCAAGATCCTCCACCCCAGCATTTAACTTGAATTAAGTTTGCTACAGTGCTGATTTAAATTAACCGGACAAAACGCGTTAAACTTGAAATTTAAAACGCGTTTTTCTCAAATTGGGTCGAATTTAGGAGAAAAACTTATGAAGACAAAACTTGCTCAAAATTTTAGCAGAATTATTATGGTGTAATTTGTTTTGAGAAATTCGGGCCCAAAATTTTACCCCAAAAATTGGTCATTTTGGCTTTTCGTAGTTAATCAAAAATTACGCCAAAAGCACCCAGTCGATCACAGACATAATTAGATCAAAATGAGCCCCTTAAGTAGTCCAACAAACTTTAAGAAGATTATATTCCCCAAAAAATTGTTATTTATTAATTTATTTTTGTTTGATAGACAAAACGGTCGTTTTACTATAAAATACCAACTTTTTATTTAAAAACAACTTTTAAACGGTTTGCAAAATTTTTTTGGAGAATATACCCTTTTGGGCCCGAATTTCGCAAAACACATTACACCATATTAGTTCTGCTAAAATTTAAAGCAAGTTTTGTCTTCTAAACTCAACCCAGTTTGAGAAAAACGCGTTTTAAATTTCAAGTTTAACGCGTTTTGTCCGGTTAATTTAAATCAGCACTGTATGAGCTGCAAAAAGTGCTCGATTAGGATTGGCTGAAAATTCCAGCTTAGAATCAAGCTTGAAAACAATTTATTATTACACAGAGGCGAAGCTGCGCTTCAAAAACACTTGCAAGAACACGACCAAAAAGTAACTCTATCAAGTACAATAGTAGAAAAAAGCCTCGAGTTGACAAAAACTCAGCTACATTATGAATTCGAATCTGCGACCTACTGCAATCAAGAGGTTTTGAGTCTCACGCACTTGAGTCTCATCCACTCAGCCACGCAAATTTGAATACACTTATATGAATATAACAAACTGACGGAATCTACACTAACTGTGCATGTACCAAATTGTAACACATAAAGCCACATTATGTATGAATTATGCATTTCAAAAAATTGTGAGGTATATTGAGTTAGAAAATTTCTGAAATTGAGTTTTCATTAATCGCATATTGTTTGAAACAAATCACTTTTTTCGGTTCATTTGATGAATTAAAAATGCATCAATTGTGTTAAGTTATAACTATTCGAATGTCGAAGCACATGCTATCAAAAAGCTGTAAAGGTGCCCCACCACTATTTGGGTGACGCGCCAATTTTTGCGACTTAGGTTGGGAAAAAAAGGTTCGTTCTATTACACTCGCTTCGCAAGTGTAATTGTAAAATAACATCTCCCTCTACTTTTGGGATGTTAATAAGCTTGAAATATTCTAATCGTTGCAACTGGTCTGGACGTTTTTTTTACTATAGTTTTACGTGTGTACAACTAGAAGTTTCAGGAGTTACTTATCTATATTTCAGTCCCCTCCGGGGTCTGAAAAAAGCAATAAATCAGCCTACCTTCCACTGTCTTAAATAAGGAGCTCCTTCTTCTGTCTTTGGACTTCTCCCGCTGCTTTCGTTTCTCTTTCTCAACTATTGTGCTTCTGTGTTTCTCTGGTCTAGCTGCTTTTCTCCTCACCAGAACTCTCTTCCGGTCTAGAGGGTGTCTCTGGCCCAGGTAGTGAAGACAGGGTAACATTAGGAGGGCAAAGATGAGAGGGTGAAAGGTCAAGTGGAAGAAGAATAGCAGATAGTTGATTGATCCAGCGCCATTCTGTTCCATGTAATTTTACATCGCTTCATTTGACCACTTAGAAGTCAAATAAACGTGACTTTTGATGCAGCTTTAATTTGCAACTGTCGAGACACAAAAAATACTTTGTTTTAAACTGGTCGAGTAAAGTTAGCTTTGGGAGTTTTTTAGTACCAATTTGGGAATCAAAAACTTCAAAAATCAAAAAAAAATGTGAAAAAAAAATTTGAAATTTTTTACAATTTTTTATTTAGTTTTTCTATACAAAAAAGTTTTCCAATAGTGCTATAATACTGTGACTGTCGAATATGCCTATGTTCTATTTCCTGGTTCAGGTCTTTTTTTATCAAGCCACGTAAAAAAACGACACTAATTTGAATTAACTTGTTTTTGTATTTTTTAAGACTATGGTCGGACCCATTCTGTGCTACTTGCACAGTAACGGGCTATCCTTGTTTAGTTTTAGCTTTAACCTCTGTTACTTGCTTTTTTCTTGCGTGCTTTTGTTGCAAATGATAATAAGCACAAAGGGAAAGTCTCAAGATACCGGCTACATGATCAGCTCACACTGACTCTCAGGGTAGAGGAATCACTTTTTGGTCATGATATGTATACATAGCGACAAAATTGATTGATCTGCATGAGTTAATTGGGAGCTCAATAATCGTGAAAATATAAATAAAAAACACTTAACTGATTTAAAAAACTAACTTTCAGGTTTATCTCAACTTTAAGAACAGCTTGTTATTGACTTTTTTGATTAAGAAAACTAGTTTGAAAAAAAAAATGATTCAATAGGTAAAGTTTCATTTCGCTGGGAGCTCTGAAGTTCAAAGCCCACTTTCGAAACCAGAAGTCAATCATGCATTTGGCGACCTTTACATTTTTGCTGTTCAAAAAATAATTTGCCTTCCTTTTAACAAAGCAAATGAGCAGACATTTATAGCAAAAGTCAGAGCGTGAGCACATTATGAACGTGAACAAATTCTAAGACTTTTTACTGGAAAAAACAAACGAAAATAAATCATCACGACATGTACATGAGTCTTCACTAAGGTCATTGACCAATTAGCTGGATTTCAACTCGGAACAAGTTTAAGGGCGGCATGACAATTTGTGTTACAGATAAAGCCTTCAAAGTATCATGCGAGCAGACCCTCAAGCACAGGCAAGATAGTGCCTAGCAGACCCGCTTGGTAAAACGTAGATTCCAGGTTTGACGTCCACTCCATAACTTTCTTTCAGAAATTACTTTGAATAAAAAACAATTTCGAGCATATATAATCATCACTTTCCTCAATACTTGGAGCTGAAAAATCCAAATTTGGCTAGAGTAAATCTATTAACAATGCCTCAATAGTTTGCGCAAACAAAAAATATGTTTGCGAAAACAGAACCCGTAATCACAGGCTGGTACAAACATCCCGGGCCATTGCACTCAATAAAATAAAACTATACTTCAATTTAAGAGACACTTTCAATGTGCAATGGGGCTGACTTTTCAAGCGAAGATTTAATGCAACAAATAAAGTTGGTTGCTTCGCAAATAGCCAAGAATGCTCCGACCACTTTCATATACTACAAAAAAAATTTCTAATTTTTTCTTTCAAATGGGTGTTTTTTTTGTACGTGGTGTGACACAAGAATTACAGGATTGTGTATCAATACAGATTATTATGCATCATCGAAAACCGTTGTCTTATTAGCAAAAAAAACAACAATTTTTTTAAGACCATTTGTATTTTATTTCAATAACTTTTTTGAATACAGTTCGGGCAAGGAAGCACTAATCAAAGCTTACAAAATTAGTTTTCATCCTAGTTAAACTAGTTTTCTGAGCAAAATCGACCAACTACCATAAAACTAACAGTACTCGATCGCTTCACTAGCTCAAAATTAGGCAAAAACTGAAAATTTCAAACGGTTTTTCTCTTTACTGTGACAACTTTTTGATAACACTTTAATGTCGTTTCATGCACGATTGAAATTTTTTTTTTAATATAATGTATTTCAACCCATTCCGATGAGTATATGTGCTACCTGATTTTGCTTGGAAAAACTATAACACATCCGAAGACATAGGCCCTTCCCATTTTCAATCGCCGGAACCAAAACATCTAAGCTCAGTATCAGATTGACATTCGATAATTTTTTCAGCCATATTCAATTTGTTCATATTGAAAGCCATATTTTCGGCCATCGAGTGTTCCTGATCTTATTTTCATACAAGAAAAATTCAAACTTCTCGAGAAAAAATTTTCTGACGACACACCGCACTAAGTTCACAGTGATTCCAATAAAAGCTTTAAACGATGCGTTTTTTTGAGGAAAAGGTTAAAAAAACTGATGCTCCATTTGCGAAAGCCGATAGATTCTTATTGTGGTAGATACAAAAAAGCGCAATTTGGCTGAAAAAACATCCAAATTTATCACACCATAATAAACTATAATGACTAAATTGACTTCAGACACTCAATTGTTTGAAATCGCATCGCATGACTCCTAGTTTGACATAATTCTTTTTACTACCTACTCTCAATTTACAAACTCAAGGAAATTGACCTCTAAAAATAGCACTTACAGCAATTTTTGAATGAATTTACTTTTTTTTCATAAGTTTTATCTGATAAGAATCATAATTATTTGCTGTTGTTTTACAAGTCATTGAATTCTAAACTTTTATAATCTTCAATGTAAATAGTCGTTTTACCAAAAACGAACATAGCCAACTAACAGTTGAAAAAGAGTCAATGAACACAATTAAATAAAAAAAACTGAATTTCAAAAAAAATAGATACCTTTAAAAATTGATCAAAGAAACCAATGATATTTAAAAAAAAGCCAACAGAGTTGGAAAAGAGTCAATGAACGCCAGTAAACAGAAAAAATACATCTTATCATTATTTTATAAATCTCACCTTTTGAATTTCAAAGAAAAAATTAATGGCCTTAAAGCTCTTTGCATGTCTAGAACAAATTATGATTGGGCATTTTTTCGACACAATTGACCCTTTTTGAGAAAACTGGATCAATCGGCAAATTTTTCATTTGTCTGGGAAATCTGAAAATTAAATTTCATTTTCGAAAAACCAATCACGTTTTTCGTGATATTTTTTCCTTTTGCTGTTCGTCAGTGGAGCTTGCCTTCCGTTTCCTTAAGGAAACGACCTGAACTTAAGCAAAAGTCAAAAAATGCGAAAAAGTAAATTTGATCCTGAATAAATTTAGATTTTTCCTGAAAAAAACCAAAACTAAAATCATCGAGACATATATAATGGTCTGAACTACGTTATTTGTCTCTTTAATTATCCGATTAGCAAAAATTTTCATTTAAAACTCACAAAATTGTTTCTGTTATTTAAACATTAACAAGTTCTTAAGTACTTTATTTGAATCCCAACCGAAACTTTTTTAAACAACAGACTGTTTTACAACACAGGCGAAGATGAAAATCGCAATACAAACGAAAAACGGCAAATGGCCCCTGAAATTTAAAATGGCAATAACTTTTTTTGACTTTCACAGATGCTTTAGTAGCAAATACGAGGCAGCAGTGAATGTCTGCTGATTCAGAAGATCTTAACATTCGGTTTAAAACGTAAGTAAGCCAACATAAATTCTGGCAGTGTCAATGAACAAGAAAAAGGCAGAAAAAAATTATTGATCGTGTTTTCAAGATTTTTTTTGACAAGATTAATTTTGGAAAAAAAGTACATCACGCAGATGCTCGTTGATTTCTAAGAATAATTTCTGACAGAAACTTTCTTCATAAAATAAACTTAGAGAAAACAAGGCCACAGGGCAAATTTTAATTCATTCACGTTTTTTCGCACCCTTTCATCTTGCTTAATCGGAGAGCGTGGATTGCCTTCATTTTAGCAAATGATTTTGGTTTGAACTAAGAAAGAACAAAACCACACGGCTCAATAAGTGTGTTCACTATGTTCATTGACACATAATAATCAGACACATCTTTACACTGCAGAAAACGTGCTAACTACATCGGAAAAAATGACAGATTGTTTTATAACAGTTTCGGCAAGCTCTGCCTATGTCAAAATGCGTACATTGCATTGAACAGATAATGATGGTATTGGCTAACTTTGAGTAAACTGTCGTTGTGCGTCTGACAAAAATGTGGCCTTAGAGTGTGGGCGAATTACTTTCGTAAAAAAAATTGATAAAAAAACTTTAATTAAACTAGAATATATACAAACTAAACGGTTAGGACTCCTTTGATTCAATCATTATTAACAAAATTAATGTTGAATGAATAAAAACTATTGCACTTTGTAAGTTATAAAAAATACTGAAAAGAGACTGCACATACGATAGGACTGATTTGATTGACGGGATTTTTTTAGTTTGAGCTTCAAAAATGCGTACATTAAATGCGTACAGTAAATCATGCAGTTGGATTGGAACCTGATTTGGCATGTGAATTTAAATGCCAATTATAAACATTTGTTGACATAGTAAACTTTTTAAAATTGATTTTTTTTTGCAAGCTGAAGCAAAAGGGAAAGCTAAATGATGATATTCAGAGACCATTAGAAACTATTGAGAAATAGCACATCATGATAATCGGTTTATAATACGGGGTTGAATAGATTGTGACCATGTTATTTAATAAGCCGTTTAAAGAAACGAAACTGCTCAAATAACAGAAGCGTTAGTAGAGAATATAATTTTTCTGCTTCAAGATTTTACTGTTTTTTTGGGCCTGCAAATTTACTTTTTCCATTCAATAAGTTTACGCAATTTACCCGGTGACTAGATTCATTATAATTTTTTTAATGATTTTTTTAAAAAGAAGTGCCAAAAACGGCAAAAAAACGCACGAAAATTAAAAAAAAAGAACTTCGAATGTTTAAAAAACCAAATACTACCCGATTCGCACCCTATCTTCGGAGCAACAGTCAAATGTCCTGGTCCTTTTTAAGCGTTCACTACTTACCAATACTGGTTTTGAAATAAAAGTCAGAAGAAAAATGAAAGTTTCGGTCAATAGAAAACCTTATATCTTTTACACTGCAGTGGCAAAACAAAAAATCTTGCGGCAGATAAAATTAGTAGTCTATTAAAGGGGAGCGTTTTCATAATAAAAATTAATGCTTCAAAGCGGTTACATTCGAATCGTCAGGCCCGATATGTGGGTACGCTTCGCGAATGAACTCCGTTAAGCATGCTCCATTGACGTCGTAGGATAAAGAATCCCCTCCTTCTCGAATTTGTTCATCGTGGACATCTGCTGACACATGACACAGTCGTAACAGCAGCACACACAGAAGATGTCTTCGTAGCTGCCCATAGTGCCTCTGTTAGTCCCGATATTGAACTTTTTTCGGATGTGTTTCCGCAACAAAACTGCCAGTGTGATTCGGATCAGAAAAAGAGACCACACTACATACCACAGAAACCTGTCAGACAAAATTGAATTCCATCATTAAATATTCATAAAAAATTGGCTTCATTTTAGAAAATTGAATTTATTTCTACAAATACAATAAAAAAGCAACCGAATAGCCACACAAACAACCACAGCGTCAATTTCAGCAAATTTTCTAAAATCATATTAAAGGATCAAACTTCAATTTTTCAAATTAGCAATTTCAAATGATAACATATAGACAAAATGCTAGTTCATGGGGGGGGGGGGGGGGTCCAATTTTTCTTATATTTATTATCCCTCGGAACTCCGAACCTAACGGGAAATATTATAGCCTATCGAAAGTAGACTTGAGGTTATATCGGAGAATTACACACGCGTACAATATCCCTTACGGGAAGTCAAACAAGTACCGATACCTTAAAGATATATATCGCGGACAACGGCTTACACCCGAAGCCCGAAAATTTGAGTCAACTGGTGAGAGATTTTAGAAATACCTTTAACAATTTTATAACAGAAGTGAGGTTGTTTTTAATATTTCAATGCAGGTCAGGCCGCCTTAGGTTTCTTTCTGAAGAAGAAAACAAATGCAGTTACCAGAGCTCGGTTATATAAAAAAAGTTTCAATACTGTTTTAACTTCTCAGTTTCCAGCAGAAGGTCGCATTAGATCTCTGTGATGATATCAGAACGCCGCTTCAGACCTCTTACAAATTTTCGAGAATGTCGTTAAAGGCCTCTCTACACGAGTCTTTCAAGTGACTTTACGATGAAACCGGAGAAACTAGACTATAACAGTGGAAAAAAGAGTATTTGATGTGATAGAACAGAACAATCTGCAGAAGAAAGTTATTCCGAAACACCTTCGAATTCAAGATGAAGGTGCAAATTACAAATATGATGAATCGAAATGAGAAGATAAAAAAACAGAAAAAAAAACGAAAAAAATATATCATCTGAATGAATTTGCATAACTTTCGTAAATGTTACAATTGTTACATAACTATTAAATAACACTTACGTATTTTCGGCTGGTTGATACTTCAGCTGGTTTATATAGCACCGAAATATAGCACACGCAATTTTGTTATTAAAGTCTTTAACATTCTATACAGAGGCAAAACTTCGCTTCGCCAACACCAGCGAGAACACGACAAAAAGCAGCTCTATAAAGTGCAATAAGAAAAAGTTCCTCAAATTAATTTAAAAAATTCCGCTGCGTCTCGGATTTGCTCTGCCACCTAGAGATAATGAACCTCACGCACTAATTACTCAGCCATGGATGCTTAATAGGGGGTTGAGAAATTAGACGATAAGCAAATTAGACGGAGGTACTTAAAAGGAATATAGACGATTTTGCAAAACTGCAATTGTGAGAAAATAGACGAAAGTGAGAGAGATTAAAATTGTTTGCACACAAATTGCGCAAGAAAAACATAATTGTTTGTAGACAACAGTTAAATTTCGGTAGCCAAAAATTTTACAAGTCAATCATGCATAATTTATTCAATTCAAAACTCTTGTAATATTCGGATTTGACATTTTTTGTTCACTTAAATTAATTATTTTGATAGGTATTGACATTTTATGTTCTTTTTGTATTTGTGAAAACTGACTCTTAAGAAAAATTTTGCTGGCCCTTTCCTTTTCATAGCTTTTTCGTCTAAAATGCCAGATCTGTATAAAATAAATTCCGTCTTATTTCGTTTTTGTAGAATCCGCCTAATTTGCTTATCGTCTAATTTCCTGGGCCCCTGCTTAATAATAAGCAAACGATAGCAACAAATAAAGCGAGAGCAGATGCAATGAAATTTCCAATGCAACAGATCGTGATTATAGCAGGAATGCGACCAAATAAGTGATCACTTTTAATGAACACTTCTACTTGCGAGTTAGGTTAGAAAAAAAGGTTCACACTGATACACAACGAGGCTCTTTTCCAGTTAACTTCCCGCCCTTTGCTTTTTTGAAATTCGAAATTCTATTTTTAAAATGACTGTTCATGTTATAAACTGCATTAAAACCTGTCAGTGTGAACGGGTGAACAAGTTTTTACAAAACTTCTTAAATGCAAAATACCGTGTGAACAATGCTTGAACAGCTTTAATTTGTAACTTTACGAGGGGGGTTGGAAAATGGAAAAGAGCCCCCTGCGCTGCTGGCTAGTGTAATTATTACGTAATTGTTATATAATTTCGGATGTTTGACTTAGCGGATGTTTGTCATATCGGATGTTTGCCCTAGACCTGTTTGATTTATTTTGATATACCTATCCTTTCAACAAACCTGAATAGTTTGGATCCAGCAAACCAGGGATAGTAGTTATCTATCGTTCCATGTTCAGTGTAGTATGAGTACTCATTTTCATCTATCATTTCTGAAGCCATCCAACTTCCGACGAGAAAGAGTAGATAGATGATACACGTTGTAATAGAGAGAGTCACCCCAATCATTTTGTAGCTGGCCTTCTTCGCAGTTGAGAACTAAACAACAATCAGATCGTTGCATTTTTTTTGCAATCAACACAATTGAACTAACACTTGACGAATATTCAAAAAGACAAAAAGCACAGAAGACAAAATTATTCAGCGACTAGAGTAATTTTACGCGCAGAATTAATCCTCATAGCTTCATAAACAAGCAATTTATTCAGGTTTTTTATCTAGTTGGCAAAATCAAACTCAAATTATTTAGCTTCAAACAATAAAATTTAGCTTCAAACAAAAAAATAGCTCCACTATAAATAATATTTATAACTACTTATAACAATATCATTCTAAAGTTAATAATAAACATTTTTCATTGATTGCAGTTTTTCTGCTACAAAAACACAAGGTCGAAGCATTACGTGATTTCGCGAAGACTCCAAAGACAGCATTATATGATTTTGCGCAGAATTTTTGTCAAGAATTGTCTAGGATGAAGCTTAATCACTTACAACCAATTACTGATTTTTTACAATTTTTTTTGGTCTTTTTTAGCCAATTACTCCCTAAATTTTGACTCTAATTCGAAAAATAAGAATTACCTCAGCTACACAAGAGCACAGAAATTGGGTGATGCAGACGGGCAGATCAGAAAAACAGAAGAACAGTTCATACGCCCAGTACTTCTCAGTTGGTCTCGTGACTGTATTTGAATCAAGCAGTGTCACACAGGGTGCAGAGGGCAGACTACAAAGTGTAGCAAGGCTGCAAAATTTATTTTAAAAAAAGGAAAAACGGAGCTTTGCGTACAAAGGTTTCTGACAATGGAAAATTTGCTACATACTCCCCCATAAGTTTTCGAAGGCGCCCAAAAACGTTGTTTTTTTTCGAAAACGTTATTTTTTCTTTTTATGTTCTTTTCGAAAACTTGGTAAAATAGGGTCATTTAGTATTTATAAATCTATAAATCTCTCAGAAAATTGATTTCGTCGCTTTGAGAAAATATTTGGTCCTACGCTGATACTCAATTTACTTCAAAAACAATTTTAAAATATTTAAAGTCGGTTAAAAACCCTTTCTCGACAACCCAACAATTTTGTTGAAAAAGATCAGACAAATTCACTGTTCACGGAGAGCCATTTGAAACAATTCAAATTGTTTTTTTTCCAATTTTGTTTTCGGTTATAAATATATTCCAAACACCTTGTAAAAAATGCATTTAATTTTTGTATAATTATTATACCCACCAATACTATTTGAAATTTTTCAATATAAAAACTAGATTAATTAATATGAAAATGACTAATTAAATTTCATTTTCATGACTGTTGTTTATATATTTTTAAATCAGTGAAACTGCTGCCTATTAAAACGGTGAATCGTGAAATATAATTTTTTTGAGAAACCTGGAATCATCGATGCAAAAAACCAAAAAAATACAAAAGAATGTACCTTGTGATTTTGGTGCATTAGCAGTGATGGGGCCCATCAATCAAATGATTGGGGCTTCAAATAGCACGTGAGCTGCAATTTGGGACGCGAGCTCTTGTAACATAGCCAAAGCTTAGTTAAACCTTCAAAATAACTAGCGTATGTCCTAATTCCGGTGCTTCGAATTTTTAACAACTCATACAAAAAAACCGCATAAATTGAAAAAAATCTGCATGCTTTGAGTGTACTTTGACAGCGCCGAATTGAAAGGTTGGTAAGTTCAAATTTAGTAAAATTTTTTATTCAAGTTTTTTCAATTCAAACTTAGAAAAACCCTCAAAATTTGCGAAGTTTTTCATATTCAAGTTCTTTGAGAAATTTTAAAATGAATTAAGATACATCACATCTGAAAAACTGAAAGCAATTAAGCAGTCACATCTGAACGCAAGATTTTTAACTCCTGAGAGTGCTCTAAAAGTATCCAACTACAGCGTTGAGAATTTTAAATTTTGACAAACTTCAAATTTAAATTTTCTATAAAAGTTTTTATTGAAAAACCAGAAAAAACGTCATAACTCGAAAACTACAAAAATCCAGGAAGTAACCTGACAGAGCCTCACTATAGAGGAAAAAACTTCAAATTTTGTGAAATCGTTCATAAAACTTATATATAAATCTTTAAAATTGTTCTCTAATCATCTAAGTTCTTTGAACAATTTTAACAAAGACAACAAACAACACATCTCGGAAACTAAGACCATTTGAGCAGTCGCAATTGAACACAGGATTTGCAATTTGAGAGTACCCCCACAGTACCTAATTACACGGTTGGGAATTTCAATTCTTTCGATATTTTTAAATCTTAGTTTTCTCAAACATTAAAAAGAATCATAAAACACGTCATATCTCGAGACAAGATTCGCAATCCTTGATAGTAATCTGACAGCACCCAACAACAGATATTGGAAATTCAAGTTTTGAATTTTGAGTTTTCTGAAAAAAATTGTAAAATTACAAAAATCGTCGCATCTCGTACACTAAAAAAATTTGGAATTTCATCGTTGGAGGCCAAATTCAAAACCCCTAGCGGAATCCTGACAGCATCGCACTCTTGTGCTTTCAACTTTAAACTCTGTGAAATATACACTGAATTTCAACTGAAAAAAAAATCGAAAAACATTCTATACCATTGCAATATACGATATAGCTTAAACGTGAAAAAATTCTTTGGTTAAACATGCAAAAATAACACTTTTGAGACATCTGGCTGGTTGACTAGAAAAGATAAAACGTAGGGTGAGCACCATGAAAAATAAAAATTCATAAAAAAATTGAAATATATTCAACCTGTCTCTTTGTCTATCAAAATAATTTCAGTACTTACAATGAACGACAAAAAAGAGTTGAAATTTAAAAACTTAAGCAACAAAAATTTTTACTGCAGTAACGCTATTGGCGGCACTTCTGTATAACCTATAGCCAAGTCAATCAACGATAATAACCTTAAAAAAAATTAAAATGGTTCTTGCTTTTTTTAGCTACTGCTGATCATTCAATAAAAACAAGTTTTGTCAAAGATAGTACAATATGGTACACAGCCGAGAATTATAACTAAAACAAATGGACTTTTTAAAATAGAATGGAGCATTTCAAAAATATCTATTTTCTAAAAAGAATTAAACACTTAATTTGCAATGCATAGGCTGGCTATTTAGCAAAAAAAAACGTAAAGTATTCAACACTAAATTAATGAAAGACAAGGAAAAATCCGAAAAAACAACAAAACAGGAAGCAAATTTGAATTTAAGATTATCTAAAATTAATTTCGATTAACTCGCTTAATCTGTGCACAATTATAACTTAGATGCAGTAGTTGAAATACTAATATGAATCTATAGACCAAGAGATTAAACACCGAGGCGAAGAAGCCGTTTGCATGACTGCTGAAGGTGAAATACAAACACTATCTTGTTGGGAAACATTGGAACCACTCTTTGATACCCATACACTCTCACTATTGAGAGCAACACACCCAAAATTAAGCAAACGGAGCAAACTGAAGAAGAACATTCAAAGACATATTTACAGCATTGACACAGAGGCGAAGTTGTACTTCGCAACCACAAGCAAAAATATGACCGACTGAGCTACTGGGAATAACTGAACGAGTAAAACTAGCCTTCGAAATTTCTCAAGTGACGCACGCCAATTATGACGCATTAACAGTACCAGTCCATTTGAAAAAAAAAAATAAAGAAATTTACCAGCTAACATGCCTCAATTTATAGAGCAGTTATAACATAATAAAACTAAATGTAATGAAAACAAAATGATTTTTTTTTATTTGAGATTTTTTGTGAAAATCATTCCCCACAGGCCAAATTAAGTACAAAGTGACACATTTCGCTCCTAGTAACAAATCAATTATGGCAAATAAGCTTTCTTCAACCAATTTGGAACGATTTCTTTGAAGGATTAAATCTCCGCTTACGCGTTAATAACGCGAAATATATCGCGCGTTAATTGTCCCAAATTGGCCAAAATAGCAATTCTAAAACTCCCATAACTTGACAAAAAAATGATCAAAGGTGGAATATCTTTCCGAACTTAAGCTCAGGACAACAATACTTTTTGAATGATTTAAAAATAGCCCGTCAAAAATGGCTAGTTAAAAAGTCGAAATTTGTCTGAAGAAAAAAAACCACCCGAGCACAAATATTCGTTTACTTTCGTAACGAAAGTCGGAGCAATAATAGTCGATGTTAACATCCTTAGCATTGGCTGTACTTAATAGCTGGTTATTGATCAAAATGAACACATTTCATCGCAACAATATTTGCGTCGCAACAATATTTGCGACTTAGGTTGGAAAAAAAGTTAGTTCATACTATAACACAAGCATTGCTTGTGTAAAAATGAATATTTTTTGATAATAACAATTAAATTTCAGATACATAGAAGCTTTGAAGAAAGGCATATTTACAAAAAAAAATCAACTAAATTTTTCAGTTCAGATTTTTTTTGAATAGGAATGCAAAATTTTTACAATTCCAAACCCCCACCCCCCCCCCCCCCCCCACACACACACACACACACTTCCATTTGATGATATCAAAACTTACATTTGATGGTACCAAAATTTTTTGAGACCTCCGACCTTCTGAACACCGCCGGTTCAAACCATGATAAAATAAAACCGCAGCAAAACAGTAAGAGAAAATTAGAAGATTTACAGAAAGCTAGAGCGGAAGCAATTATAGGCCAAGCAGAAGTTTTTAGAGGTGATTATCCTCATGAGAAATTTTTGACGAAATTTACTTCTGCCAAATTGAAAGAAATTTTCAGCCTAGAATTCCCGTTTGCTCAAATTCTACTAGAACAGAGCAAAATACGTAACTCAATTACTAAAACAGTCTAAAAAGTATATTAAGGAAGTTTTCTCCTGTTTTCAAATATACATTTTTCAAAAAATATAAAATTTAAATCACCGCACTTATCTTGTTGAAATTATCATTTGGAAATATAGCCAAAACACAGTTGAAAAAATTTCGATAAAATAAAAAAAACATATATGTCTTAAACCTCTTTGAGTTTCAAGAATCTTTTACGATTGAAAATTATTTGATATAACTAACCCAATTTGAGAAAATTGGATCAATTTTTATTCCGCTGGTTAAAAAATTGAAATCCAAGTTTAAAACTAAAACTCGGTCACGTTTTCTTATTCGCGCCTTTTGCACTATCGTTATCGGAGAGCACAATTTGCCTGCATTTTAGCAAATGAACTTGAATCAAATTGAAGAAATCAAGTCAAAGCATGAGAAGTCAAACTTGAGCGGTAACAAATTCAAGACTTCTTCCCTAAGAACAATTATGACATTGAAGTTCTTTCAATTTCAAAAAAGAACAGTCTAAGCAAGTGTGTCCCTTTTGTATATAGTCATTTGAAAACGGGCAGATTAAATAAGCAATTACGCACTTAATTTATTTACTTTTTAAATAACTCATAAACATTGCAGCCCTGCCTATATGGAGGTACAATTGTTGCAGGAACACATGGTTCACTGATGTTTCCATCTCTACTGTATTCAGGAGGCTCTGGGTACACCTGAAGAGGAGGAGGTGACGCGAACGATGTAGTAGCTGATTCATAACTGGGCGGTTGCTCTCTCACCTCTGCTGCCTTATCCATTTACCTTAAGAGACAATTCACCTTCACTAGTCTAATATTAACAATCAAACAACTCAGAGCTTCCCATCAATTGCGAATTGAAAAGAAACGGCGAAGCGATTGTTAAATAACAAATCACTAACAAAAACAAGTGCAGCCGGTTCCAGTGCAAGTAGCACCAAAAATTCCGACCACAGTAATTTAACTAGACTCGGTTATTAAATAAACCATAAAAACGTCATTTCGAAAACTTAAATGGCCTCTGGAGAAATTTGGAGGCCACATTTGCAACCACTGAGAGTAATCTGACAGCACCTTACTATCGGGTTGGGAATTTCAAATTTTGAATTTTTTTAACCTAAATTTCCCGAAAAAAAATTGAAAAAATCATAAAAAACGTCATATCTTGGAAACTAAAAGGATTTCAGCATTCATATTTAGAGGCAAGATTTGCGACGCCTGGGTGTACCCTGAAAATACGGCTGTCTCTTCATCTAGTAAGGAGTTTCAAATTTCGAAACTTTTTTGTAAGTAGGTTCTTTGAAAACTTTTGAAAAATAATAAATGGCATCACGGAAACACAGAGCATTTAAGCAGTCGCATTTGGACGCAAGATTTGCAACTTTTGAGAGTACCCTCACAGTACCCAATTATACGGCTGAGAATTTCATATAGGAAACATTTTCAAATTTATGTTTTCCGAAAACTTTCTAATAAAAACACTTAAAATGTCAAATCACGAAAACTACAAATATTTGAGTAGTCATATTTTGAGGCAAGATTTAAAAATCCTGAGAGTGCCCTGGTATCACCCAAGTACAGGGTTAGGTTTTTGAACTTTTTAATCTAAGGTAACTGAAAACTTTGGAAAAAACCATAAAAAAACGTCATATCTCGACAACTACAAGGATTTGAGCAGTCATAATGGAAGCAATATTCGTAACCCCTGAGACTAACCTGAGATTACTCAACTACAAGGTAAGAAATTTTCAATTTTGAAGAAAAAAAAATTCAGAAAAACTTCATATCTGAAAAACTACAGAGGCTTGAGCAGTCATATCTGGAAGCAAGATGCACAACCCCTGAGAGTACTTGAACAGCCCCCCAACTACAGGGCTGGTAGTTTCAAATTAAAAAAAATTCGTTTGAGTTTTCTGCAAAATTTTAAAAAAAATCACAAAAAACGTCAGATCTCGAAAACTACAAGGATTTGAGCAGTCATATTTGGAGGCAAGACCCCTTGGGAAATCTTGACAGCATCCCACTATCGGGCTGCTATTTTTAAACTCGGTGAAATAACCATAAATTCGAACAGGAAAACCGAAAAAAAAAACATGCATAAAAAATACGTTGAAAAAGCTTAAACGAGGCGAGATAGTGAAGCCCGCATTCAAATATATAATAGATTGACTTGCAAGTCCAAAACAAAACAAGAAAAAAATTTCTCAACTTTCGATTTGTACATGCATGTAAAGCGCTAACTAAAACTTCAAAAACTGCTTTTACAAAGCTAAAAATATAATTTTTCAAGCAAAAAAACTGCTTTTTGCAGTAACATTGGACATTAAAACAGAAACTTCAAACCAATTTATCATAACAAGTAAGAAAACTTTAAGGAATTATTTGTATATCGACTCGAACCCATCTGACGCTCATTTGTGGTACCTGATTTTGTATGGAAAAAATAAAGAACAACAACACCCAAAGACAAATTTTCGCCCCAGTTTCAGTTGTTGGAATAAAAAAAAATTCCACAAGACCCTAGGAAGCAAATGTCAACGCAGAGGTGAAGCGGAGCTTCGCACCACTTGCGATAGAACAAAAACATTAAACAAAAAATTGAAAAATGTTCAAAAAAATGAGAAAAATAAATTTCGCTGGTTCAAAAATAAATTTCGTTGGTTAACAAATTGATCCAAGTTTAAAACTAAGACTCAGGTTTTTTTATAAGCGCAGTTTGCAATATTGTTATTGGAGAGCACAATTAGCCTGCATTTTAGCAAATGAACTTGAATTTAACTGAGGAAATCAAGTCAAAGCATGAGAAGTCAAATTTGAGTTTTAAGAAATTCTACACTTCTTCCATAAAAACAATTAATTTATTGAAGTTCTTTTAACTTCAAAAAACATTTACCCTTTTGAAATTGATTATTGCACCCTGCCATTTGTCGGAAGAAAAACTTTCCTCAAGAACCTAGAAAGCAAGTGTCAACACAGAGGCGAAGCGGAGCTTCGCACCACTTGTGATACAAGAAAAACAAAAAAAAAACAAGTGAAAAATGAAAAATGTTTTAAAAAAATATGAAACTCAAAATTTACCCTGGTTAACAAAATGATTCAAGTTTAAAACTAAGACTCGATCACGTTTTCTTATTAGCGCAATTTGCACTATTGTTATTGGAGAGCACAATTTGCCTGCATTTTAGGAAATGAACTTGAAAAATCAGAAAACTTCTAAAAACGGTCAAAGCTTAAAATATGACATTGCGAAATCCAAAGTGTTTTGTGCAAGAAGCAGATTGTGGACGCTAAAGTAGAGAAAATTCACAGTAGTGGTCGAGTAAAGTCAAAAGGTTTCCAGAATAAGGTCAAAGTTTCAAAACTTAGACTTTTTGAAGACCATAACTTTTTTCTAAAAGCAATGAGCCCAGCCAATTATAATTAGACTTTAAACAGCCTGTTGTTTCGAAAAAAACCTTTGATATCAGATTTGGGTTTATATCTGGCCAGGATATTTATCGAGAAACAATCAAAAAACGATCAACAAATCAATGATTTGACATTTCTCAGAATCATAGATTTTTGACTAGAAAAATTTGGACAAAAAGGTTCACGCAACGTCCAAATTCAAATGAAGAAAAAAAGGGTAACTCTAACCCTCAGATAATCTCAGATATGGGAGGGTGGTTTTCGAAGGGATATTGAAAAACAGTTTAGAAAAATCATAAACTTGACTATTCCGAGGGGGGTAACTTAAATTTAAAAAAATTTTGGCGGAGCCACTTAAGCATGCATGGTTCAAAAATATGGGTCAAATTTTCCACTCGCAGAGATTTTCGAAGGCTGTAGACAACGGGGTGAAGTAGAAAGATAAAAACAGTTAAAAAACAGATATTGAAAAACAGTTTAAAAAATCATAAACTTGACTATTCCCGAGGGCCGTAACTTAAATTTAAAAAATTTTTCGCGGAGCCGCTTAAGTATGTATGGTTCAAAAATATGGGTCAAATTTCCCCTCGCAAAGAATTTCGAAGGCTGTAGACAACGGGGTGAAGTAGAAAGATAGGTACACACACAGGGGAGAAGGCGGTCTTTCTATTAATACCTGTTTTTGAAATCTTTAGAATAGTTTTTGCGACAAACCAATATTTCCTAAAATGTCCTAAGCGTCAAGTGAAAAAAATGTCCGGAGCGTCTTAATAAAATTAACACAGAGGCGAAGCTTAGCTTCGCAAACTCTAGCCAGATGACAAAAAAGCAGCTTTATAACGTGAAATAAGAAAAGATAGAAATAAGCCTCTTTGCTACGTGTGGTAAAACTTTGCTACGTGAGGGCTTTGAAACTACGACCTCGAAATTTCTTGAGGTCTGCTCAAGCACCCTTCTTTGAAAGTTCGAAAAACTCATAAATACTTGGTAGTTCCGAACACAGAAACCCGTCTTGCGTTAACCGATACCTTCAACCATACCAGATTAGGGGAATTGTTATAATGGAATAATAACTTTGTTATTACCACACAACTGTGTTTATAGTGGAATTCTAAACAGAATTCACAATTTATAATCAAACGTCACGCGTAATTTCTAGTGTAATTGTAGTGTAAATGTCGTCTTGTTGACACTACCGTTTGAATTAAGTTTCTCGGTGATATTGTAACGAATGCTAAGTGACTTTGAATCTCTTTTTGTGCCTTCAAGTTGCAGACCTTCATGTTCAGTGAACTGTATTTAAATTGAACTTAATTTCAACCCGTTGTCTTTGATGATTACTAGTATAGCCCTGCTCCAAAGAAACTTCACTTTTAATTGAACAGTCGAAAAGAGGCATAAAATGCCAAATTTTTCGTTACTGAACGAACGTCCATGGTCAGCAGCTATTGTAAACTGTCTGAGCCCGATTCCAATACCACCTCAGCAACATCCTAATAGTGCAATGCAGCAAAAGTGTATGCAGCGAATATAACAAACTAAAAGCATTCACACTAAATATGCATGTAATAAATTGGAAAGCATAAAGCCACATTATGTAAAAATTATGCTGGGATTCAAACTCCCGACCTTAGGATTTAAAGGCCACGGC
The DNA here is from genome assembly GCF_963678635.1 of Symsagittifera roscoffensis. Classification (NCBI taxonomy): domain Eukaryota; kingdom Metazoa; phylum Xenacoelomorpha; order Acoela; family Convolutidae; genus Symsagittifera; species Symsagittifera roscoffensis. The sequence continues at coordinate 18,070,944 of NC_087064.1, forward strand.
GTTGCCCTAAGCCAAGTACGAAGGAACCTCGAAGTTTTTAAGATTCAAAAACAGAAAGTTGAAAATTTGTAAGAAAAGTTAGTTACAGGGAAAAAAGTCTAATTCAAGACACTTGCTTTCAAAAGTGCAATTAACAAGGAATCGAAGAAAAATAAAAACTAATATTTTAAACATTTTTTATACTTTCGAAGAAAAAATAGATCACAATAAAATTCTTCGAATTTAAGGAAACTTTTACACAGAGGAGAAGCAGAGCTTCGCACCACTTGCGATACAATACAAACATGAGTCGAAAAAAAATTTTTAGATATTAAAAACAAGGTGAACCAAAAATTTGACTTTTCAGAGGGCAAAAACTTTTAGTGTAAAACTTTTTGTTAGTGACCGCTAATGCAGAGCAATTTCCCACTTGACCAAATTAATCCACAATATCAGATTTGGGAGAGTAGTTTTGGAGAAAAGTCAAAAAATTTGAAAAAAAAAACATTTTGTCACAAAATCAAGTATTTCACTTTTGCCGAGGGCCCCAATGTTTGGAGTAGAAAAAATTGGGCATATCCGTAATAGCAAATGAACTTCCCGAAGACCTTCCTGAGAATTGAACCCAAAATTTCAGGTATCGCAGGGTAATTTTTGAAAATACTCAAAAAGCTTTAAGAAACGGTCAAAAATCAAAAATTAGACTTTTCAGAGGGCGATAACTTCTGGCATAAAACTATTGTTAAATTCCACTGATGCAGATGAGCTTCCAACTACCTCTTCTCTCATTGTACTCTCAATATCAGATTTGAGAGGTTCGTTTTCGAGAAAAGTCGAAAAGATCCACAAAACAGTTAAAAAAATCAAAAATTGGACTTTTCCGAGAGGGCCATAATTTTGCCTGCAAGAAAGTTTGGTCGTAGTTACTAATGCAGGGGAGCTTTTCAAAACACATCTTTCCATTGAAACCAAAAACTCATATTTAATAGAGGTAGTTTTCAAGAAAAAAAAAAAAATAAAAATATTCCCCCACATTTTTTCGATGGCTGTAGACAGAGGGGTCATGTTAAAAAAGACTCTAGGGGAGTCAGCAGGTAAACAGAGGAAAAAGCGGTCTTTCAATTGATACTTTTTTTGAAAATCAGCAGTAGTTTCAGAGAAAAACTAAAAATTTGGAAAAAGTGAAAAAATTTTCCCAAACGAAAAAATTGAAATTTCAACAAACAGATTGGAAAACATACAACCAACTTGAAAAAAGTTGGGGCGAATGCTGAAATTGTGTTGATCTTCAAACGTCCCAAAATTAGCGAAACAAAAAAAACGAAAAGGAAATATAAAGTCAAGGTAACTAAAATTACAAAATGTAGGCGTAAATCAAACACTAGAAGCAACAAGAAACGAAGAAAAAAAAAACAATTTCAAGATGTGACAACTAAGCCGACAACAGATAAGCAGACAAATAATTGACCAAAAACTTTTTTTTAAAAGAATATTTCCCGTTTGGAAAAAAACAGGTCCTGGTCAGACTCGAACCCTGGACCTTTGCGACACCCGGCATAATCGCTACCTCCAGGCTAAGTTGGCCAGGTACACTAAGAAATTGAATACATAATGAAACAAGGTACAGATGAGTCCCATACATCCAGATGAGCCATGTGGACAAAGTTGTTTACGGGAAACAAATCGAGTACCGGTTGCAATACCCTTGCTTATCGCAAGGGTAATGATTGAAAAATTATGACCATAGCCAAGATACAGTTCGAAAAGAGTCAATGAACGCAAGTAAACAGAAAAAAAACTGACTTGCTTTTGAGAAAATCTCAACTTTCGAGTATCAAAGAAAAAATAGGTGCCCCTAAATATCTTCGAACAATTTATGTTTCACCTTTTTTTTTGATAAAATTAACCCAATTTGAACAAATTTTAAAACTTCTGAAAAAAACTCAAAAAAGCGAGACCTCTATATAAGAGTCTGAGCTACGTTCATCGACTCCTAAAATGACTTGAGGCCGCCACGCCAATATAACTTAGGCAGGGCCCTTTTAATCCTAATCATAAGAGAACCGAAGATAAGGCTAATTTCACAATCGATGTAACGATTTAAGAACCATTTCTTTTCAAAATTTGTATTTTACGTTACATTGGATGTAAATTTAGTGTTAACTCCAAGTTTTGAATATAACGGTTACTTAAATTCCATGCATGCTCAAAATACGTGTTGGTTGACGTAAGTACAGACTCAGGAAATTCAGACAAGAAATTGATTCCGTGACTTAGACAATTTCTTTGCCCAAAAAAATTGATTCTGATTTCATAACGCGTGCTAATCGCTAGCATGAGAAAATTAATTACTTGTGATTAAAAAAATTAGCCCGATTTGAACTAAGTAATATCGTTTTTCTTAAATTCCTTCAAACACTCGCACTAGGCAAACACAAGCCGAAAAACGACATAAGATAGCCAGCTCTGAAAAAACCGCGAAACAAAGGCAAAATCAAAAATACAGAAAAAACTTTATGGCAAATAAACTTAAAGACAAAACAAATAGAGTATGCTTTGAATCTAGAAGGAATTATTGGAACCTACTATTTTGTCTCAGCTCACTTAGAAATGATCGATAATTTGGATAAACTCGCCAAGCTGAAAAAATAAGTCTCGCTTACGCGCTACGTATAGTGTAGATGCATTATAGCGCGAATAATTTAGCCCAGCATAATTGAAGATTTCACGAAAAAAAAACGAATAAAAAATTGCCTTATATTTCAGCTCTGTGCGACAAAATAGTCTAAGGGGCAGAGAATTTGTCATAATTTAAAAACCGTTCACTGAAATGTGCTACTTGCTTCGGATAAAGTGATCAGACCTATAACAATACGCTCGTATCTTCGCTTGTGTGATAACAAATAAAAACGACATCAATAAAATTCACGCAGCGATTTGATTCTTCTCTGAAAAAGAATATGGATATCATGCTCATTCTCGTTTTTTTCTCATGCCAAAACACAATATATCATAAAAATATATTCACAATTTAAACTAAAGGATTTTAGGGATACAGGATCAAAATAAAACAGCCTATAAATTAGCACAATAATTAAACAGTAGGGAAACTTCAATGTTTTCAGCGGTCTTCATCCTGCTCCAATTACTCTAGTGGATAATCTAGGCGAAAACTTTCTAGCATTTAGAAGCTAGTACATGTGACTGCAGACACTCCATGCACTAACATGGAAGGTGGTAAATGTTGAGTCAATACATCTAGCGGTTCCATGTATCTCTCGCAACTAGCCACGACTTCATTTTCTACCTCTTCCTTTTTCAATTGAGACGACGAGCAGTCCACACTAGCACTTACTGTGACCCCTATGCTGTGTTCTTCCCCTGTCGTGTTTGCGGGCATTGCCATTCGCTGTCTGACCTTGGAGATGTTTGGCTTCGGTAGGTAGAAGAAAGAGACGATGGTGTGACGTGAGTGTTGTCGGATGACGTCATTCAAATCCTAATTATACCATCAGTAAACACCATAAACCACGTTTGAGCACAAGAATCGAAACAAATAGTTCCAGACAGTTCAACACACAAAACATGAACATTAAATAAGTACATCGGTTTACCAGCAAAAATAATTACAGAATCATTGATTTATTTGAATCTCTAATAATAAATGATATATCCAGTCATTTTGACACTTTCAAATTACCTGCGTTCTAACGGTCAATTTCAGGTACCCCAAATCATCTAAAACATTGCCAATTTGTCGCAAAAACAAAAAAAATCACACAATAGAGGCTTCATTGGTTTCCATTCGCTTATTCATTCTATTAAATGTCTGAATTTTTCAATGTAGACCGTCACTTTTCCCCTCAGCAATTTAACACCCATGCCCAAACAAAGGTCCCCTTTGACCATTTGAAACTGTTTTATGACACCCATTCTTGACCGACCAACACAATAAGAACGATTTTTTTTAAAAAAATTTTTAGTTTTTTTTTTTTTTTTTTTTGGGGGGGGGGGGGGGGGGGTGATTATTTGGAGCTGCGACAAAAATTACGCAACTTTCATTTCTAACTCGAACTCAACAAAATTACAACAGACGATGATTTTGGAAATTTTTCTCAAAATCATTATTTTCAAAAATCAATTTTACTGATCTTAAGACAGGCGAAGCTGATACTCGCAAACACTAGTGAGAAAACGACAAAAACCAGCTCTAAAAAGAGAGATAAGAAAAAAAAGGCTTGAAAATTAAAACTTTTGCGGAATCGATCCGCAGTGTAATATTAGACTACGCTCGCTAAAGTTGGTAGTGTAAATAAATGTTCTCAACATTGTACTTTTAGGCTTAGACTAAAATAACATCCACCCACCCCCCCCCCCAAAAACGTTTAGGGCGGAGGATGTTAACTTGGTTCTGAGATCGAATTTTCGGCCAATCAGAAAAGAGCATTTCACACGCAGCGTTCAGCAAATTTAATTTAAATTGAACGCTGGGGTGGAGGCTCTTAACTTAGTCTATTTGCAAGGAGGATGTTATCCATATCCAACCCCTGTTTGTTCACCACAGCTAATCCAGTCCAGTCATGTCTAATCCGTAACTTGGTTCTAAACAAAACTAGTACTGCAACTTTACCTCAAAGTAGGACATAGGCAGCGATTTGTCTTTCTTCGGACTGCTACTACTTCTCATCTCCTCTTCGCTCATGGACAATGAGCTGTCCATCTGTTGCGTTCCTTTGCTTCCTAGTGCCAAGTGCGTATTGGCCAGTCTCTCCCAATCGAAGTTGGCCACCTCTGCTGAGATACGAAGCTGAAATGAAATTGAAATCAATTTTTCATTAGTCGATATCTATAAATATCACTATTCTCAGGTTTATGTCTGTTTGTGGAAATGTTTGTTACCCTGTTCCTGCTTAACGGCTCAATCAAAAGGACCCGAACTTTAAGCATAGTAATTAAAATATGTATCGCCAGTCACAGATTTTAACACAGAGGCGAAGCTGAGCTTCGCGCCACTTGCGATACATAAAGCCACAAATTGTGAAAAAACGACTAAAAACACCTGAAATTTTAGATGTTTGTCTCAAAATGAAACTTATTTTGATCAAAACGTGTGGCGGAACACAACAACCAGCATTAAACTAGCATAAAAAAATACCGATCGGTAACTATGGAGAAGAAAGCGGGATAAATGGTCGTAAAAATCCGAACGTATTTTAAAAGCAAAAAATGTTGAAACTTTTGATTTTTTGTCAAAAATTCGATATTCCATTAAATTGAATCGATTAGCACGCAAAAATTCTCAGACATCACCAGGAATTAGGTCAAAAAGTTGCACTGAACTAAGCCCAAACAAACTTAGACGCAAAAATTAACCGACAGAAAAATGCTGGCGAAAAAATTGTCCATTTTTTCGCTTTATCAAGTTTTGGTAGGTATACAAACGAACACCTAAATCACATTAGTCTAAGCTTGAATGGCAGATGAAAAAAAAACAATTAACAGAAAGAGAGAAAAGCATTAAATGTACTAGAAACAAATAGCGCAAACAAACCAAATTTGTTACACAGGTGATGCTTTGCTTCACAAACACTAACGAGAACACTACAAAAAGCAGCTCTCTAAAGTGCAATACAAAAATTTAGAAATAAGCCTCGAAATAGCAAAAATTCGGCTAGGTCTGAAACTTCGAACCTGCAATCTAGAGATTAAAAGTCTCACGCAATAACCACTCAGCCACGGAAGCTTAATTGGTACCAAACAGGTTTGCAATAATACACAAAGCTGATCACTAGTGGAACAATCAATCGTTCTACGAAATTATAGGGGCTTGAAAGCACTTAAGCAAAATAGAAATCACTTGACGAAAAAATTGATCAAAAATTACACCAAGAAAATTGCGAATTAACTCATGACTATAATTACCTTCGCCGAAAGAATATGATAAGAACAGCAGGCCGATCAAGAATTATTGAGGAAAAAATCCGAACAAAGTTTTATTGAAAAGCGAACAATCTCCAAAAAAAATCGACAAAAATTTTTTTCATGATTTTTACAACGTTTTTCATCAGAGAAGGTCGGAGAAGCGATTTCAAACTTCCAGAAATTTCAAAATATAAAAAAGACTGGTAATAAATTAAAAAACATTAGGCAAATAAGCTGACAGAATTAAAGCCGACTTTCAATACGCTGAAAAACAGCCAAAATACTTTCAGTAAAAAAATCATAAAAAGAATTGCATTTCCCCGCTAAAATGCAACCCCTATACAGGCAAAACACGTACGCTGAACAAGCTGCATATTTGTAAACTTACCATTTCAAACTTCTAAATTTTTACCATTCTGTGACCAAAATTATTTACGGTAAAAAAAGTCAATTACCGGGTTGCAACACCTTTGCTTATCGCAAGGGTAATTACTATTTGAAAAAAAAACAGCAAAGAAAAAAATTGCACTCGAAGATTATTTAGTATAAAATATTGTTTTGCTTGCCAGATCAAACAACATACCAAAATGTTCTGTGTAGATAGTATTCGTTTTCATTTTTTAATTCATACCATCAGGTGCGGATCTAGAAATTTCTCGAGGGGGAGGGGGTGGGGCGGATTTTCAAGAAAAATTTGAAAATTTTGTCGACCTTTTTTTAGGTTGACCAAATTGATTTTCTGATCTCTCTCAAATCACTATAAAGACCCTAGTTTGACAAAATTTTATGCGCCGGAGGCAAATTTGTGAAAAGGCAGGCCAAAAAAAAAGCGTTTTTAGAAAAAATTTAAGGTCAGTCAGTCAAAAATGGATATCTCAAAATAGTACAAAGTGGTGACCCTTTGCGTCCGCAGGGGGTCGAATCACTGAGAAGGGAGCCTATGCACCCCACCCCCTAAATCCGCTACAGCATACCATATAGCTTTTTCAATTTTAGCAAAAAATAACAACACATTCGTGGTTATTTCAACTTACTATTTAAAGCAATTTATCAATCACCGAATTAATTCAAGCTAAAATATTTGAAGAGTGGGGTAAAAAAAGCTTTCGAGTAAGAACGTATACGTTAAAAATGGAGTGGACCCAAAGTTCAGCTACATGGAGTGAGGGTGATATATTACAATAGGTGGTAATTTCAAGTTAAACAGCTGGATCATTTTTTGTTATACTTCGCACAGTATTTACAATTTATTTTAAAAGCCAAACTTTTGACAAAAGAAGTGTAAAATTTGAGTTTTTCAATAACGTTTTATCTGGCAGAACAACATATTTACAAAAATATCTAAGCAGCATGTACAATTGATTGAAATGACTATATTATGCATTACAGTTCTCAAATTTAATACATGCACTGTAGTTAAAATTACCACCAATTGCAACATATCACCGGAGTGAGAGAAAACGAGGACCAACTTGAATGAGTAGATTTTTTACAGCTGTGACGATATGTTGTCTGGAGTCATCTGTGGAGGGGATGAAGACGCGCAGCTTGCAGTGTTTCTTCCAGATTCCCTACAGCACAACACCAAATATACTCAATTAGTTCGATTCACAATAATAATTGCAAAGATATCATCATGATTAAAGAAAAGTCGACTGCTTTGCATATACCACAGGCAGACTTTATTAACTATACTTTGTTAATTGATGAGAAACATATATCACAAGAAGACTTTTACACAGCCCAACAAAGTTCTAGGGAGATTGAACCTCCAAAAATTTGAGTAAATTGTTTAAAATTTGTTTTTAAGCAAAGATTTTGGGTTTTATATAGTTAAAATCAGGTTTCTTGACTATCACGCAAAAATATTTTCTCTTATCCAGGTTTTCGGAGATTCAACTTTCCAAGAACTTTGTTGGACTCTGTAAGAGGCTTCTTGTGATGTGTTTCTCTTCAATTAACAAAGTAGTTTTAGCGTAATTTTTGATTAATTGAAAAAACCAAAATGACCCATTTTTGGGGTAAAATTTTGGTTGAGAATTTTTGAGAAAAAATTGCACCATATTAATTTTTATGAAATTCTAAGCAACTTTTGTTCTCGTCATTTTTTGTTTAATCTTAACCCAATTTGAGAAAAATGCGTTTGAAAATTCGAGTTTTGTTTATTTTGTCCGGTTAATTTAAATCAGCACTGTAGCAGAGCTTGTGAGTTAACAATCACCTTGGCTTCTTCCCCCTTACAGCTAGCCCCAAGAATACTAACGAAAATGCTCCCACAAGCAGTCATTTCTGTACTTTAAGGGACCTAGAAAGTTCTGGGGCAATAATGGGTTGAATGACTCAATATTAAACAAGGCCAACATACAGTTAGAAAAGCGTTAATAAAAAAATATAAGGCCTTGAGGGGCAGATAAAAACCAAAGAAAAAAACCAATGTTTTTTTTAAATATCGAAAAAATTGAACCCCCAAAAACTTTAAATCATTTGTCCTAATTTTGCCTTGAATAAAAACTCCTTTCAAGAAAAAATGCTAAATTTTAAAACATTTAAATGTAAAAGGAGCATCGAAATAAAACTTACAAAGCCGAAAATTGTTGAGCAGACACACATTGCGCTGAAAAAAAATTATTAGAAAAAATCAAAACTCAAAAAACTTTCAAGTCCTCTGAAAAAACATTTAGATAAAACATTTTTCTCTTCAAACGACTCAAAAAGAGGCCTCTAAGCTGATATATTACACCAAGACGAAACTGTGTTTCACAAACACTAACGAGAACATGACAAAAGCAGCTCTATAAAGTGCATAGAGAAAAAGTAGAAATAAGCCTTGAATTAGTTAAATTCGGCTACGCCGCGGATTCGAAAAAAGTATCTACAGATTATGAATATCACGCACTATACATACGGCCACTGACGCCTGATTGATTGCAACACTAGCCACAAATAAAGCAGAACATGCTATGCAATTTCCAATGCAGTGAAATTTCCATAGGTGAACACTTTCAATGAACACTGTTATTTGAGTAAGATTGGAAAAAAGAAGGTTGGTACTAATACACTAATGCTCGCAAACTCGCTAGTATAATAAGCCGAAACCTATTAAGACAAAAAAAAAACAAAAAAAAAGAAATCGAAAAGTAAAACTATAGCCATATAAAAAGTGCGGAGGGGAGCTCAAAAATTGCGTATCCCTGTAACTATCCAAAAATAGGTCAACTAAGCCGATAACAAAATGGCCAAAAAAAATCAAATCCGAATAAAGTGCTTAAGCGAAACAAAAAAAACAAAAAAGGAAATACGAAGTCAAGGTAAGTAAAATTACGAATTGCTGGCGTAAATCAAACACTAAAAGCAACATTCAAAAAAATGTGCAGTAAAAAAAAACGGATTCCACAATGTGGCAATTAAGCTGACAAAATATAAGCAGAAAAATTTCCCAGAATTTGATTGAATTATGAAACAAGGCACCACTAGTGACACAGAGGCGAAGCTGCGCTTCGCAAACACTTGCGAGAACACGATCAAAAAGCAGCTCTATCCACTGAAATAAGAAAAGGTAGAAGTAAGCCTCAAATTAGCATAAACTCGGCTACAAGTCGGATTCCAATCTGCGACCTAGCAAATTTGAGTCTCATGCATTAACCAATCAGCCACCGAGGCTTAAATTCCCCAAAAATTAGCCACCAATAACGCAGCTACATATGCTAATCAATTGCCAATTCGATGCAGCAAACGTTTCGTCAAATACAAACAGACTCAACTATGCATGTAATAAAACTGAAAGCATAAAACCAAATTATGTATTACTTATGCATTTCAAAAAAATGCGAGATAGATTGAGTTGGAAAATTTCTGAAATGAGATTTTTATCATTGTACTGCTGCTTGAAACAAATATTTTTTTTCGGTTCATTTGATGAAATAAAAATGCATCAGCTGTCGTAACTTTTCATTAATCAAATGTCAAAGCACATATGATATTATACTGCTACCACAGCCTACCGATTCGAAAGTGTCACCAAAAGTAGCACTTTTATTTGCGACTTAGATTTCTTTTTTCTAAAGAAAAGAAGTTCGTACTAATTCACTTTGCTTCGCAAGTGTTAAGACGAGTCCAGAAGTCCACTAGAGATGAGTCCTGTGAAAAGAGTTATTTAAGTGAAAAAGTCTAGAAACCGATTGCAATTCCCTTGCATATCGCAAAGGTTATAACATTAACCCAATTTGAGAAAAGTGGATCAATAGGTAAAACTTTTATTTCTCTGGGAAATCTGATAATTAAATTCCATTTTCGAATTTAAAATTCGATCACATTTTTCATGAACTTTGCACTTTTGCTGTTCGATAGTGGAGTTTGCATTCCTTTCAACAAAGGAAGTGAACTGAACTAAAAAAAAAAGAAATCATAAGTGAAACCGCGAAAAAGTAAATTTGAACCTGATCAAAGAACGAAAAAAAACCATCACCACCTATATAAGAGACTGTACTACGTTCTTAGAAACTTAAATACTCAAACACACCTTCATCATGAGTATACATGCTAGCTGTAGAAGGAACAAAGAGGACACTTCTGTAATGAATTTGGAGGCAGGCTGGAAAAAATCCACTAGCCACACATCGACATACATCTCTTCTCCCTTGCTCTTCTTCTGGCGTAGCTTCGAGAAGTCTAGACTATTGAAGTTCCTGGTGAGACACACATTCTTGCTCATCGTAATCAGGTCTTCAACTGTGCACACATACTCCACCAGAGACATACCTCGAGGAGAGTCCTCGTTTCGAACCTCGGGCAGGTCGTTCAACATGTTCTGCAGTTTGAACTTCTTGCGTCGTGAAAAATTGGACGTAGTCGTGTTGCGAGTCATGAACCTAATGCACAAAAAAAACTTTTTCAAATGTAAGTATAGTTGAAAACAAATTTGTTGTTACTTTGTGCAATTCAATAAGATTTGCGATGAATCGAGATTTATAAGTCAATTTTATCGTACATTTCGATGAAACTTTGAGTTACAACAATGTCCTGTACCTACGCATTCAAGAAACAAAAAAGGTAACTGCAATCCGAAGTCGTTAAATTTGCCTTCTATTTATCAAAATGATCTTGAAGCAAATTTCAAAATCAGAGAACAAACAAATAAAAAACCACCCTCAAACAAATAAAAAACCACCCTATCTTAATAAATGAAAAATCGATCATTCAGCGTTGAGAAGCACGTCTTTACTGGCCAATTCGACTTTGTCTTCTGTGTGACTCACCTAGCTCTGGCATCGGCTGAGATGTGAGTGGTGTTTCTCTGCAGATTATTCAGGGTGTCAACTGGCAGGTTGAAGTCGTAGAAGCCGAGGATCACGGTGTTCGGTTTCATGCCACCCAGACCCGAGAGACGAGCGAGGGCCATGACTCCATCTCGGATGGAACTGCTGATGGTCATCTCCACAAACGCCTTCAGCTGCAGGAAGTCAACCAGAGTGAGCCAGTGATTCGTCTTATCCGGGATAGGGTCACATTCGAACGCATCCCAGTTGGCGAGAAACACGTGGCCTAAAAAACAATTCGCTTTAACAAAGGAAGAGTTTCTGAAAAAATACCAAATAACGAGATATTTATCAACTTCAATTTGAAAAAAAAAATCATTTCAAAATTACGCTTCGCTCGCTAAAAAGTCAAACAGTCAAAACAAAAAATGATCGCACACAGATTTCAGTACGCTTTCAAAAAAAATGCTATGGTCAGAATTATACCACAGAGGCGCAGCTGAGCTTCGAACCACTTGCAAAACAAAAAGTGACTGACTATGATTGAAATCAAAAGCAAAAAAAAACAAGTCCCAGCAGGATTCAAACAACAAGCCTTTGCCGTCCCAAACAGTTGTGTTACACCAACGTCACATACGCCGGGTGGTTGATTGAATCTGAATTCATAAGTACCAAGGGGGAAGGGGTAACATAGACGACAATACCTGAGCAAAAACCTTTAATGCCGGAAAAAATTCGAAAAATTCTCAACTTAAAAATTTTAAGTCCCATTTCCCCTCATAACAACACATACACAAAAAACTTTTTCAGGTCGTCAAAAGAGGCGATAAGACGCTACTAACTCGATATAAAATACACCAAAAACTATAAACTTTAAAACCGAAAAAAGACGAACAAAATTGGAAAAAAAAGGTTATTTTAAGAAGTCAAGTTGGCCGGATACTAAACCTGATATTCAAAATGCTAACATGCTCACATTGTACCTGTTACAACAGAAAGGCCCAGTAGATGAAAGAGTCCATTGGATGAGTCTGTGCGCAACGTTATTTACGGGGAAAAACTAGTAGCCGATTGCAATACCCTTGCTTATCCAAACACCAAACGGATACCTTGATAACCAATACAAACAAACAGATATCAAAACCCCACCCCCAAATTTGGCACGTACTTGACTATTACAACATCAAGTTTTGACTAAACTCAATTGTTTACTTCACATCAAGTCAGTGACATCTTCTACGTTGTTTGAATATGTACTGACCAATGATATAGAGTCCACTTTTCTTCAAGTCGTTCACAAAGGAAAGCAAAGGAACGCAGCTCTTCGGGTTATTGACCAGCAACAACACTTGAGGCCTCCAAAACTTCACGTGATCTTTTCTTGGATCCAACCGTAACAAAAACTTCCTCACGACGTAGAAGCTCAAGCCCTGACTGATCGAACCCCAGCCAGTAGACGGCCCAATGATTGAGATCAAGACAATAAGTACGACCAAAATGAGTAAATTAACAGCCGCGTAGACACGCGAAATCAGAAAGATCATCGTTATACATCCGAGCATTCCGAGAAATGATATGTGCCAAGAAAAATATACCAAAGAAATAAACCATGAGGAAAAATATGGAGACCATAGGCGCCAATAAGTTAACATTGCCAATAAATAGAACTAGTTGGACTACAAATGCGGTGAAAATTACACATAAATAAGGGTTTCCACTCTTCGTAGAAAACACGGCGAAAGGCCGTGATACAACTCCAAAAACTTCATCTTTAGCAATTGCATACAATACCCTGGAGCCGCCAATCATCGCGCTTAAAGCCGCAGACATTGTAACTAAAATAGTTCCAATAAAGACTAAGGGAGGCCAGAAATTGATAGGCTGCAGGAACGTGTAGTTCATTTGGAGTAACTCTTTTGAGCAGGTAAACGCCGCTAGAATATACATAATGGCGTATACAATGAAAGTGTACAATTGGGCCAACAGAGTTCCCTTAGGAATGGAGACGGAGGGGTCTTTGAGTTCCCCGGACAGGTTAGCCCCGGCTAGGATTCCGGTGCAGCCGTTGAAAACAATTGCAAACACTTGTATGAAGTCATAGGTGTCGTGATTGGAGTAGTCGGCCGAGTAGTGGGCTCCTTTGTTCTCGTCATATGTACGGTCATGCCATCCAGTGTACCTGGTAGAAAGAACAACTAATTTAACAAAAAGAAGAAGCTGCATTACATTACACACACAAGCAAAAACTGCAAATATGAGCTCTAAAAACTCCACAGCAGATGAATACACCGGTAAAAGAATTTGTGACAGCGGGGGATTTGACCCAGTATCTTCAGTCACATAGACAAAAAGTCTGCAACTTAACCACTGCCACGTACTTAGACGTCACCCATATTTATTGACATGAAAAAGAAGCTATTATCATGCGCATAGGACCGAACACTCGAAGAAGATTCTCAATCGAAGTCCTTTAAAATGTCCAACGACTGAGTTTTTTTTTCGAAATTTGTGAATATTACGCTCTGACTGATTGACAAACATTTCGCGCATTCGTTCCTTCACGCACGAAAGTTGCTATAACCTGGCTGTTGACTGGTTGTAGAATTCGCTGCTGTCCGAGGGCAGTGCTACGTCCATGCCACCTGCAATGAAGAAGTTGACGATGACACATCCTATCACTGCATTCACAATGATGAAGATGATGAAGGTGCTCTTGGCGTAGAGGGCTCCCCCGAAGGCACAGCCAGTCAGACACAGCACCAACATGGCCGTGCTGCGAAACAAAACAGGTTTTGGCGAATACTTTACAAACTGAAAAAAATCATTCGTTAATTTTTAGCATGATTTTAGACGACAGGATACTGGCATAATTTTCTCGACAGTTTTCATAAATTTGCAGGGTTATTTCAAAGCTATCTTGCGTATTTTTTTGGTTGAGAAAATATATCATTTTGACATACAACAACTGGAGACATTTGCTTTTCCAAAGCTGCGATTCATGCGACGTGCTGAACCTTTTCGTAACTTTTTGAAATCAAATTAATCTCCTTCGCTTGCAATAAATTTTGCTATCACCATTTTAAATCCCGATGAGATTGAGGGTGTCAAGTAGACATACCTGTATAGCAGCTGGTGCCAATAGCTCTCTGGCAGAAAATTCGCCAGGGTTCCACTTTCGCTTCCAAAGGAGTCCACTATGGCCTCAGTCATGGACATCAAGTATGTACCACATGACAGTAGTTGGGAGATGAACAGAAGCACCCCTAGGGCCCCTCCGAACTCAGGGCCCAAAGTGCGACTGATCATGAAGTAGGCGCCCCCTGCCTGCACTTCGCCATTGGTTGAGATGGCACATATGGAGAGACTAGTCATCAGCACCAGAAGGTACCCTACAAGTGCAAACTGCCCATTACTCACAAACTGCATGCAATTCATGCACACAGAATGTATCAACTTGATGAAGTGTGTGCTGCTTTCAGCTTTAGGAAAACCCATTCGTCGAAAATATGAAAGACAATTAAAATGGGTTTAGAGATTACGAACACTTTAATTTATCAAGTAAAACCTAAAACCCCTGTATCATGAGATCGATAGAAATATGTTATGATAGTATGTATGACCAAGTAAGATAGTTGCCCCGCACCCCCCCCCCCAAAGTTTGAAATCACGAACCCGCAAACTTTGCAACAACCTCAAAATAAAACACAGAGGCGAAACAGAGCGTTGTACCACTTGCGTTGCAGCACAAACATAAAACATAAAGTTGAAAAAAAAACTGGATGAACCAAGATGTTTTTATGTCTCGATAAAAAACAACTAGTGGCCCAGCTAAAGCTGGAGGTAGCTGTTTGATATTTTTGGATTTTGTTATACTGATGTGGAAGGAAATGGGTCAAAATTTTAAAAATTGGAGAAAGTAAAATAAGTGAGAAGACTGAGAAATTTTAAGAAATTGAAATTTTCCTAAGGACATCTTTCTTACAAAAATAGAAAGTCACCGCTTCTGCGGGAAAATACCTTGCAACCGGTTCTTTCAATTGAGTTTTTCATCTCAGAATTGAGTGGATAGTTTCTAAGAAAATCAAAAAGTTTCTAAAAACGGTCGAAAGTTCACATACTTGACTTTCTTAAAGCCATAACGTTTTTCTGCAAAACAAAATTCGTGGTCGTTTGAGCAGAGAAAACTCCCAAAACCAAATTTCTTGATTGAAGAAGTTAATCAGTTTTCTTAGCTTAAGAATTGGCAGGGTAGTTTTCGAGTTCCAAAAAAAACGGCCAATAAATCAAAATTTGACTTTTTCGAAAATCATGCATTTTTACATACAAAAATTTTGGTGTTGCAGCCGCTTATGCTGAAGAGAAGATTCACACAACCTGTTGGTTTTGCGACTATGAGAAAAATCATAAAGAATCAAAAAACGGTCAAAAAGTCGAATACCTGACTACTCCGAGGGCCTTTCTGTGTAAAAAGTTTGAGCGTAGCCGCTTATGCAGGGGAGCTTCCAAAATTCATTCTATTCATTGAACTCAAGTCTCAAATTTGTGAAAGCAGTTTTTGACACAGAGGCGAAGCGTAGCTTCACATTACTTGCAATAGAAAAATGACTAACTATAATTACCAGCAAACGAAAAGACAAATAAAAAACGATCGCTTTTTTGTCGAAAAAAGTAACTGCAATTGCAAAAAAGTCTTGCAACAAAATTATCTGCATAAAGAGAAACTTTACAAGGGGCTTTCAAAATGCTAAAAAAAACCGAACCTTTCTGCTGCACCTAAGCCGACAAAAATTAGCAGACACGAAAAATTAACATTCGAACAACTTCAGTTTCCATAAAAAACACAGGTCCCGACTGAAATCGAACTTCTAGGATTTGTCGTCTCAAGCATGGCTTTACCTTTCCACCAAATGCATTGAACACTCTTTGAATTTAAAAAGTAAACAACTGCCAAAACTTTTAATTAACTGCATGAAACAAAACACAAAAATGCAAAACAAAAACGCAAAACTTCTTGAAACTCATTTAATTGTCCAAAACCGGAATATACTGAAATATTTTTAAATTTGAGTTAAAAAATGTCCAATTTTAGGCAAATTTCGTGCTTCGGCAACTAAGCCAACAAAAAAAAGCAGACAACCAGAAGTCCGACAAAAGTTTTTTTGACGCGCGGACAATTTTCCGCTAACAAAAAAAAACAGTTCCAGGCCGGATTATTTGCGTTAGTTCTTCGCGACATGCCCGAATTAGCGTCTGATTTAATATTAAGCAAAAGTAAAATGATTCAAGTGATTCTGTTTAACTAGTTGTTAACCCGAAAAAGTCTATATTCCGTTCGAGAACGCTTGTTAATTATAAGCGTAAGAAAAATCAAAAATATGAGTCAAATATTCCCCCAGAGAAATTTCGAACAATTTAGACAAATGGATAGAAACAAGGATAGCTGTTTATTGTGCACTGTGCAAGTAGCACAGAATGTTCCGACCAGTTTGAAAAAATTACAGCAAAATTATTTTTTCATATTAGGTTCGTTTTTTCGGCGTGGTGTGATTGAAGAATCTGAGCAAAAAAGTAGAGCTTAAGCATTTTCGTCAGTCGTTGTAACATATGCACATTATGTTACGTTATTGGACGTTATATGCACATATGCACGTTATTGGAAACCAATTTTTTAAGACAAAAAACAAGAAAAAAATCAAAAAAGTTAATTTTTTTCCTAATTTTTCCCCTTGGTTTTTGAGGTTTTCGATTCCTAAGATGAAGCTATTAACTCCAAAAACTAAGTTCATTTGAGTAAAATTAAACTTTCAAGGCCTAAATTAAGCATAAACAAGCTAATGTAAGCCTGCTCACTCTCTCGAAATTAAAAATTTCAAACCGGTTTTTCTCGACACTGGGAACACTTTTTGAAAGTTTTGAAGTCGTTCGAATCACAACTGAAAAGGCTTTAATTTGATATATCACTCAACCCAGTGCGATGAGTATTCAGGGTAGCTGACTTAGCGTGGAAAACAAAAAAAAACAAAAACACACCCGAATACAAAGTTCCTCCCCATTTTCAATGGTCGGAACAAAAACAGACTAGGGGAGTAAGCAAGCACACAGAGGAGTGTACGGTTTCCCATTGATGTATATTTATTCAAATAGAAAGAGTAGTTTTATATCTAGCTATAACTTCTGCAAACAATGAAAACAATTCGAAAGCGTCTCAAAAAAGTAAAATAAAAAAACTCTCAACCGATTTTCATATTAAATGAATTTGTCAACAGGAATTATTGAGCCTACGAAACTACACAATATAAGTTGACTCAGCCGAAACCGTTTAATCGAAAAAAAAATTAAATTTATGTGAAATCAGACTTGGTATAATGACAAATTACAGAACTTTCAATTATAGTAAAAAATATATTGAGAACCAAAATAAAATCCATGCTTTACAAAGAAGGCCGATAAAAATTAGTAATAGATCTTATAAATACCATTTAAAAAAACGGAAACTGAAACGACAGAAACTAGGCCGAAAACCACGAATCCGAAAAAATGCAATGTTTATTCAAGATATTCATTTGAAAACAAAAACAACTATTACCCGAAACGTACTCCACCTATTTACTATCTAGATGTTATTTGAATTTTCAGAAATTAAGTCTTGAAATTAATGTCTTGAAATTTACCATTCCTACAAAATAGACCATTCTGTAAACAAAGTTACTAACCGAAAAAAATCAGGTACCCGATTGCAATACCCTTGCTCATCTTTTTTTCCTAAAATTCTACGATATAATTTAAAAAGCATTTTTAATAGCAGTTTTTTTCTTAAAATCCTAAGATATAATTTAAAAATTAATTTCTCTGCCATGTATAACTTAGGGAGCCAACTGTTTTACTTGCACGTATGAGCAAAACAAGCAGAAAGTGTACTCACCGACAGACAGAATGACTAAAGCGATATAAATTCCACACTGGCCCACGGCGATTCCCACTCTGAGAAAGAGGACCAGACTGAACATGGCCAACACACAGGGCATGAACACTCCGAACAAAGTGTCCAGAGTTCTGACCGAGTCTCCGGAGGACCCGGTAGTTTGTGAGT
The DNA here is from genome assembly GCF_963678635.1 of Symsagittifera roscoffensis. Taxonomy (NCBI): domain Eukaryota; kingdom Metazoa; phylum Xenacoelomorpha; order Acoela; family Convolutidae; genus Symsagittifera; species Symsagittifera roscoffensis. Next base: position 18,089,190 of record NC_087064.1, read on the forward strand.
TGGAAGCTGTTTTACGACTCAGACTGTTGGTGAGGAAATTAAATGAGGCAATGCCATTGTTCGTCCTCCCACTTCCACTTCCCCCGCGGTGGAGAAGATCCCCGCGTAAGTCCATGTACTCCTCACTGCTCCCTTCCCACAGAGGAATTTCAGCGTCGTTATTTCCTAAATTTGACAACCAGAACTCCATTTTTTATAGCAAAGCTGTAAAGACTGACATCAGTAACCCGTTCCCTAAGGTGCCCTCGCCGTCAATATACACTGACTTGAATGTCCTAGCGTTTTGGGAGTACTTAAAACTTTATTAGTTAGACCACCCTAAAAATATGGTCGACCAAAAAAAATAGTCAACAAATTTTTCGACAAATTTGAATAACACAAACCATAGTCATCGGTCACGTGAGTGTTGCGATCGAACGGCATGGTTGTCGTGTCGTCTGGTGTACCATCTGTCATTCGTTCGTACGTAGATGGAGTAGATTGAATGTTGCCACCCATTATAAGGATAACAACACTAACACATCCAGTACATTCACAAGTCGCAAGTAAAACAGTTCTACTCGACCACTATCTGTCTTGTTACAGGCTGCTGAAACAATTACGCCTATTTGAATACTTTCTTAACAGCTTTGTTGAAGCACGCAATCTACACATTAACCAGAATACGGTCAACTAAACATACTTGCATTTAGTTAAAGTAGAAGTAAACAGAAGCAGAAATACGCTTCTGGTCTCTCATGAACCGAAAATGGCCATCAAGTTGAACAAAATTTTTCATGTTTTCAGTACAAAAAAAATGCAATGGTGTGTATGAGATGAGAAAATGCATATGCATAAAATCAGAGACAAACTTCAGATTTCCAAACACTAATTTTATAGAACGCCTTTCTAACACACTTAAAACTGTTTTTTCTCTATGTTCGTTCGCACCTGTGTTTTTAACAAATTTGACCCAAGCTGACTCTCAAATTGCATTCCAGAGCTTGGATGTGTAGCTTACCCAATAAATAGCCATGGATATTATCTGAATGTCTAAGAGACCAGAAAAAAGTAAGCGTGTTCAAACAAGACTTCCCCAAATTTACAACTGCTAAGTTAAGTTTCAAGCTAAACCTAATTCAAAATACCCCTCGATTTACATGTTTGGCGAACACAACAAAATTAACAGCAGCAAGCATCCGCAGAGCAAAAGTATATTCGATTTTCTTTGGAAGTTTAATCGATAAAGTACAGCACATTGAATCTATTTGCTTTACAAGAAATTTCATAATTGACGCTTTTTGCACACAGAAGCGAAGCTGAGCTTCGCACCACTTGCAATACACAATAAAGCTTCAAAATTCAAAAGACTGTGCCTTAACGAAAATTGAAAAACATGAAAGAATTTTTTTGAAATCGTAGGCTCAAAAACCATTGCAATTCTTATAGAAGTCAATTACCATAAAAAAAAAGATGGATTTGGACTTAACTTCTTCTTCTCTTTTCTAAAAAATTGATGAAAACGATGAGAAACATTTCGGTCAAAAAATTGATATACGATAACTCCTAAGTGTACTCAAAAACTGTACAATAGATCTTGCAACCAAACAACCTGCATACCCAATAAGAACAATCGGGGATAAAGGCCATATCCACTATAGAGTAAGATGACAATGAAGAAAACGAAAAACTAAATTTCAAAAACATGAATGCAAAAATTAATAACAATTGCCACAAAAAAACTGGTAGAAAATCTGAAAATACTCTGAAAGCTTATGAAAATAATGCAAAATCATCAAGAATTATCAGTTATGCAATTTATACACAACGGTAAAAGAGCTAAATCACAACAAAAAAAAACATGAAAAATTTTTCAAAAACTTCAGCCAGAAGGAACCACACGCCTCAGTATCCTGCAGAAGTTGCCGCCACTTTCCTTTGTAGACAAAAAAGTCGAATCTAATAAGCAAAAAAAATTTGGAGAACTACCAATTATTTTGATTTTTTTTGTGACAAATTGAAACAATACGTTTCACCATCATTTTCAATCGATTTCAAATAAAATTGCTTAAACCTAAAACACACCTTACTAACTAAAAGTAAAACTAGTTTCACACACTTTAAGAACAAAAAACAATCAGACACTATTCATCCGAAAAAAAACTGAAATTTATTTGAAAAAATCTAGCAGAAATTCAAAAAAAAAATTATTTCTAAGAAAAAATTTTGGCACCTATAGAAACCAGGAAACCATAATCTAGTTTAAACCTCACGAAGAAGAAAAGAAAGTATCAAAAAATCTACCAATAAATTACAGAATTAATAACTCGACAAGTAAGCCGACAAAAACTGGGTCGAAGTCAAAAAGCCGACAAAAAAATCAACTTACATCTAAAATTCTTTTTCAGCTGTAAAACAGTTAACACTTTAGAAATATAGAAACATTTGTAGAACGCCAGATTTTAGTCATCCTGTGGACAAAGTTTTTTACGTGAAAAAAGTCTAGTACCCGATTGCAATATCCTTGCGCAAGGGTAAAAAAAGTGAACTATTTTGAAAATAATCCGATGAGAATTTTGACAACTAGCAAAAACTTCTGAAACTTAATTTGAAGCTTAATATTTTTGCGCCAATTTCATATGTTATGTAGGAGAGCGTTATTCGCGTTCCATTTAGCAAAGGAATGGAGCTTGAAAGAAAACTAACGTCAAACAGTCAAATTGTTTAACTTAGCAATAAATTCTGTCATGTTTTTTTCAGCAAAATTTCGTATCATTTCATTTGAAAACTCATTTCTTGATTTCTTCATTTGCACCGAAACATCGATGAAAAATTCTTTAACTCTGCATGCAAAGACACAGCTCTTCAAAAACTGTCAATCTCAGAACTCTCAAGAAATTTCAGTTTATGCAAGAAAGACTAGCGCCAATTGCAAACGAGTTCAGTCGGTAGCTGTTCAAGTAAAGTAGCACAGAATGTCCTGATCAGAGAAAACAGAGCTAATCATTGAATTTGTTAAAATTCAATAATAAAGCAAGTAAGAAAAACAAGTAAGATTTGTACGAAAAATTGTTTACGGGAATAAAGTTTAGTTCCCGATTATAAGATACTTGCAAATGTAAAAGAAAAAAAGGTTAAAATAGGCCTTGAAAAATAATATCTGCAATTTGCCGGAATTGAAACTCTAGCCTCGAAATTAACAGTCACTTGTCCTCGCATCTGAGCCATTGCCGCTTGATAATCGTCAAGCACTAGCCAACTTTAAACTAGATACAAAAGATGCTCTTTAATTTCCGATGCTATGCAGCAAAATTGCCAACAATTGAACACTTTTATTTACTACTTGAACGATAAATAAATCGATTCATAACATAACTCTACGCTCGATTGTGTAAAAATAACGGAAATATTAAATGCAGACACGCTTAATTCACATCTGCTGACCACATATGTCTGTTGGCAAAAAAATGCAGTGAGTTTTTTTGAATGTTCCCATTTGCTAACGCTTACTTATTGCAAGCGTAATGATTTGAAAAAGGCTTAAGTGTTCTCAGAAACATCAGTTGTTACAAAACATGAAAAAAAAATCTTCGAAAACCAAATTAACTAAATTATACAATCATAAATACTCCTCAAATTTAAAGTTCAGATTATCTTATCGAAAATAAGGTTTGATGACCATGACTTATCATCCGATTACCCTATAAACTTTCTGTTTAGCAAATAAAAGAAGAAGCACACAACCGAAATGAGTAAAATTTCTCGTTGAATATCGAAAACCTTCTAGAGAGACCAGAAAGTCTTTATATGGCATAGCATCAAATGCTCAAATGAAAATCAAGGCGACACAATGCAAAAAAAACCTATTCGACACAGAGACGAAGCGGAACTCGCACCACATGCGATACAAAAACTTGAGCCCAAAATGAAGCGTAAAAACAGCGACATGTTTTGTATTTTTTGAGAGATCAAAAAAATGCAAAAAGTACGTACGATGTAGCTTTATTCTAGCACTCATGATTCATAAAGGCTTAAAAACTTAAGCCAGGCGTGTGAAACATTTGTTAAGTAGAACATAGCCGATCGAAGATTGGTAAATAGTAATGAACGCAATAAAAAAATAGTAATAGTAAAATAGTAATAAACATAAAAAAATAAGAAAAAATAGATGCCCTTTGAGCTCCTTGACTTTCTAGAACAGTTTATGATTGGCACTTTTTTGAAAACATGAACCCAACTTGAGAAAACTGGAACTCATGGATTTTTTGATTGTTGACTATTGATTTTTGCTGAACCGAGGTGTCAAATGAAAAATGAATTCACTGTGAATCAAGATACCAAATAATTCAAGTGCTTTTGTTAAACTAGTTGTTTACCCGGAAAAATCTATATTCCGATTCGACAACGTTTGCTAATCACAAGAGTAAGCAAGGTGAGATTGTACAATTGAGAGCGAAATAACATTGGGTTGAGCTTTTGTTTCCTGGCAAAAGGTTTTGCCAAAAGTGAGAGGTGGATTGATTTACAGAACCCAAACATAGCCAACGGATTGTTGGTAAAGAGTCAAGGAACGCAAATAAATAAAAAAAAACTGACGTGTTTTTTTTTGAAAAAACCAAATTCGCCTTTTCAAACCAAAAAAATATATGGCCTTAAAGGTACTTGCATTTCAAGAGCAATTTAGCACTGGCACTTTTTTGATAAAATTAACCCAATTTAAGAAAACAGGACTATTAGGAAAATTTTTCATTCCGCTGGGAAATCTAAAAATTAAATTCCACATTCGAAGCTAGAAATCAATCAAGTTTTTCGTGTCATTTCAGCTTTCATAATTGGTGAGTGCATGCATTTTGCCTACCTTCAGCAATTGAACTTGAATTGAACTCAAATAGTGCATATATAACCGAGTGCATACATTTGTGCAATTATAAGTGTGAATGCAATTCTTTTGATATTAGAGACTAAGACTTTTCCTGGCAAGAAAAAAAATCAAAAAAATCATCACGACATGTAGAAGAGTCTGAACTACATTCATCGACTCTTCAACAACCAAAAAAAAATTACACAGAGGTGAAGCTTCACTTTGCAAGCACTAGCGAGAACATGACAAAACGCACCTCTGGAGCTCAAAAAATTGAAATAAGAAAAGTATAAATAAGCCTCGAATTAGTAAAAATTCTGCGAAATCTAGGACTCGACCCCAAGACCTACTGCGACCTAGAAATTATGAGTCTCACGAACTAAACACTCATCCACTGACGCTTAGTCCATCACATGCTATGAAATTTCCAATGCTACAGATCGTGACTATAGCAAAAAGACACACAAGTGAACACTTTTATTTGCGAGTTAGGTTAGAAAAATAGAAGGTTCGTAATAAAAAAACTAGCTGCTCGCTAGCGTAAATAGAGGAATTTCTGTAATCAGAAGAAAACTAACATCAACTCACCTAACAAATTTCTTCAACCAAACAGTTTATCAAGAAACATGCGAATAATTGCTAAATAAGTTTAATTCAACAAACAACTCTCCTGTCATAAGTTCAGCTCAATTAAACTCAATACTTGCCAATTCTAACGTATTGCCATGATTTATGAACTATCAGTTTGTTGAACTGAAATTGCTGAAGACAATTGACAATTAATTCTTTCTATTCAAAGGTTGCAATATGGCAGCTATATTCGGTTGAATTTGAAGAAACTCGAGGCAACACAATGACTACTTCTCAATTTTACTCATCTTGAGGTTCTCCTAGATTTATTGATTAAGCACAAGTTTGTAATTTCAAAACATCTTTTTTAACCACTAACCAGGTAGCGAAAAACAACTTGTACTCAATAAAAGCTCGTACCAATCAGACGAATACTAGAAAACAGACAGGCCAGTAAGAAGACAGTTTTTTGAATAAATATTTATCTTTTGTCACGCAAAAATCAAAATATCAATTACAAGACAATTAACCAATTTTCTTATATAAAAACGATCTCAGATTCCCCGTAGTAATTCCTGGACTATATCAAATGAGTAATTTTATTTTAAGAAGTTATTTCAGATACCAAAAGAAAAGCTAAAATTTCAGCTTGAAAACATCGCCAATTTCTAATGAATATAATAGCATCAGAGTTAAAACATGTCAAACTTGTCTGCCAACTAAATGTAATTCAATGGATGTTCTCTGGTTGCTGACCGTGCACCTTCACTAGCATGGAAAACATTATTCAAAATCAGACTTGGTAAAATGACAAACTAAAGAACTTTCAATTATAGCAAAAAAAAATAATCAAATTAAAATCCATGCTTTACAAAATCGGCAAAAAAATAGTGCCAGAAAATATAAACGATTTTTTGAAAAGATGGCCGACAAACAGTTGGATAAGAGTCAAGAAACTCAAGTAAACAGAAAAAAAATTATTTGAGAAAAAAATTACTGACCGAAACGTAATATACCTATTAAGTCTTAGATGAGGTAGTTTTATTTATTTTTCAGGAAATTGGACATTTCTTGAAATTTATGATTCTTACAAAAAATGACAAAGGTTAAACAAAGGTATTTATTATGTAAACAAAGGTATTTACGGGAAAAAATTAAGTACTCAATTGCAATAACCTTGCTTATCGCAAGGGTGAAAAAGAAAATTTCAAAAAAATTATCAATCAAACTGAATAAGGCTAGCTTTGATACAAATCATGCCAAGACAATAGAACGCGAAATTAGCATCAAAGAAAATTACCGAGCGGTAAAAAAAAAAGCCAAAAAAACCTTGTCGGAAACCCTTTAAGCCGAAAAGAAATTCAACAAGAATGAAGACTTGTAAAAATTATTAAGTCGCCCTCAAAATGCACACACACATATATACACCATCTTTTCTCTCATCAAATTAATCGGCCAGTAAAATATGAGCAGAAACCTATTTATCCGAAAAAAGGATAAAAAACAAAATAAATGTCGAAATAATATATCTATCAAACTGATTAAGGCTAGTTTTGAAACAAATCATGCCAAGACAATAGAATGAGAAATTAGCATCAGAAAAATTACCGAGCGGTAAAAAAAAAGCAGAAAATACCTTGTCGGGAACCCTTTAAGCCGAAAAGAAAGTCAAGAAGACTGAAAATTTATAAAAAAAAAGTTATTAAGTCCCCCTCATCCTCAAACACACACACGCGCGAAAACTTATTCGCTCATTAAACGAAACAATTTATGCTAGTAAACCGATAAAACATGGACAGAAAGCTATAAAGCTGAAAAAAAGGGATAAAAAAACAAAATAAGACAACTAAAAAATATCAAAATAATTTATCTATCAAAATCAATAAGGCTAGTTTTGAAACTAATCATGCCAAGACAATAGAATATGAAAATTGCATCAGAAAAACAATGGCCGAGAGGCAAAAAAGCCGAAATTTTTTCGGAAACCGTTCAAGCCGAAAAGAAATTCAACAAGACTGAAGATTTACAAAAAGTTATTAAGTCCCTCTGCCGACAAATCTTGAGCAACCAAACGTAAATCCGACTATCGAATTTTTACCAGAAAAACCCTTTACAGCGATTAAATTTCAAGACTTTCCCATTCCTCCCTCCAGCCTAGTAATAAAAAATGTAGCCTCAGTACATTGTGATTTTAATACTATGGGGAGGAGCTTCAATTTTCTGGGGGTGTGCGCTAAAATGGGAAAGACTGAAAAAAGCAAAAGAAGTAAATATTTCGTTCATTGAAACTTAAAAAGCAAGGATAGCCGGATGAAAAACGAGCAAAAATGTTATACAAGTAGCAAAAAAGCAAAAAATTTTAGAAATAAACTAGAAACGTAACAAAAAATACGCAGCAGAGCAAAGCCGATAACCTTAGAGCAGAATAAAAACTGTTTTCATAAAAAGCCTTTAGAGTTTTGGGTCCCCTAAAACTACAATGAACAACGCTTGCAACGACAAGGAAATTTGCTTGCAGCGCAAGAAAATCTATGATGTGGCACCTAAGCCGACAAAACTTGAGCAGACTAACGAAAGTTAGACAATTCAATTTTACCTTGAAAAAAATATATATCATTTATACTGAAAAAAAGGTGTGGCCGGGACTCAAACCACAATTTTAGAATGTGAAGGCGATTAATTTACCTCCCGACCAAGTGAAAAGGAACCTGGCAGCTGTTTGATAGAAAAAATCTAGTTCCTGATTACATGATACTTGCTGTATTGAGTGTAATTATGTGCCAAAATAGAACACCCGACCGGGAGTTTCAGTATCTCGCGTCCTCGCATCAGCGCCAATGACAGTTGTCAATCTGCAACGAAAAAAGCAGGTACCGCAGATGCTATTAAACAGCCAAAACTATGCAGCAAAAAGGCCACCACATGAACACTTTTGTTTGCGAGATGGGCTGTAAAAAATGAAGATTCGTAAAATAAAATTATACTAACAAGTTTGTGCAATATTTAATTTTACTTGGGTACCACTAAGTTTGTACGGCTTAAATAAAAGCTTACTCTTCTATTATGAGCCTGCTCGCTCAGTTTATTTGCTTGAAATTGAACTCGAAATTAAAAATTACAAACCTATTATCTCATCACTGAAACAACTTTTATGAATTTCATTAGCAGAGTTTTTTTTAATCACGAACAACTTTGTTCCAAAATACTGCATCAAAACTTCGTCTTACCTGGCACTGTTTTGCTCCTTCTCCACCGAGAAATGAAAAGAAGCAAGAATTTCAGCAGGTATAACAATACCTTCACAAGTTTTAATCACTACATCACTCTAAAAGTTTTGATTCCTAATAAATATTCAACACAACGCCATAGCCTAGCAGCTGAAGCTGTTCTGCAGTAAAATAATAAACAGAGAAGCCGAGCTTTTCACAACTTGCCAAACAAAAATGGATCACTATGATTTACACCAATGAAAAGACATCCAAAAATTTAAAATAAAACTAGTCTAAATAATTGTTTTAAATAAAATTAGCCTAATTGTTGTGATAAACTTAATAAATAATTTTCATAAAATGGCATGCTGAAGTCTTGATATCACAACATGGCTAAGACACGGACAATTAAACCCTGTGGCCGTATCGGATCACAGCGCTCAGAAGCTTGTTTTTGTGGAAACCCAGGCGATCCTGGCTTCATGGTGGGATGTGACGCGTGGGACTCCAGGTTTCATGGAAAATGTGCCAACTTGAAAAGCAAAGAGGAAGCAGATGCTCTGGATTTCTACAGATGTGGCTCTTGTCAGACCGCAAACATACTCATCAGAAAGTGCAGATTGTGCAAAGATTTGGTGAAGCTCACACAACAAGGACTAATACGGGTGCACCGCCCCAACGGAACCAAATGTCCAAACAGCGGCACTGCAGATTACGACTTAGAAAAAATAGATACTCAACCACAGTACTTGAAACTCTTGTACACTTTCTGCTCCAGTAGACTTAATTGCCTCAAACGAGTTCCTAAAGCTTCACGAAACCACTTAGCTGAGTTTTTTTTGATTTGTTTGATAAAATTTGCGTGCAGCCGGATAATTTGTCACTTTGGTGCAGATTATTTACTCTTATTGGCAATTGTCTTTCTGTTCCTAAAAAAGACAACAACGATAGTCAGTCACTAGCGTCCGAGGTCAACGAGCGGATTCGACTTTTCCAGTCAGGTCAAGTAACAGCTCAACCACAAGACAGGAAAAAGGCTCGGAAAGCGACGCACTCGCAAACCCCGTCCGACGAAATGAGTAAACGCGTCTCCCGTAAGATAGAAGCTTTCGACATCAAAGGTGCCATCCGCGTAGCTTCCTCTGACGAACAAATGGCTGACGCCAGTGATGTCTCTGTAGTGAACGAGCTCAAAGAGAAACACCCGCCGCGCTCTTTCTGCGACATCAATAACCCTCTGCCAGCCAATGAATCGCCAGTAACCTGCCACCCATCTGATGTCCGCGACGCCATTCAGTCTTTCCCTTTTGGTTCTGCAGCTGGACCCGACCGAGTCACTCCTCAGATCTTGAAAGACTTGATAAGCCAACGTGGAGAAGCGTCCGAGCCTTTTTTAGTTAGCCTCTCTTCCTTCATCAATATTCTGCTAGCAGTCAAAGTTTCGGATTCTGTCCGTCCGTTCTTGTTCGGAGCCACTTTGTTTGCCTCATCGAAAAAATCTGGAGGGGTCCGTCCCATAGCAGTAGGAAAAGTCTTTCGCAGGTTAGCTTCGTTGTGTGGAGGTCGCAGCTACGCTAGCGCAAGGAAGACGTCTTATGGCACTCGTCAGTTGGGATACGGCACACCCAGAGGAGCAGAAGCTGCCGTCCATGCTACGCGTCAGTTTTTACACGACAACTCGGATAGCACCGGCAAAGTCATATTGAAGATCGACTTAAAGAACGCCTTTCACACGGTTTCGCGCGGAAAGTTCTTGTCTTTTGTCCAGGAGCGTTACCCAGGTCTATACCCGTACACACACCGCTTATGGCTCCGCGTCACACCTCTTCTTTGGTCAGTCTGTTTTGTCATCCGATGAAGGTGGTCAACAGGGAGACCCAGAGGCCCCGCCATTATTCTGTGACAGAGTTAACGAAATCACCAAGAAAGTCTTAGCGACTTCACGATCAAATGTCCGAGAGTGCCGCATTGGGTGTGAGCTCTACTTCTTGGGCAACTCTTCTGAGGAACAAAAGTCTTTTATTCTTTCTGAATTCAATAAAGTCTCTCCATTTATAAAGACACCTGGTGTTGAAAACTTGGTCATCTTTGGGGCGCCTGTTGGTGACACTGCGCTAGTTCAAGCCCTGAATGAGAAAATAGCTCATCTAGAACGTCTCTGCTCGCGTCTGAAGAACCATGAGGCTCATCATGCTCTCTTTCTCCTTATGAGCTCTTTCTCTATCCCGAAACTGTTATATATTCTACGTACCTCGCCTTGTTTCAGACATCCAGATCTGCTAGCTAAGTAGATGGCATTTTTTACTCCAGCCTTGAAACCATCTGCAACATCAAACTTGATCCAAGTGCCCGCAAGCAAACATCTTTCCCCGCTGCCATGAGTGGTTTAGGTATCGGCTCTGCGTCGGCTCTAGCGATTTGTGGGTATCTGTCATCTGTCGGTAGTTCCTCGCAGCTTTGTTCTGCAATTCTTGGGAAGCCTTTCTCCGACCCGCACTACACTGAAGGTCTTTCATCTTTCATTATGGCACCAGTTGTCTAGTCTGGACTCGCCAACCCCAGGTCGTTTCCAGAAATCGTGGTCAGGTCCCGTGTACAGGAAGCTGTTCCATGATCTCCTGACTGAAGCGACTGAAGAGAAAACACGCAAAAGTCTGAAATCTTTTGAAGGCAAGATCCAGTCTGCTTGGTTAACAGCGTTCCCGTCTAGCTCGTTAGGTCTCAAATTGTCCAACGTCCAGCTTCGAATCTCGCTAGCACTACGGCTTGGTGTCAACTTATGTGAGACGCATGTTTGTCGTTGTGGCGAGCCAGTTGAAGCTTCCGCAGGGCATGGTGTTTCGTGCAGAAAAAGCGCCGGCTGATTTGTGCGCCACACGATGATAAACGACATTGTAAAGCGAGCACTGGGATCTAGTAATATTCAGTCGATTCTTGAGCCCCCTGGCCTCTGTACTGCAGATCAGAAACGTCCAGATGGCCTTATCTCCTTACCTTGGTGCCCTGGGAGAGAGGGCAGTCCCTCATATGGGATGCGACCGTTATTGACGCCTTGGTCATCTCCCTTCTCGGCCGCCGCTGAAGACGAAGCTCGTAAGACCTCCAATTACAATGAATTAATCAACAGAGGCTACATCTTCGCCCCAGTCGCTTTCGGGGTTCAGGGTGGGTGCGGACCAAAAACATCCAAGTTCATCAAGAAACTCGGTGAGAAATTGAAAGAAACCACTCAAGATCCAAAATCCGCCTTCTACATGAAACAAAGAATTTCCATCGTCATCCATATCGGGAATGCCGCGTCCGTCTTGGGGACCTTGGGAGAGAGTGACGCCCTAGGACAAGTTTTTTACCTGCTACATTAGACGTTCTCTATTGGTGCTAAGTTCCACATCCATCGGTGCTAGTTAATTATTGCTTATACTAGAAACAGTTATCTTCTAAGATTCCGGCTCCATTTTATTATGTGAATAGTTTTAATGCAGTAGATTTTATACCGCTTGTACAGAAAAGCTCTTTTTATAAAAAAAAATATATTACAAAAGGGGCACTTCCGTTTAGTTACGGTAAGTGCACAAGCTGGATAGGGCCATACCAGCGATATAAAAATGCATATATATCAGCAATGAAGTCATAAATCAGCATTAAATGAATCGTCGTAATGTTAACTTATCTTAGCCGTCCTTCCTCTACAATAGCGCTTATGGAGTTGTCGATAAATTGAACTTTGCGTAGCGATCTGCACCCCCTTATACAAAGTATAGAGCTCCTCAGGAGCGCAAAGCTTATTTTAGTTCTTATGTAGTTTGTAGATTCTGGATAGCTTTCTTGTCTTTTTTCACTTAGTTTTTCGGCCAATCGCTGCATCGTCCGCGTGGCTGTTGGAGCAGCGCCACAGGTGCATCCAAAAATTAGCGGGCAGAAGCTACTCTGCTCTACGTTTAAAATTCTTTGCTGATCTTTGGAGTTCTTCAGCGTTTCGTGGTATTTGTATGCATCCTTATGCAGTTTTCGCGATGTTTTGGCATGAGGGTTGAAAATTTTCACATCAAAGAAAGCGCGGCTGAATTGTGAACCCCAGAGTCCGTTTGCCTTAATGTCAAGTCGTGCCTCATCTTCAGTTGTAGTTTAATTGTTGACAAAGCTTTCGCCTTGCAACGGCTGAAGTTTCGGCTCAATCTCGACGTCATAGCAAACCTCGTTCATGAGGTTGGCGATTGTGTCTCTAATTTCATTGTGTCTTATGTGTGTGTAACCACCCTTTGCACAGTGAAGGGCATGTGTCAAGTTAAAATCAGCACCATATGCACTTTTGAGTGGGGTTTTGGTTGGTTCCCATCCGTATCTTAAGTAAATACCATCTCTGAACTCTGATTTATTCACAGGTTGAAGTTGTATCTGCTCAGTGGTAGAGCATTCAGCCAGTAAGAGGCTCCCTTTTCAGAGGCCAAGACGATTGCGTATTTATCTGTTTCATTTAAGGAGTTAATGAGGTTTGTTTTTTTTCGATTCGTTCTATCAGTTTTCAATTTTTTGATTTTCGTACATATTTTTTCTTGCTGTGTTACTGCTGTAATAGGATCTTGAGATTCCAGTACTAGTGATGTTTCCTTAGACTATTCTAGGTAGCTTTCATGATCGGATGGCAGCTTGATGTTAAGTCCGCCCATTTTAAGGGGTAAAGAAGATATCTCAGGGAACTGGGGGTTTAAGGTGTCTTTACCGAATATGTTAGGTAATAATTGTTCTTTGATAATATTTTCACATATTTCTAAGTATTCCATAGTGTTAGGCGTTGTCCTGGCAAGAAATGAAAGCTTTTCTTGAACTCTTTTAGTATAGCAGACATAAACGTTTTGAGGGGAGGTTTTAGCGATTTTCGTTAGTTTTTTTCAAAAGTTTGATTTGCTCATTCTGTTGAAATTCGAGGAACTTTTCAGATTCTGTTCCTTTAACTGAACCAAGCACTCGGGCTCCTGCCTTTATAGTGATTCCTGTATCTGCGAAGATTTTCTGAGCTTCACCGAGTTTTTCATCCTTGACAATGAGTTGGCATTTGGATGCTTTCACGTGGTAGCTGAAAAATTTACCCAGTGATACAATTTTATCGAGGACGGTTCGTAGATTGCCTAATTTACCGACTGCCTTTCCGTCGTCTGTGTACCATTTCTGGGTTACATCGTCTACTGATAAAAGTTTTATGAGGGGTATTATGGTTGGACCGTACATGACCTTGCTATTGGATCCCCTTGGGTTGTCCCTTCTTGAGAGTAGATTGTTTTTTGTTAACGAATAGTTTAGGTGGATTGGAGTAGGAGTTCTTAAATGCTGTTAAAAAGGGAAGGGCAGGTATTTTCGATGTTTTTTAAAGCCAGTTTTCGGTTCAGCGAGTTGAAAGCGTTTTCGGCATTTATCAGTAAAACAGCATCGGCGGAAGTTTTGCTGTAATGATCTCTTAGCGTGTGGATCGCATATTCAATGCCACATTTTTGTTCTAGGCAGAGTTGGTAGTTTGAACCGAGCGACATGAGTTCGTTTTTTAGGCATTTAGTTATTGTTCGCCCTATTATCCTACGCATAACTTCTACTATGCCTATGGGTCTTACCCCTGGATTCTTATCTAAGGGTATTAACCTGCATGCGTTATATGGTTCCATTAGTTCTGGATTTAGTTCTTCTGTGGCCAATTTTTTGGCAATTTTAGCAATTGTTTTTGAAATTTCAACTGATTGTTGCCCGAAGTGTGTTAAAATACGTCTCCACTCAATTGCATCGAGGCCAGATGGTCCATGCAATCCGTGCGTTCTCATGGCTGCCTTCTTGATATGTTGACCGTTTATCTGATCAAATATCGATGGATGGAAAGGAACTGTTTCGTTTGAGACTGGTGTAATTTAGTTCTCATCAATTGGTTTAGATGGTGGGTGTTTCTCTATGAGAGTTTGTCCTACTGTCTTACCTTTGACAATTTCGTCGAGTGAAAGAACGCTTTTAGATGTGTCTGTTAATTTTGCAATTGCGCTTGATATTTTTCCAGTATTCATTAGTTTGTTCAACTGTTGTGCTTCAGTTTCAGTTTTTCTTCTACTTCCTTTCAACAAGAGCATATGCAGCGCCTTTCCTTCGTTATATAGTCCATCCAGGTCTCTGTCTTGCCATTGCGTAAGTCGCCTTGCTATTGTTTTGGATAAAGATCCATCAATTTTGGACTTTGTTTAGCACAGTAATACGTGTGGAAAAATCATTGCTGCGTGCATTGCGAAGGTATTTTCGTTGTTTTCTAATAGGCTGTTCAAAGTTCTATTGAGGGTTTCAATGAAGTTATAACCAACTTTATTTTTTGACAAGATCATAAAGACCGGTATCCAGTGGACCACTTCGGTGTATATTTTCTTGGTGGCTTCGATGAGTTCTGGACAGGGGTTTGATCATGGGTCTTGAATTGTTCTAGGTTCTATAGTGGAAGACTCTCCTGAGTTTTGTGAGTGTGGGGCAGTGGAAGGGTGCATTTGGGGGAGCGTGGTTGTAGCTAAGGTTGGGGGATCGCATTCAGGCTTGTCGTTAGCTGAATGAAATTAGGAGGTGCAGCGATGAAAGCTGAAATTGTCATTTTGATCACTGCTGCAGGCTAGGCCGCTGCATTTTACATGCATGTAGCCTGGGCATGTGAAGCACCAAACACCTCCGCCTCGTAGTCTGCTTTTACAAATAAGTCAGTGTGTTTGAGTAGCCATTTTAGGAAGGACGGCGGTGTCAAGTTAGCGAGAGAAGTTATAGATTAAATTTGCAAGAAAATTTGTAGAGAAATCATTACCGTAGAACGAGAAATGGATGCCATCACGACAGAACATTTTAGGGGTTAGATTTAGGTTGAGGTTAGGCGAAACAACAAGTGTATGGGGGTGTAGAAATCTATTTATCAAAATAAACAGCACATGATTATGAATATAAATATCGCGATTTACTTCGGTATTATTACAGTTCTGAATTGTTTTGGGGATGATCAGTGTCTTGGGCTGAAACTTGTTAGTGACGAGGTTAATCAAGTTTTTCCACTGCTGTTCTAACTCTTGTGGATGCAGCCTGTTGTCATTGTATCCAGCAACTATTGTTACTGTATTTAGGCGCTTTGGTCTGTATTGTAAAACTGTTTCAAACAGATCATGAAGCGTTGCGCCGCGGTAGGAGTGAATTGTTAATTTTACTAGAGCTGGTTTGATATATTTGGTCCTTGAAGTCCCGATAACTAGTTTCTGTGAGAACTCAGGGATGCGTCTTGCCTGGAATCGCGGCATCAACCTGAAAGACAGACAACTGGGGCGAGAAAGGAAGCTCTTTGGGGTGAATTGTGAATAATTTCACTAAGCTTTTTTATTGTAAAAAGCATAGGTTTTACTGGTTTGTTCGTTTCTGTTTATAATTTGCCGCGCGAGTGTTCCATCTTATTAATGATTAATTGAAACAAGATTATTGCAAATAACATCTGTAAATTGTATTGAAAACCTGGAAAGTCATGGTAAAAATTATCACGGTGACACTCGTCCTTCATAATCCACCCAATCAAAAACAAAACATTCAAACAATAGTTTTTTTTGTCAAATTACAAAAATTGCAAAAAAGAAGAAAACTTTTCTTGAAAAAAACTGTCTGCAAGATTGGAAACATCGCAAAGACCTTTCATAAACCAAAAAATAAACGAAACCTTTCTGCGGAACTGAAGTTGATAAAAATGAGCTGACACGCAAAGTCTAAAATACTCGACATCCACAATAAATAGGACCTTTCAGGAATGAAAAATCTGGATTTGACGTCTCAAAGCATAAAACTTACCACTGCAATAAAAGCACAGAAAACTCCTTGCATCCAGAAATAAACATCCGAAAAATTTATAAAAACATTTTAAAAAAATAAAAAATGGTGATGGAGCAACTAAAGCATGTTTTAATTGCTAAGATAGTTTGTCCGTCTAAAAACATTTTAAAACGTATTTTTGCTCCCATAAGTTAGAGTTCAATTACCCAAACGCTGCTCGCTCGCTTTATTCGCTCGAAATTGAACACAAACTTAACAATTACACACCAATTTTCTCATCACTGAAACAACTTTTATGAATTTTATTAGCAGAGTTTTCAATCACAGCTCAAAGGTTTGATTATAAAATTGCTAGACCCTTTCCCATGAACTTTTGCGGAACCTGTTTTTGCCTAAAAACCAATATAGTAAAAAAAGTTAAACACACTCGAAGCAATTTCCTCCCAAATTTTTGTGATCGGAACATCTTTGTTCAAAAAAACTGCATCAAAACTTCGTCTTGCCTGGCACTGTTTTGCTCCCTATCCACTGAGAAAGGAAAGAAGCAAGAATTTCAACAGTTATAACAATAACTTTACAAGCTTTGGTCAATACATACCTCTTTACATTTGATCCTTGCTTTTTAGATGATGGAAATTTAATCGACGACAATAAGGTAGTACTCCGGGACCTTAAAAACAATCTGAAATCGGAACAACGGACGTAGAAAGGTTCATTGCGCACCAAGGTAGATTTGGCTACCAATGATTGAACGTCATCCTGGGCGAAAGGTTAAAGTTAAAACTGTCAAATCAACAACTCAGAATTGCGATAGGACATCGACAAGACAAAAATTTGCGAACGGCATAAATGGGAAAAACGTTAGCGAAGATGGTTGGCATGGATTGTCTTGCCTCAAAAGTGCAGAAAGAGTCTCTAGACATTCACACTTGAATGCCCTTACAAAGCAAAATTTATCATATGCTCGCATTCCATCTGTTTTAGAATAGGTTATGCAACAAAAGCACTCAAAACTCGTTATAATTACAAAAAATAACAACTTTTGAAGAAAACATGTAAAAAAAAATTTTGAAAAAAGGTGTTGGAGCAACTAAACCAGGTCTTATACGACAAAATAATTTGTTCACGAGTAGAACTATTTCAAAACTTTTTTATCTTCCCCATAAATTATAGATTTTTTTTAACCGCAATTTGTGATTATCTAAATTATGAATAAACACTGATTTTTCTATCCCTCTGTAACAGCAAACATTCAAACAATGGGTAATTACTCTTCTTTGGTCAGTCTGTTTTGTCATCTGATGAAGTTGGTCAACAGGGAGTCCCAGAGGCCCTGCCATTATTCTGTGACAGAGTTAACGCTATCACCAAGAAAGTCTTAGCGACTTCACGATGATAATGTCCGAGAGTGCCGCATTGGGTCTTGAGGTTCGTCCAGACAAGTTTGAGCTCTACTTCTTGGGCAACTCTTCTGAGGAACGAAAGTCTTTTATTCTTTCTGAATTCAATAAACTCTCTACATTATAAAGACACCTGGGGTTGAAAACTTGGTCATCTTTGGGGCGCCTGTTGGTGACACTGCGCTAGTTCAAGCCCTGAATGAGAAAATAGCTGATCTAGAACGTCTCTGCTCGCGTCTGAAGAACCATGAGGCTCATCATGCTCTCTTTCTCCTTATGAGCTCTTTCTCTATCCCAAAACTGTTATATATTCTACGTACCTTGCCTTGTTTCAGACATCCAGATCTGCTAGCTAAGTAGATGGCATTTTTTACTCCAGCCTTGAAACCATCTGCAACATCAAACTTGATCCAAATGCCCGCAAGCAAGCATCTCTCTCCGCTGCCATGAGTGGTTTAGGTATCGGCTCTGCGTCGGCTTTAGCGATTTGTGGGTATCTGTCATCTGTCGGTAGTTCCTCGCAGCTTTGTTCTGCAATTCTTGGGAAGCCTTTCTCCGACCCGCACTACACTGAAGCTCTTTCATTATGGCACCAGTTGTCTAGTCTGGACTCGCCAACCCCAGGTCGTTTCCAGAAATTGTGGTCAGATCCCGTGTACAGGAAGCTGTTCCATGATCTCCTGACTGAAGCGACTGATGAGAAAACACGCAAACGTCTGAAATCTTTTGAAGGCAAGATCCAGTCTGCTTGGTTAACAGCGTTCCCGTCTAGCTCGTTAGGTCTCAAATTGTCCAACGTCCAGCTTCGAATCTCGCTAGCACTACGGCTTGGTGTCAACTTATGTGAGACGCATATTTGTCGTCGTGGCTAGCCAGATGAAGCTTCCGCAGGGCATGGTCTTTCGTGCAGAAAAAGCGCCGGCTGGTTTGTGCGCCACACGATGATAAACGACATTGTTAAGCAAGCCCTGGGATCTAGTAATATTCAGTCGATTCTTGAGCCCCTGGCCTCTGTACTGCTAATCAATGGCCTTACCTTGGTGTCCTGGGAGAGAGGGCAGTCCCTCATCTGGGATGCGACCGTTATTGACGCCTTGGTCATCTCCCTTCTCGGCCGCGGCTGAAGCCGAAGCTCGTAAGACCTCCAAAAACAATGAATTAATCAACAGAGGCTACGTCTTCGCCCCAGTCGCTTTCGAGTTTCAGGGTGGGTGCGGACCACAAAAATCCAAGTTCATCAAGAAACTCGGTGAGAAATTGAAAGAAGCCACTCAAGATCCAAAATCCGCCATCTACATGAAACAAAAAATTTCCATCGTCATCCAAATCGGGAATGCCGCGTCCGTCTAGGGGACCTTGGGAGAGAGTGACGCCCTAGGACAAGTTTTTTACCTGCTACATTAGACGTTCTCTATTGGTGCTAAGTTCCACGTCCATCGGTGCTAGTTAATTATTGCTTATACTAGAAACAGTTATCTTCTAAGATTCCGGCTCCATTTTATTATGTGAATAGTTTTAATGCAGTAGATTTTAAATCGCTTGTACAGAAAAGCTCTTTTTATTGTAAATAGCATAGGTTTTGCTGGTTTGTACGTTTTTGTTTATAATTTGCCGCGCGAGTGTTCCATCTTATTAATGATTAATTGAAACAAGATTATTGCAAATAACATTTGTAAATTGTATTAAGAACCTGGAAGGTCATGGTAAAAATTATCATGGTGACACTCGTCCTTCATAATCCACCCAATCAAAAATAAAACATTCAAACGATGGTTTCTTTTGTCAAATTACAAAAATTGCAACAAAGAAGAAAACTTTTCTTGAAAAAAACTGCTTGCAAGATTGGAAACATCGCAAAGAATTTTCATAAACCAAAAAATAAACGAAATCTTTCTGCGGAACTGAAGTCGATAAAAATGAGCTGACACGCAAAATCTAAAATACTCGACATCCACAATAAATAGGACCCGTCAGGATTGAAAATTCAGGCATTTGACGTCTCAAGCATAAAACTTACCACTGCAATAAAAGCACAGAAAACTCCTTGCATCCAGAAAAAAAACGTCCGAAAAATTTATAAAAACAATTTTAAAAAAAATGGTGATGGAGCAACTAAAGCATGTTTTAAATGCTCAGATAGGTTGTTCGTTTATAAATATTTTAAAAATTTTTTTTCTCCCATAAGTTAGAGTTCAATTACCCAAACGCTGCTCGCTCGCTTTATTCGCTCGAAATTGAACACAAACTTAACAATTACACACCAATTTTCTCATCACTGAAACAACTTTTATGAATTTTATTAGCAGAGTTTTCAATCACAGCTCAAAGGTTTGATTATAAAATTGCTAGACCCTTTCCCATGAACTTTTGCGGAACCTGTTTTTGCCTAAAAACCAATATAGTAAAAAAAGTTAAACACACTCGAAGCAATTTGCTCCCAAATTTTTGTGATCGGAACATCTTTGTTCAAAAAAACTGCATCAAAACTTCGTCTTGCCTGGCACTGTTTTGCTCCCTATCCACTGAGAAAGGAAAGAAGCAAGAATTTCAACAGTTATAACAATAACTTTACAAGCTTTGGTCAATACATACCTCTTTACATTTGATCCTTGCTTTTTAGATGATGGAAATTTAATCGACGACAATAAGGTAGTACTCCGGGACCTTAAAAACAATCTGAAATCGGAACAACGGACGTAGAAAGGTTCATTGCGCACCAAGGTAGATTTGGCTACCAATGATTGAACGTCATCCTGGGCGAAAGGTTAAAGTTAAAACTGTCAAATCAACAACTCAGAATTGCGATAGGACATCGACAAGACAAAAATTTGCGAACGGCATAAATGGGAAAAACGTTACCGAAGATGGTTGGCATGGATTGTCTTGCCTCAAAAGTGCAGAAAGATTCTCTAGACATTCACACCTGAATGCCCTTATAAAGCAAAATTTATCATCTGCTCACACTCCATCTGTTTTAGAATGACGACACCTCTACAGGACCAATAAAAAGCGACCAGACAATTTGACGCTCGTTCTATGGGCTGTTAGTAAGCAGCTCTTGTGGGATGTAATAGTATTCGACTCTTTGGCCCTTTGTGGGAATATAGCCTGGTCTGTTTGTAACCCTGACACGGCTGCCACTGAAGCGGAGGAGCGAAAAAATGACAAGTATAAACACTTAAAAGATGATGGGTGACTTTTTGAGCCACAAGATTCAGAGCGCGGCCTGTCCCATTACAGAATTTTTTTCCGAGCAAGGTTTGTAAGAACCTAAGCATATGCACTGAGGGACCTAGAGCAGGCAGCTTTTTAAAACAGAGAAATTCCCTGGCAATACAGATTGCGAACGTCGCTTGCGTACTCGGAACAATAAATCACAAAACATCTTTCGACGAGATTTTTTAATTGTACCACAGTTATATATGTCTATTAAGTTTTCTCGGGTCAAGTTGCGTGTTCTTATTGAAGAAACTTAACACGCAGCCAGTTTAATTCTAAGGACATCAACACTTTTTCTTTCCTTATTATCATTATCGCTTCTGTATCTAGAAAAATACGTGGAATACGTGATAAAGGGACTATTGACTGTAACCTCGGTTGCAATTATTTTTTTGACCTTGTAATTACTCATTAAGAGGAAACATGAAGGTTATCACTGCAACAGAAGCACTCAAAACTCCTTATAATTAAAAAAAAATAACAACTTTTGAAGAAAACATGAAAAAAATTTTGAAAAAAGGTGTTGGAGCAACTAAACCATATTTTATACGACAAAATAATTTGTTCACGAGTAGAACTATTTCAAAACTTTTTTATCTTTACCATAAATTATAGATTTTCTTTAACCGCAATTTGTATTATCTAAATTATGAATAAATCAATTTTCATATGATACAGTCTCTTTTTATCTATCGCGAAGTGTTAGAATGGAAACATCGCTATAGAGCATTTGCTTTGATGCGGTTATTATTACACGGATTTGATTGATTATTATTATAAATAATCAATCAAAATTTCGCAACATGACAATCCAAAATTTGATACAGTTCAATTTGATAATTTAATAATGAGTTTAATAATGAGTTTAATAAAAACCGCACCATAGCATATCCTCATAGCAACGTTTCCTAATAGCATATCCTCATAACAAATCCTCATATCTTCATAGCGATGATGAGACAACCGAGCTTGAGCATTGCTTGGCTCAATCCTTAATTGTGAAGCACGAGCTGCTTGACGCTATCACTGATGATGCAGAATAAGATTTCACGAGTCGGTGTTGTTGCAAAAAGATTTCGTCTCAGGTTTGGTTTTCAAAATTTCGCAGCGATCTAGTCATGCCTGATTTTCTCGCGACAACTGAAAGTCAGAATTCAAAAGCAAAATAGTCGGATTACTAATTGCGGGAAAATTGTGCTAGAATTCACTCCTGACCAATTGCAGCTCGCAAGTGACACATTATTGTATTTTCGACGGTAATGTCTGATTAATGGGAGACAACATCAAGAGTGGCTGCGACAGGCGATTGCGATGACAGAGAGTTTATTGAGATTCAGAGTAAAAACTGGATGGGTAAACTTCCCAAAGAGCTGACCAAACTCGTAAAACTTTTAATAAACTACTTGAGTTAGCCAGTTATCTCAATCTTGACTGATTAAAATACTGGACTGAATTTCAGAGTTAGCTAATATGTCTAGAGTAACTGAATTTAATTACTAGAGACTGTTTTATGTAATTAAGCTGAGATAAGGTGATTTTCTGGATTGATCCACCTGAAATGGATCCAACAAACAAGCTGTCTGATAAACTAGAAAACATTTCAGAAAGGAGAATAATTTGTGATAGCCTTTTAGGCATTAACACGATCCTGAGTTCCAAGATTAGTTGAATATTAACAGACAACAAACAATTGAGATAGAAAAGAATGAGAGATAGTGTTTCTTGCTTTTGAGCCAATGGCTATAGAGTTTATCATTCTTGATCCCGAATGTGACGTCAGTAAATGACCGCAACATAATGTTTTTTGCTGGCAATTATATATTAAAAAAAGATCCTTGATAAAACGTTGATCGACTCTGTTTGAGCGATCAATTAGTAAATAACAGCCCAATGGAAAACCGCATAAAATTGATGACAAGCAAAATCTTGTGAGTTGAATTAGTGATTCAGTTTGTTCAAACATAAGTGAAACACTTACTGTAAATTTAGATTTTGAAATATTTTACAGATAGTTTTTCTTATCTTTGGAAAACTTGCATAAAAATTATACTTTATTGCGTTAATTAACATCAAAAATATCAATTTTTTTACAAAAAGAAAAAAAGCTAAATTTTAATTGTTGATAACATAATGGATAAGTTGTCTAAATTAATTTAAAACATGATTTTATATTCCAGATTCATAATTGAACAACTCAAAACTCCAGTATATATAAGGCTCGGATCTTATTGGATGAGCTCACAACTTTTGAAAGTTTGTTGATAAGTATAGCTTGGTTCTGATTGATCTACCTGAAATGGATCCAACACACAAATTGTCTGATAGACTAGGAAAAATTTTAGGCTCCCGACCCTGTTTCTTACGGCGTGCGTGTGTTTTATGTATTTAGAGACATGGGCATGGGCACGTTCAATTATTTTCTAGAGTGGAGATCATTTTTTGATGGCCTTTCAGGCATTAACACGATCCTGAGTTCCAAGTCTAGTTGAATATTAACAGACAACAACCAATTGAGATAGAAAAGCACAAGAGATAGTGTTTCTCACTTTTGGCCAATGGATTCTATCATTCTTGATCTCGAATGTGATGTCAGTGAATGACCGCAACATAATGTTTTTTGCTGGCAATTATATATTAGAAAAAGATCCTTGATAAAAAAAGTTTTCGCCAGCCTTATGAAAATTTTTTTACATACATGAGGCGACTCTGTTTGAGCGATCACTAAGTAAATAACAACCCAATGGAAAACCGTATAAAATTAATGACAAGCAAAACCTTGTGAGTTGAATCAGTGATTCAGTTTGTTCTCACATAAGTGAACACTTACTGTAAATTTAGATTTCGAAATATTTTACAGATAGTTTTTCTTATCTGCTGGAAAACTTGCATAAAAACTATATCTCTGAATACTTTAATCCGTTAATTAACATCAAAAATTACCAACTTTTTACAAAAAGAAAAAAGGCTAAATTTTAATTGTTGATAACATAATGGATAAAATTTCTAAAGTAATTTAAACATGATTTTATACTCCAGATTCATATTTAAACAAATCAAAATTCCAGTATATATAAGGCTCGGTATATATATATATATATATATATATATATATATATATATATATATATATATATATATATATATCTTATTGGATGAGCTCAAAACTATTGAAATTTTGTTGATAAGTATAGCTTGGTTCTGATTGATCCACCTCAAATGGATCCAACAAAAAAGTTGTCTGATAAACTAGGAAAAATTTTAAGGCTACCGACCCTGTTTCTTACGGCATGCGTGTGTTTTATGTATTTAGAGACCTGGGCAAGGGCACGTTCAATTAATTTCTGGAGTGGAGATCATTTTGTGATAGCCTTTCAGGCATTAACACGATCCTGAGTTCCAAGTCTAGTTGAATATTAACTGACAACAACCAATTGAGATAGAAAAGCACAAGAGATAGTGTTTCTTGCTTTTGAGCCAATGACTATAGAGTCTATCATTCTTGATCTCGAATGTGACGTCAGTGAATAACCGCAACATAATGTTTTTCATGGCGCTCTTGGATGTTTAGACATCATAAATACGACGCCGGTCGGTTAACCTATTCCAAAATACCGGTCGGATGGTTTGACTATGCAACATGCAAATGTAAACAAGAAAATAATTTTAATTTCAAAAAAAACAAAGAAAAATTAAAGAAAAAACATTAACTAAAGACTTTTATTGAACGCTAAATCGGGTGGATTGGACCTTGCAATTTGAAAACGATTTCTTATTGAAACAATCATATCGTTGCGTGCAAATTATATGAAGAGTCCAGGATAGCCCATGTAGAGGCGTTGTCAATAATTTTCAGATAGCTTGACAACCTCAGTGGATCAATGGGAAGATTGAGTAGTCAACAAGACAAATTGACGATCCAAATGGAACGACAACCTCAGAGGTTCCCAGAGCGCCAGAAGACACTTCAGAGAGGGTCTTGCTGAAAATTTGGTCATATTCTCTTAGACACTGAAAAAAGATGTAATAATAGTAACCGACATATTTTTTTAACCAGTTTTTGCAGAACAAAACTTGGTGACATGTTCTAAGGGATTTCTCTAGAGACGGCTTTCACACCCATTGAGAGCGGAATCTTACTTGGAGGGGACGCCGCAAATTCAAAATTTGTAGTTTCCTGACACTTTGAAAGGGACAGTATTAGGACCCAAAGAATAGGTGTTTAGTATCAAATTTATATAAATTAAATGTCATTGGAAATATCATGGCCCGAGAAAAGTAACAACATCTACAGACAATTTCTTTATTTCATAGAACTAATTAGAAGTAGAATTTCAGAAAACTTCAGTTTTTGTCGTAGTTAGGATCACAATTGATATATGAGAAAAGTTCTAATCAAAAGTGACCAAATACATAACCCAAAGATTTTTGATTTTCCAGTATATGCTTCAAAAAACTCAAAAAATCTATTCAGCTGCTCTCTTCATCTAGTTTTTGGTAAAATTGGTTAAAAAATGTTATTTAAGTTGAAAACCTTACAAATAATTTTTTTAAATTTCTGTGTTTCATTGGATGTTTATAAAAGTTTTTCGGTAAATTAAGTTTTTGATTTGTTATTTGAACTCCCTAAAAACAGGTCATATGCTAAATAATGGACAAATAATACATTTTTTGAATTTTTTAATACAATATAATTGAAAAAAAAGACATAAATTTTTCCAAAAATCTATTTGAAACAAAACATTTCTTCATCAATGCTGGCAAATATATATCAAAAAAAGATCCTTGATAAAAAAATCTTTGCCAGCCTTAGAAATTTTTTTTCATTATTAAGTCGACTCTGTTTGAGCAATCAATAAGTAAATAACAACCCAATGAAAAACAGTATAAAATTGATGACAAGCAAAATCTTGTGAATTGAATCAGTGATTCAGTTTGTTCTCACATAAGTGAACTTTTACTGTAAATTTAGATTTTGAAATATTGTACAGATAGTTTTTTTTAACTCCTGGAAAACTTGCATAAAAATTGTACTTTATTCCGTTAATTAACATTTTTCTTTTTTTGAGAGTGATGCAATTGTTGCGATGTTATCACTGAATAGAAACAAAACAGTTGCATGACTTGAGTGTAGTATTTCTACAAAATGCATCCTTCTATCGTAGAACTTGTTGAGTTTGAATCGTACAAAATGTAATTTTCATACATCAATAGAAGCGATGATTGAATGTTCATAAAAACAAGAAGCTTGTTTCTTGTCAAAACAATGTTAGTCAATACGGTGGAAAGCACGCTGATTAGCCTGCATTTGCACAAGACGAGAAAATAAATTCAAAAATATGTATTAAAACATAGGACAAAATATAAATCTGTACAAGTCTGAGAAAAAAGAACTTTTCCAGTAACTATCAATCTATATATTCGACTCATTTCCTAATCGTTCATTTATGTTTTTGCTCAAAAATCCCGATTAATTATGAAACCAATTCGAGCAACAGTCGGACTCAAATTATTGTGGAATTCTCAAGGGAAATTGACCAAAATCTTTTAATCTACAGTATGAATTGCATTGGCAGAAAGCTAGCGGGGATTCTGTTGTGTTAAATTGGCAGTATAACAACACAACATTAGCTGATTAATTAGACTAATTTCCACGTAATTGCTGAAAAATTGTTTAAAAAAATACTTGATAATTTGAAAATTATGGATTATTTGAATAGCTTTGACCGCAAGTATTATTACTTTTTTTGGACGTGTTCATAGACTAGCGCGTTTTCAAGCAGATAAATGGTGTCTTAATTATCGAAAATTTTATATATATTTTTTACTCGTATCGAATTTTGTAGTTTAGTTGCTTCGAATGTGTTCGTGGATTAGAACGTTTTCAGGCAGAGACAAACGGCGCTTAAGACATCAAAAATCAAAATTTTTTTCAATGTTTTTGATAACTGACAAAGAGAAGAAGAAAATTTGTAAATTTTTGTTAGATATTGATCATTTTCGAATCATAATATATACAAAAGTCGAAACTGGAAATTCACTTCAAAATTGAAATTTAGGACTAAATTATACATTTAAATGGTTCAGAAATTTATTCTACGAAGGATAATAGCAAATGGAGTTTTTGGTGCAAACTTTGTTCTGGGTTAGTAAGCGAACGTTGAAATGATTCAGTTTTTTCAACATCTAAAGTTCAATGTTTGGGTGTTTTTGTGTTCAGTATGGAATCAATCTGATTATGGTAGATCATGCAGAGACCTAGATAGATCTTTGTTGAAGATTTTTGACAGTAAATAGAAATTCAATTTAATTCCTTAAGTGTTTCAAGAACATTTTCCTTCAATTTAAGTTGTAAATTATAGGAAGAAAAAAATTCAACATAAAAACAGTCAAAAATCAAAAATGGCTTTTTATGTGTAATTTTTTAGTGTTTTTGTTATATTTTGATGATTTAAATGAAACTATAAGAAATTTCACATGTTTTGAGGATACTTTCGATGAAGTGAACACCACTCCGAGGCAAAATAATCGTTAATTGATACAATGATTCATCAAATTAGCTATTCTTTTTATTGAAACAAGCAAAATATATATAATGGAATTTAATAAATTATAAAGCATTAATGAATTCTCTACATTCATTATCTATCTAGAGGTAGTTGTCTTCAGCAAAACCTATAAATTTGATGTGGAAAAGTATTTTGAAAACTAAACAAGGTTTCTGCTGGAATTTTTAAAACAAGCTGACATTTTCACCAGAATCAGATCTACAAAATCTCAATTGATTTCATATGTAACATGAAGCGATTTTTGTCATATTGTCAAATTAGTAACTTTTGCTCTGGTTAGTTTCAATGTAATTCCATTTAGAAATTTGGCGGATTTCTAAAATTTTTGCTTGTTAAGTTGAGCTTTGGTTTCAAAAAACGGAAACTTTTAAGTGCAAACGTTGCTCTGGATTAGTAAGCGATCCTTGAAATGATACAAATTTTATCTCATCTAAAATTCGAGCAAATTGTTGTTCAAAACGGGATCAATCTGGAAATGGTTGATCTTGCAGAAACGAGTAGAGACCTGTGTTGATTTTTTTGTCAAAAAAGTAAAATCTTTTTAAAGTTCTTTCAAACTTTTGAGTTCGTTTTGCTCCAATTTAGGTTTTAAGTTACAGATTAAGAAAAATCCTAATTTAAAAACAGTCAAACATCAAGTATTGGTCATTAAGTATAATTTATTTGATTTTTTGTTATCATTTATTGATCTAAGTAAATTTTCATGAAAAATAAGACGTTTTAAGGATACTTTTTTTGAAGTGTAAACCATTCTGAGGCAGAAAAACTCGCTTAATTGATACAAAGATCCAAAACATTATCTAAACTTCTTGCTAAAATCAAGCAAAACCTTCCACATGTACGATAATTATCTAGGCATCAATCGAAACTCTACTTTCAAGAGCCACATAGAGTTAGTTTGGTTAAGTAATTTTTATAGAAAATTTATTAAGTTTTCTTGCTATAAATTTAAGAGCAAACTGATATTTCACCAAAATCAGATACATAAAATGTCAAGGGATATAATTTATGACTTGTAGCGATTCCTATAGACACACGCTGAAGTTGTTTTTTTTCTGCTCTGATTAGTTTCAATTTTATTTCAGTTGGAGAACTAGGCGGAATTGTAGAGTTTTTGTTTGATGAATTTTGCTTTGTTTAAAAAAAAACTAATCTGTTAATAGAGTTTATACCTGGATTTTGTTTTCCAAATTAATTTTCTAAAACAATTGTTCTTTTGGAAGCTTTCACATCAATCAGACTTTAAGAAAAGGATTTCCCTGAGGTTTTTATACTACAACCAGTAGATTGCTCGTCGGTTGCACATCTTATTCTTTCGAATGCACTCGAATTTACTTATTTTTACCAGCTGCGGTGTTTTCTATTTTGAATGGTTTATTTGACCCCAGCTATCTCCACCTTCAAAAAAGTAGCCTTCTTGGACCTTTTAAGGATTTTAACAGTTTTTTGACAATTGATAATTAACAGTTTTAAAAGCGGGGAAACTGATAAGTAATGATCACAAAAGTTAAGTGTTTGCTACAATAACTTTTAGTAACAACTTAACAAGAAAACATTTTTCTGCTGAATGTAATCAAAAACAAAGAACAGAGTAATTTTTAGAGGTTTGCAGTTCTAATTTTACCTCTGCCAGCAAATTGGTTGATCAATTTATATTAATTTCCCCCTATATTCCGCAGTTCTGACTTAATTTTCCATGCAAGGTGAATTCAAAAGCAAAAACCTATACAAAACAGAAAACAGGAAAGACGAAAGCGAGATTTTAGGCTCGAAGTTTTCAGGTTTTTAGGGTACACAAAAACACAAACCAATTTTTAGGTTCGTTAATTCAATGGAATTATTTTCCTTATTTAACAAGGAACCAAAGTGTATTACAATATTTGAGCTTTTCTAAATAATTAAATCTATATCTCTTCATTTTTCATTTTTAAACAGTAAATTTAAATTTTTGTCCAAATTTATGGCGATCAAAAGCGATGAAAACAGCAATTTGATTCGTAAGAATAATGTCTTCCTAGTAGATCATGATTTGATACACTGTGAAAAAAAGTTCAAACTTGTTTGGGTTCAAATAAAACAGCGCAGGGCTGCGACTGCCGTTTTCTCGCAAGTTCAGCTGTTTACACTAAAAAATGCATATCCCAATCCTTCTAGTTTTCAAAAAGGTGTATTTGTTTTCAAACAAAAATACCATTTTGTGGAAGAGTAGAAAAAATTAGAAAATTTTACACCAGTAGTTATTTGCTACCATAATTTAATCAGAGAGTTCCGATTTTAGCCTGAAATTATGACTCTCTAAATTTTTTATCTCATCAGATATTGAAATTTTTGAGTATTTTCGAAACAAAACTTCATTTAGAGTTTTCTGTTGTTTTCTCAGCCTTTCAATTTTAGCCTGAATGATGATCCACAAAGTTACTTTAATCATTCCGAAAATGCCACGGATTTTTTCTATCTAAGGATGGGCAAAAACTTAATTGAAAGTTGTCCTGACATCGAGTTTTTATTGCGGGAGTTTTTAATTTATAATCTAGCAGGATCGAATCATACGATGCACGTTGCGCAAAAAGTATCTGACGCTTTTTTGACAAAGGTTTGTAAAAATTGACATCAATTGCAGATAGGCAATACAAAGATCATTTTCGAAATGAGAACAGACTTGATTATTCAATCAAACAATCATCAAATGGTCGACATTTTCGTGTTAAGCTGTCAAAAATTTAAGTCTTCCCAATCAGAATATTTTTCAAACAATTGAAAATGTTTGAAAATTTAGACGTCACCATGGTTCTTATTAAAAATAGTTTGAGCTATTGTTGCATAGTACAATTTGAACTATAAGTATCACGCAGAGCAAGCCGACGGGAATTCGAACCGAAGGGACTTCAGGAGGAACTTCCATTCGGGTTTCGTTTATTGTTGCATAGTACAATTTAAACTATAAGTATCACGCAGAGCAAGCCGACGGGAATTCGAACCGAAGGGACTTCAGGAGGAACTTCCATTCGGGTTTCGTTTATTGTTGCATAGTACAATTTAAACTATAAGTATCACGCAGAGCAAGCCGACGGGAATTCGAATCGAAGGGACTTCAGGAGGAACTTCCATTCGGGTTTCGTTTATGATTTAGAAGGTTATTGATAGAAAAGATTGAAAATAGACGCGGTCCTAGAAGTCGAACCACTCAAAACCCTCAAGCAACTAGGGTCGTTTATTGGCATTTTTAACCACCACCAAAGGTTCCTGCCTAATCCACACGTCCAAACCAACCAACTATGCCCTTCTCTTAAATTCAGTAACAAGAATGAATTTGAGAGAGGTTAATTTCAACAAACTGCATTTAAAAATGAACTCGGTTTTATCGGAAACATCACAAAGATGTATCATTGTGACCAAAACCCTCCAACGAGAGTCAACTGCGATGCAAATCATAGTGAACTGATTGCTGCCTCTGAACAGTAAAATGAAAGGGAGGTTTTTGCTTTGCACTTCTTGAACGATCAAGGAAAAACATACAGAACGATTTAATTCAAGTTGCTTGCTTTTGTTTGGTCTTGCGAACATTTTTGGAATTACTTTCACGGAAGTCACTTTGAAGTACAGACGGACAACAAGGCAGTTATCGCAGCGTTCAAAACAAACCGGGTGAACAGAAACCAGCAGTCCCGACTGCCACTCTAGCGGATCGGCTATGACCCTTTGACTTCTTCGTCATTCAAATCTCGGGTAGTAAGTTGGTAATAATTGATCAATTTTCCCGGTTTCCTATGTTCGAAGCTCTGAAACCGTGTGATTTCGACAAACCATATAAAAAGAAGTGCTTTGATAATTTTTCTAGCCATGCTACTTCGTGGACAGCTGGATTGAAAGCCCCACCAATAATTGTCATTTTTTTCCCAATACTAAGTCACGTACCACATTATATACCGAATTCCAGCTGTTATCTTATCTCGACCGATTCACCAAATATCGCAAATTCGGTGGCCATTATGTTCCTCAATTCGATGGCCATTTCAAATTTGACCAATCGAATTTTGAAAAAGTGCTGGCTTCAAGCCACATGAGGGCGCTCGATTCCGAGTGTTAATTATCCTAGTACAAATTCAAAAAGTATTAAGTTCGTAAAGAATAACAAATCCTTAGATGGCAAGAAAACAATGATTATATTCTCGTCCAACCAAATTTGAAAAACTAATGCCTTCCATTTGACCAAAACAGTTTCAACCTCAAAAGTCATATTGCCATTAGAGGGATACAAATTGCGTGATTTCCTTCTCAACCAATCAATGGATGACAATTTTCAAGTAGAGCCGCCACTAGAGGGCCACTTATATTATTCACATTTTCAGGTACAATCAAATTGCAGATTTCTAATTTATCCACAGTTGCCACTTTCTCAGCATTTTTGCCAATTCTGCTGCAAATTCTCAATTTTTTTCTCACACTATTAGTCTCAATATTGCTCTTCCGGTTGATCGACGAACTGTATCTCTATTTCGGTAGAACTAGTTATAGCAGCATGTATTTCATCTCTGCCTGGCTTTTTCTGGTTTTCGTGGAACCCAGATGACAAATTTGAAAGTATACTAAGCAAATTCGTCCATTCGGACAGGCTTTAGTTTGTGGCGAATAGGTCGCATTAGCCAATCAGATCGAGAGCAGTTCGTCTTCGGCGGTTCTAGAGGTATTTTACGCCCGGGTGCTCGGTAGTTTTCGGTCACTTCGATTGAGAGCAGCAAATTTAAAACGTACAAGTTGCCGCCCCGAGAAGTGACGCTCAGTTTAGTTATCCTGAAAAATCAATTCTTACAAGGAACAAAAAGTTACTGTCAGATCTGGTGGCAATTCTTATCGCAAATGTTTTGGCAGAGCTTACAGACTAATAAATATTACAAAGGGTTGATGCGTATGTGCAAACTTTTTGTCAGTATTCGATCATGGTGAACATAGTAAACAACCGGATAGCTATTGCGAACGTTCTTTAGAAGGCAAAACTTGCACGGCCCCATCGTTCCCACAAAGGGCAGTTGGCTATAGTCGCCGAATGTATCGAGACATCGTGGAAAAAAGCATAGATTGCCCATATTGTAGCAGTTTCGTTAATCAGCAATTGGAGTGAGGTCTTCTCAGTGCCATGTCCCGCAGAGGTCAATGTGACAGCCAGCCGAGGATCGAAGTGGTCGGCGAGGGGCAGTTAAGCCCTTTGGTGTCACTCTATTTGCAGAAACCCCACACTACAAGGCCTAAAGAACAACTTGCCAAGGCACTTGGTTTGCACTTAAGAAAACGGTCTTATCTTCAAAATTTTGACCGAGGGAAACCAAGTTGTCGCAGCGATTCTCCGTTCAAATTTGTCAGCAGGGATTTTACAGTTCAGGAATCAGATGCAATCCGAGCAAGTTCCGTCATTGTCGAGCTCTAAAGGCAAACAGGCTTCACCGTCCAAAGAGGGTCGTTTTCTTCACCCGATGACAGTCGTCCTCTTCATCAGCTGGGAACAACTCGCACCATAACCGCAGCCATGACAGTACTACTCCTGATTCTTCCAAAATCAATCACTCTACAAGCCGCATCAACTCTGCTCCAAAGACTAAGAAAGCCCAAGGAAATCTTGGTCGAGGAGGCTTAATCTGTCTCTCCGGGAATTGGTCCCGAATATAACTGTTCTAGTCCGGTTGTAGACCTTACCGTCTCATCGCCAGCACCTGGTGGCCTTCAGGACAGCCCTCCGTTGATGCTAAGATGCTCCAATTTTATTATGATTTCGTCGGATGATGAAATCCAAATTTCAAATAACAGAACAATGCAGTTCCAAACTGTCCCGAACAAAGCAGCTCTAAACTGTCCCAAACAAATCAGTTTTAATTCGGTGGTAGACCTTACCGTCACATCGCCAACATCTGGGGGCCCTCTTGACGTTCATCCACCGATGTTGACATGCTCCGGCTCGGATGATGAAACTTAATCTTCAAGTAAATCTCAAGTTTTTGGATATCCATAGTTCCTTCTCCGTTGACCAAAGTCGAAGCTACTTATCGTTTCGGGGGATCCGATGGGGCCGAAACTTATTCATCTAGGACATCCTCACGTTAAAAGAGAGACAACTTTTTACAGTAGTCCAAATCGTCATTCGGTCAGAGAGGTCAAACAAAGCAATCCCAGCCAGCACAACTCCAAATTTTCAGTCCTGAAGTAATCTCTCCGGGCAAACTGGTGCGCAGTCCATCTCTGGCGAGCAGTCATTTCGGGAGCATACCCGGGGCAAAGCGCCCCAAGAACCACAAGGCTATTAGGGCTATTCGAGGAAGTTCATCCGCTTTCCGCAGTCAGCATCGGAGAATCCGTTCCGTCGGAGCGACATGTTGGAATTTTCCTAGTCATATGAACTCGCTTCATAAATTTTTGTTCTTTCTCCGTCAATTCCGCTGGTTTACCACATTCTGTATCGGTTTCGAATCATCATTTTAAGTAAACATACATGTTTTGCCTTAATTTTAGTTAGCATTCATATGACCAATCCCAAAATTTTCTCCTAGAGGAGGAAATGTAGTGCAACGTAGATCGTGAACGTATTATCACGTCTCCTAATTTAATTTGAGTGTATGTTCACTCGGATTCCAAGTTCATTGACGAGCTGTCAAATCACTAATTACGTTGGTGCTAAACTATACGTCCTCACTCTTTGTCAATTTATGTAAGATTTTAGTTGAAATCTCGATTCGTTTGCTTATTATTGTTCCGACTTTCGATACGAAAGTAACGGAATATTTGTGCTCGGGGTGGGTTTTTTTTTCTTCAGACAAATTTCGACTTTTTAACTAGCCATTTTTGACGGAATTTTTTAATATCATTCGAAAGGTATTGTTGTCTTGAGCTGAAATTTGAAAAGATATTTCACCTGTGATCTTTTTTCGTAAAGTTATGGGGGTTTAAAGGTTGCCATTTTGGCCAATTTGGGACAATTAACGCGCGATATATTTCGCGCTATTAACGCGTAAGCGGAGAGTTAATCCGTCTTAGAAATCGTTCCAAATTGGTTTAACGAAGCTTATTTGCCATAATTGACTTGTTACAAGTAGCGAAATCTATCCTTTTGGACTTTATATGGCGTGTGGGGGGGATGATTTTTATTTAAAAAAAATCAAATTTAAAAAAAAATTTAATTTTGTTTTATTACTTTTAATTTTTTAATGTTATTACTGCTCCATAAACCTTAATAGGCAGTCGGAACATTCAGGGCTTCGCCCTAATACGAGCAGTCTTGTTTATATTACAAGATGAAATAAAGTCTTGATCTTAGTTTTGCGATCTAAAGTTCCTCAAGGTACCACATAGACAATCTACATTCCTTAAATTTTGTTTGAATAAATAAAAAATTCATTTTGGCAGAGTTTGTTATGTCGAAGATGAAAGGGGTATAGCACCCCTATTAGTAATTTTTACATAGACTTTTTATATAGACTAATTTTGAGAAGAGGGGGTTTGGCGAAAAACAAACCATTTTTTAATTTTGCAGAAAAAAAATAAAGTTTACCTGATCAGTCAAATCAACTGTACTTTAAAAAACGGCTGAAATGTTTGCTCTTTCTCAGCGCCAGGTAAAACCTAATGCCAATGAGATCTGTCTAAATTCTCTCTCTGACTTTTTTAAAAGTTACCTTTTCAAAATAGCATCCAATTTTTTAAATCAAAATAGACATAAACACAAGAGTATACAAAATATATGAGCCGCATTTAAATAAAGATACTGCTGAGAAGCCCTTCTTTAGGTTCAGAAAATCTCGCAAATTCGAATCTTTTTTGAATATTTACTTTTTTGTGTCCTCATATTTTTCAAAAATATTTAAATCAAACATATATTTAAATACGCTTGAATTAGCCTGAAAAGACATCAAATGGGGCCAAGCTTTTAAGGAAGGGCTTTTTAAATCAACACAGGTTTTTGTAAAAAAAAATTAAATACTTTTCTGGTTTGTATCAGGCGCTGCTGGAATTCTGTTTACTGGTTGTTTTCGATTGATTGTTGCTTATTGCTGGCTCTTTTTTTGATATCTTGTGTTCTTTTGACGTGTTTTCGTTCAGTTTTTTCACCCTGAATTGCAGACACTCCGCATATGTCAAGAGACTTTGGGTGATGGCTTTGTCAACTCTGAATTGAGCTATCCAGCTTTTGATATCCGTCGACATGAATTTAATCATTTCACATTTATTGCAGTCATTTTCTATCCTTTTGATGATGAAGCCCAAAATTTTATACTCGCCTCGTGTCAAGCACGGCAACGCATTTTCGTCGCTTTCATTCAAATCGTGCGTTTCCGGCAACCCTTCGCGAGCAGCAATGTCTTCAGGCGAGTAAGTTATGGACGAGCCGAACGAGTAAAATGTGTTTTCGAGAGTGGCCGAGCGCATCGACACGACGAACTCTCGTTTGGCGATGCTTCGTCGTCCTTCAATCTCATTGGTCACGAGTCGTAATACTTTCGTGCATTCGCCGAACGAGTGGAGTACAGTGATAGAGTCTATAGTTTTATCCCAGGAGGGAATGAACGCATAGTTTGTGAGTTCGTTCTCTAATTGTTCGGGTGATAAGTTAATAATCATCTCTAGTTTATAAACTCTGCCTAGTTCGGGCATCTGTTTAATACACACGCATGTTCCATATGCTCCACATTCTTCCAATTTCCACTCCTCGGCAGCTGAAGAAAAAAAAATATTTATCTTTCCTATTTCTTTTATTTTCAACGGGCGAAAAAATTGATGCAAATTTCATTTATGGGCTGTAGATAGAATTAACATCAATAACTTCACAAAACGCTATCAGAAAAAAAATTGTGGACAAGGAAGCTTTTGCATACTAAATGAGCAGAAAAGCCAAATAATCAATCGATAATTTGCTCAAATTTATTTTTGCTCCCAAAACGAAAAAACGGATCTGGGAATTTCTCGAGGGGAGATGATTTTCAAAAAATTTTCGAAATTTTTGTCGACTTTTTTAAAGGTCGACCAAGTTGGTTTTCTGAGCGCTCCCAGAACCCTGAAAGACCCTATTTGACCAACAATTTTGCGCAGCAAGCAAATTTTTGAAAAAAGGTCTCAAAACTGCGTTTTTTTGGCGCTCGATGCCCTTGAAAATTAGTATATATTGGCGCCCTTAGAAAAACTTTGGAGTTGGTCGGTCTAAAATGGATGTCATAAGAATGGATGGACCCTTTGGTTCGTGAGGGGGTCGAGTCCCTGAGAGGGAGCACCTAAATTCACCCCTGATCGCATGTATACATGTAAAAAAACTAGTACATCAAAAAATATTGAAAAGAGTTCATTGTTCCATTATATTGCAGCCTATCTTTGACTTTATCTGCATGAAAAAATGGAATTGTAATTTGTAACTTTTTAATTTGGCCATTCACAGATTTGGGAAGAAACAACGACCTAACTGGAATTTTTCATGCAAAGTTAGGTAACAAAAACTTCATGAAAGGTCTTGTGATATAAAAAACCGTTTTATTTTTTATTCGGATTTATTTTAAAGTAAAATAAAGTTATCGCCATTTCGAGAACGTTTCTGTTTTTTTTAGACTGAATTGTTGAATTTTTAGAAGGGTCCTAATGCCTCAAGACACTCAAAGCTTATTGTTTTTTTTTTTCAGAAAAAACTAATCATATTAAAGCTATTGTACTCTGATACTATTTCGATTTTGAATCAGCCAATTTTTACAGCCCACAAAAACTATTGAAAAGATTTTCTGAGACACATGTGAACGGACCCTGAGACAAATGTGAACAGCAAAAAAATTGTTAGCGTGGTTTGTAAATTTATCAACTACCCGCAATAAATGGAGTGGCCTGAAATTTTTTTATTATTATGTCATTATTGAGTTTTTTTGCATTGAATGACTTTTTTCTAATATATTGGTCAATTAATTTTTTTACCTCGACAAAACAAACGCTCTGAGCTTTCCTAAAACACCAAAAATCTACTAGTTTGAGCATAAACTCTTATACTGTCGGCTAATTTTTGTAAAAAGTCAAAATGCCGTTTTCGATTTCGGTTACCTTCTTAAAAAGTTTTGAACAAAATTTCTGTTTCTTTTTGGTGCGCTCTTCCTCTCTTCTTCAGCATGTAGGGGCATTGAATGGCTTTTTTTTCTAATAAACTGGTCAATTAATTTTTTTTACCTCGACAAAATAAACGCTCTGAGCTTTCCTAAAACACCGAAAAACTACTAGTTTGAGCATAAAATCTTATACTGTCGGCTAAGTTTTGTAAAAAAGTCAAAATGCCGTTTTCGATTTCGGTTACCTTCTTAAAAAGTTTTGAACAAAAGTTCTGTTTCTTTTTGGTGCGCTCTTCCTCTCTTCTTCAGCATGTAGGGGCATTGAATGGCTTTTTTTTCTAATAAATTGGTCAATTAATTTTTTTACCTTGACAAAATAAACGCTCTGAGCTTTCCTAAAACACCGAAAAACTACTAGTTTGAAAATAAAATCTTATACTGTCGGCTAAGTTTTGTAAAAAGTCAAAATGCCGTTTTCGGTTACCTTATCAAAAAAAATTTGAAAAAAAATTCTGTTTCTTTTTTGCGCGCTCTTCCTCTCAACTTCAGCATGTAGTGGCATTTAGAAATATTTATGGTTGGCGGCCAAAAATGGGGTTGCAGAAAGGTACTATAGCTTGATAATCGAGGCTTTGAGGTTGTTTTAAAAAGCTGTGTCCTCTCAAATCAGCAACTGGCTTTTAAAATCTTGCTGTTCCAACAAGACAGGGAAAGTACTACGTATTTTTGGTTTTTCACTTTTAATCGCCAATTTTGTACCAGCAGTAAACTTCAAATATTTTGATACTTCACTTAATGTTCTCTCAGTCGTGGTACAATCAATTATGCAAGGATGTTTCAAAGCTTTCCTCGCTGTCAAAAATACTTGATTTTTTGTAATTCATATTTCAACACAGTCAACACGCAGTTGGAAAAATGTACGAGAACAAAGTAACCGAGAAAAAAAAATTGATTTTTTTTAAATTGCAAATTTCTAAATATTCAGCATGCTCTTCGAAGTTCAAATAATGTTTATCATTTTTCTTCCGTCAATTTTTCTATTGGAGAAAAATGGATCAACGGGTGTTTTTTATTTCGCTAGGAATTCAGAAAATTGAAATCCTTTTTTGAAACTAAAATTTTTTCACAGTTTTTGTAATATTTTTTGCTTTTGCTTTTCAGGAGTGGATTTTGCCTTCAATTAACGAAAGAAAAACAAAAGAAATGAAATGAACATTGAAAAAACATCTTTTTTCAAACCGCAAGAAAAAAATTTTGAAAAAAAAACGATATAGGCAAAAAACATCAAGACCTATATAGGTGGCTTTACACTTAATCAACTGCTGTGGGAATTTTCTGTGCTACTAACACAACGGCCAGCTATTCGTTCAAATTTTATTTTTTTAAATGATTGATATGCAATTGAATGATTTGTGATACAGTCTTTTTTTAAATTATCCGGACATAACAAACAAAATTTGATTTTCAAACGCATTTTTCTCAAATTGGAGTAACAGTTGACCAAAATTAACAGAACAAAATCTGCTTAGAAAATCATCAGAAATAAATGGTGCATTTTGGCAACAATGGGCTAGTTTGACTTTGCTTAACTAATCAACAATTACGCCGAAATTATTATTAAAATTTTTTTTTAAATGCAAGTGACAAAAATTAAATTTTCAAAATTTTGTGTAAAACGTTTGAAATTTGTTTTGAGCAAAGATTTTGATTTTACTATATTGAAATGACTTTTTTTCTAAAAACACATTGTCCAAAAACACATTGTCCTTACAGATTTTTGGAACTTTGACATATCTCAAATTTTTTTGTGCTGTTGTGAGACACAGTTTTCGAGATCAATTTCTCATCAATCAATGTGTTAGTTTCGGCGTAATTGTTTATTAATTAAAAAATGGTTACCATAATTTTGAAAAAAAGTTACACCAAATTTAGGGTCAAATTCTGATGCAATTCTATTTACTTTTTGTTATCTTCACTTTTTATTATTCTCACTTCAACTTCAAAAACAAACGTTCGAATTTTTGAATATATTGTTCAATGTGTCCTGTTAATTCAAATCAGCACTGTACAAGGAGTATCAGTCTAAGCGCGTGAAACGACTTAACAATTTATTTTTTTTGTTTTTTCTTTGAGCTTTTCTCAACTCTAAAATAAAACTACCATCACGTTTTCACTCGTTTTATACAACTATCAAAAACGTGAAAAGCCTTTTAAAAAATCAAAAAAAGTGTTGTTTCTTTCAACTGATTATTTGGTGTGCTCTAACATTTACACATCAAAAATTAAAATTTTATAAATGTTCAATTGTTTTTAAGTTCTGTGCATGAGTTTTTCAAAACATTTTTTTATATGATTGCACCAGTAAATTGTAAATAGTCAATGCAACAAATACCGAATTTGAGGTGAAGCGATCTATGTTATTATTCAAATGGAATGACGGGCAGGTAAACTTATGCAGCCGAAAACGATAAAAAGACAGCTTGTATCAGGACAAAACACTGAATGTTCCGTCTGCTTTTTTTTGTTTCTATGGAGTATTTTAAAGTAAAATAACTGACGAAAATTTCAAAAAAAAACTAAAAAATATCAAGATTTTTGCCTGATGTTTTTTTTGCTGACAATTTCTAATAGGGACTCAATCTCCGCTTACGCGTTAATAGCCCAAAATCTATCGCGCGTTGATTGTCCCAAATTGCGCATAACTCTCATAACTTAATAAAAAATAATCACAGGCGAGCAATACTCTTAATTTTGAACCTGGGACAACAATACTTGCCGACTGAAACAAAAAAAAACATTCAAAAATTTGTCTGGATAAAAAAAACAACCCGAGCACAAATAATCCGTCATTTTCTTCAAAAGTCGGAAAAATAATGGTGGCTTCTGCGATATGCATAAGATATATCAAAGACTATTCAGCATTTCCAACAATTTTTTCTCCCACAATCCGGATTAGTTTTTTGCTTCAGCCAAAATTGGTCATGCTGTGATTGAGCTGAAGCTAGAGGTAAAGTGAGAGCTTTTCTTCACGGAATATTATTGCCATAGCATGGGATCGATTAAACAATCTGACGCTCTCAAAGTGAGTGCCTACCACCATGATATGTGTCTTGCACGTAGAAAAGAATAGCATTATGTGTTTTTGGTTGACAGCCAAAAAAAGTCATTTCAATATAGTAAAATCAAAATCTTTGCTCAAAACAAATTTCAAACGTTTTACACAAAATTTTGAAAATTTAATTTTTGTTACTTGCATTTAAAAAAAATTTAAATTATTTGAACAGATCGAAAAATTTAAAACCATTTTTGCCGCTTTGAATCATTTTGTTACAACAGCAAATTTTTATGACTGACTTCCCCCTTTAGTAAAACTTAATGAAAACTAATTTTGGCTGACCGACACTAAATTTGCTTCGAAGGCGCCTTAACACATTTTTGAGATGCGAAAAAGCTTAAATGAGAGAGAGCTTAAATGCGAGAGCGCTTGTTTTTTGCCAATAAAGGTTTTTTTTTGGTGTTTGTGTGAGCTCGGAAATCAATTCGTTTGACCTTAAAAAGTGACAGAATTTTCAAAACTTCCCCTTTTTTGCAATCGAGGATATCCTAGATCCTCCCTTGGTTGGAAAATTTTAATACATACGCAAATCTTTGAGACGTATTCCGATTTCGAAGGCCTCTCGTGACTCTATTTCGGCTGTCTTTTCAATCGCACTCAACTCGTTGTTCTCTTCCAACATCGGCAAGACTCTTCTGTTCTCCTCGCCCACTTCGCTTCCATTTACAGTCACATACACACTGTTGGAGTCGTCGAAACCTCCGCCGCCCGCCGAACGCATCACGAAGCTACCTCTCGATTGTCCCCCGAAGCCTCGGTAGTCGTCGGGCGCCACCTGTTGATGATGAGCGCCTACGCCACCCTGCGTCGAAGGCGGGAAAAATACACTTGGTTGAACGGCATTGGAACTTCCGAACTCATGATTGGATCTGAGTTTCTTGAAGTCTACCATGTAAGTGGCAATCCAAGTCATGGCAAATGAGGCCAGGATGGAAAAGTATGTGACCGGTTGTCCCGTTGAACTCATGGGGTAGAAGAAAACCTTTGAGAGAAGAAAAGCACTGGAACAAACTGCACAAAAACCAGCCACCATCCAGTGTTTACATTTCAGCACTAAATAGCCGAACGTCAACATGGCGTCACGGATGATGGAAAGCAAAACTACATCAGCCATCGACGTTGAAATCGAGTAGTTTTTGATCTCTACTCGGAACATGTGTATAAAATTTGAAGACTTCTTTTTAATGCTAAGTAGAATGGTCCAAAGCAAGAAAATTAGCAAAAAGTCGCACAAGCAGAATAGCCCGAAAGTGCGCCGAGCAACGCGGGGTTCCAAGTTGGGGTGGGTGCTTCCGGGAGCGGGTGCAGGGTTGCCTCCACCCGAGTTGACCACGTGGTTGTTCATGTAGGGCGGAATGTGACCATTTAGTGCCATCGGTAAACAGAAATAACACTGATTTTTGATATATTTGAAATCACAAATATGGCACTATTTGAATTATAATTGTCATGGACGACTGAAGGAATATAGGATTGTTTCGATGATAAAATTAAGATTGGGCGATAAAATATATTTGAAGTTTTCAGATTTTTGTGAAATTAATTTATCAAACTTAATGTTATCAATGAAAACATATAAAAATTAAAAGAAGTATAAGCTTAAAAGAAAACTTGAATGAGGCTTTGATTTTTTAAAATGGGCTGAGATGTCTGAGTAAACTTGGGTAGAATGATCAAAGTAGGTAAAAATGAATTGCTTGCTCCAAAGATAACCCGTTAAAAATAGAGGAATATGGACTTCAGGGTAGTTTTGAGTTATACGCCCATTTTAAGCTAAAACAAAGACAACTGCTTTACAAAAAATACCAATTGCTTGCACTTAGCTTTTAAAAATGCGTCGTGAACTTTGCTATCCTTACTTTTTTCCAATTTTAAGAATTTCCAACCATTTTCCTAATTTTTCATTACTTAGAAAGAGAAAAGGAAAATACGTGTGTATGTTTCCCTTGTGAAAAACATAAGCGCACATTTTTCACGTTATAACCCCGCCATTTCCTTTAAGGTAGAAAAAATATGGGAGGCAGGAATTAAGACGGACAGGAAGTGTTATCTCGCTATATGCGTTTTTTGAGGGTATTCCATTTTCCATCTTCTAGCTTTCTAGCCGGTTTTCTCTTTCAGTCAAGCAAAACAGGTTTAAAGAAAAAAGATCGTTTGACACGCAAAAAAAAGAGATATTAAGTCACGCAAATAAGCCAAGAAAAAATTGAAGCAACACTGCATACTTATTTCATTTCCAGCCATGGTAATGGAGCAATTCCCTGAAGCGAAATGAATAAAAAGCGAATGACGATATTCGTTAGCTACCAACAAATGGTAAATTGGCACTGAACAATGGTATTCTAGTTTGATGAACAGAAAAGATTTTCACGCGTGGTATTGACTCAAATTGGAAAACTGTAGCTGCTATTTTAGGACATGATGAAAAAAATTTACGTCAATGCACCATTATTGACGCACAAACGTAAAATACTCCGCAAATTCTTTGTTACTTAATACAATATATTTTGTCAATGGCTTTGAATGGTGCACTTGGCCTTTAAAAATGACCTAACAAGCCATAACAAGAAAAAACAAACAACAGAAAGGTAATTCAAAACAGCGATATATATATATCGCTCAACAAAATTATTTTTCTAATACAAAATCAAACGACTTAGTGGACAACTTTCGTTTTGATTTTT
This sequence comes from Symsagittifera roscoffensis, assembly GCF_963678635.1. Lineage (NCBI taxonomy): Eukaryota > Metazoa > Xenacoelomorpha > Acoela > Convolutidae > Symsagittifera > Symsagittifera roscoffensis. Next base: position 18,132,657 of record NC_087064.1, read on the forward strand.
CAAAACATGAATGCAACAATCAAAAAATTGCCACCTATTTAATGAATCAAAAATGCAAAACTTTTTAAAATACCCGTTTAAAATAATAATGAAAAGTTACCAAAATACAAAAGATAAGTTGACTGAAGCTTGAACACTAGGAAACGAAAAAAAATACTAAACAAAACAATAGCAGTGTGTAAAATAAAACCGTTTTGTTAAGAGCTTATAACGTGATTGCGTTTCAGAAAAAAAAGGCACAATATAAATGAAAACCAGCGCATTGCTTTTTGCCTTTTTTCCTTTGTGCGTGTAGGAATAATCCATAAATTAAATCGCATTTTCTCATAATTCATGAAAAAAAAATTAAAAAGCAAACATTGCTTAGTGCTTGCAACAAGCACAATCTACCACCCAGCCCCCCCCCCCCCCCTCTAAACGCCTTTACTCAATTTTTATTCTTATCTTATCTGTCACGCCTATACATTTCAACCAAAATGTAGCCGCAATAACCAACCGGTTTATTCTATCTGAAGTAGCGCCGAAGATCCGGTTTCAACATGGTTGAGTGGATGAAAGGGGAAGTAGGAGGGATTTTACAATAAATTTGATCAAGATATCATTGGAAATGTCAGGAACGCCCATTTTTCTTTTCAAGTATCACAGCTAAAACCATATAACTGTCACCTATATTGCATTCAATTGTACGCTATCTGAAAACTGGTGAAACGAAAATATTTTACGCGTTTTTTTAATTCTCAATATTGAGAGAAGTTTTTGGGATTAATTTTTAAAATCCAAATTTCGGCACAAAGCATGCCAATGTGATAGGACAATTGGTACTCTATGTGCTTTTTCTCTGAGGCAGTGAAATTGCGCACAAAATATACAATGTAATTTGAGCTATTTCCACTTCTTCCAGAGTGGTGGGAATGAAATATGTTTGTATATAATTCTAGGATCATCCTATAAATCTTTTTGTTGAATAACATCATTCGAATCAAGTCTGTAATAAAAATTGCTTTGCATCAATGTTAAATTTTGTGTTAAATAAAAAGTGTTTTTGGGGATAAATAAAAACATTACTGCTCGGATCAAACCGGAGCCCTGAATGTTCCGACTGCCTTTTAAGGTTTACGTAGCAGTAATAACATGAGAAAATTAAATTTAAATGATATTTTACTTAATGAAAATCATCCCCCACACGCCATATAAAGTATAAAAGAATAATTTTTGCTCCTTGTAACAATTTAATTATGGCAAATATGCTTCTTTCAATCAATTTGGAACGATTTCTCAGACGGATTAAGTCTTCTCCACTTAAGCGCTAATAGCGCGAAATATACCGCGCGTTTATTGTCCCAAATTGGCCAAACTGGTCCTCTTTAAGCCCCCATAACTTTACCAAAAATGATTACAGGTGAAATATCTTTTTGAATTTAAGCTCAGAACAACATACCTTTTGAATGATATGAAAAATTCCGTCAAAATGAGTAGTTAAATAGTCAAAACTTGTCTGAAGAAAAAAACCAACCCCGAGCACAAATATTCCGTTACTTTCGTATCGAAATTCGCAGCAAAAACACTTGATTTGCCATTTGACTGCTCATTTCATTCAGATTTTTCAAGCCCGGCTTAAAAAGTACAACAAACACAATGTAGTTAAACTAAATTGTGAACAAGAAACATACAGTTCATGTCGATGTCACTCCTTGAATCTTCGACAACTTTTTAGCATCTAGAAAGTATCATATACTTGTTAAAATGGCAAAGCTTAGGTTAAAAACAAAAAGGAAAATCTTCTCTCTCCCATTATATGACAAACCTGAAGTTGGAATTCAAAGTTGGAATTCAAAACCAGACAAGACTGCTCGTATCAGGGCGAAGCCCTGAATGTCCCGACTACCTTTTAAGGTTTATGGAGCAGCAGTAATAACATTAAAAAATTAAATGAAATAAAACAAAATGAAAATTTTTTTTTCTCTAAAATTTGTAATTTTTTATGAAAATCATCCCCCATACACCATTTAAAGTACAAGAAGATAGATTTCGTTGTTTGTAACAAATCAATTATGGTAAGTAAGCTTCGTTCAACCAATTTGGAACGGTTTATAAGAAGGATTAAATCTCCGCTTACGCGTTAATAGCGCGAATCATATCGCGCGTTAATTGTCCCAAATTGGTCAAAATGCCCAAAATGGCAATCTTTAAACCATCATAACTTTACGAAAACTGATCACAGGTGAAATATCTTTTCAAATTTAAGCTCAGATTAACAATACTTTTCGAATGATTTTCAAAAATTCCGTCAAAAATTGCTTGTTAAAAAGTCGAAATTTGTCTAAAAAAAAACGCACCCCGAGCACAAGTATTCCGTTACTTTCGTATCGAAATTCGGAACGATGAAGTACTTACTTAAATGTTATAGAACGAGTTTTATTGTGCTTTTCTTATCAAATTTACAAAGAATAGAAAATTTCACACCCCTCAAGATTTTAAGGAAGCTATTATTTTAAAAGTCGGAAAAAATACATAGTTAAAAAAGAAGTCTGATCCGGCTTAAATGCGCTATAAAAACTAACCAAGACTTCATGCAAGCTGACAAAAGAGCAAAATTATACAGTTCCTGTGTAGGTAAAACAAATATTATCGTTCTAGATTTTTATTGTTAAAAAATTTGCAGTCAACACAAACCGAAACCAAAAGATAAAAACTTAAAATGGTTTTTCTAAAAAATGAAAAAACCATCTGAAAATCTTTTTTTAACCAACGGCTGAACCAGCTTCAAAATGGCGTGTCTTCATAAATGAAATTTAATTCTGTTTGTCTGTGCTGCTAATTTTTGAGGTATGCAGCTCTCATAAAATTTACAACTTCAACTTCTAACAGTTGCTTTTTTAAACAGTTGCTTCATTAACAGTTGCTTTTTTATTTTTCAAGTATTGAAATCTGCAGACTGCCCCAAAAAGAAACTAAAGTTAACATTGTAATTTTTTTTTCTGGAAATGATGTTATTCAAAGTTGACGACAATGGTAAGGCAATTGTTCGTTAAAATGATATGTTGTAACATTTAAATAGAAAATTTTAATAGTTGCCTTTAAAAAGGATGATTTATTATACAGTATAAATTTCACATATTGCATTGCTAATACAACACTAAAAAGAAGAAAAAAACAAGTTATTGAGTCAATTGTTTATTTTGAATTAAGAATGATTAGAGGAACCATTTTCTTCTTATTTGTTAACACCTAAAAAATCTGTTGTTTAAAACTGCCTATCTGAATTAAGACCCGGCACGGAAAAAATTTTTTTGCTTGAAACTTTTTTATGTAAACTAAAATTTCACAGAAAAGCATTAAAAAAGTTTAGCTCTTTTTATGCTCAGTACTTCCAAACTGCCTCTTAAAAAAGTAAGTACCTCTCATGTTGAAATCTACTAAAGCGCAACTTTAGGATAATTAGGCTGCCCCATTTGTTTGTTTTGATTTGAAAATCAGAACAAACAAGTGACCTATACCGATGTTTTGCTAAGTAAAAACTCTGAATATAAATGAGGCGTTATTCGAAGTATTTGCCTCATCAAATAAAACTAACAAGTTTTTTATTTCTGTTATAAGAAAAAAGAGATGTCACAAAAGTGTTCTTGATGAAACAGATGATTAAAAAACTATAAAAATCTTTTGATGACAAAAAGCAAGATGCAGGGTTGTGTCTGATCTGCAATTCAGAAAGGTTATAAATCCAGAAAATTAAAAATTTAGAACAACTTTCCACTTTTCATTTTCAGTAAAATCTTTTCTATATAAATTTTTTTTTTTAAAAACGACTAAATTCAAATGAATACTTATATTGGGAGCTGTAGTTTTAGAGCAAAAATCAAGTACTCCGATTTTACACTAGTTGTAATTCTAAATCAGACCTACTACGGTCTATGATTAAATAAAAGCAAAATTTATAGCACCAGGTTAAATTACCAAAGAGACAAGAGAAGCTATACGAAAGTACTTGTGTCTCTTTTAATATATGCTTAACACATATGCAGAGACTTGATTTTAGTACTAATTTTTTTTTGATTTTTTTCAGATTTTTTTTCTGTTTTTTTTACAGTGTGATCATAAAGACAAAACGGAAGATATTGCGGCTGAGTAAATTGAAGGATATTGTGGGCATTTCAGATTTGGTGGATTAATTGCATGTTTTTTATCCGGAAATTTTTTAACTGAGAGATTTACTGCCCATTCTTATTGATTTTGAAATTAGTTTTGAAATTTGAGAAATTTGAAATTTGAGGTTTTTGTAATCTCACAATTTGTAAGGCCAATTATGGTTGAAAATATAATATTGGCAAAAAATGATAATACATTCTGAATTGTACTGATACTGTCAAAATATTTCAAAAGAACTTTCATTTCACAAAAAGCCGTTTAGGTCAAGCTTACCGAATTATTGAAGTGTTGATTATATCAAATGTCCACCAAAAGAGAATATTGAAAATTATAGATCAAGCCTGAGAATTGATGGATCAGATCAAGTGACAGATAAATTGCCGTCAAAACCGGAAGACTATAAAAATGATTAATTGTTTGCAACAAAATTGACAAACTATAATCTCTGGTATTAGGTGACATAAGAATGAGAACTAAAGCAGTGACCTGGGATTGAAGGATAGACGAAGCCGAAAGACAGGGAACAGTTAATTAAATGTCACTTTCTAGAGATCAAAAACAAAAAAAAATCAATTCAAATGTCTGAAATTGTTTTGCGGTACATATGCGATTGATAGCTCCCAAAAATTTATCCGTTGAAAAGAAAAGTCTCGGTCTTTTTATTCTTTTGTCAATTTCAAATAAAATTTTATGGTATGTTTATGATTATGAACATGCTTTTTCACTTATTAAGAAACTTTTTGTTGAAAATGATTGCTTCCTGAACTAGCAAGATTTCAAAGTTTCAAAATATAACTTACCCGGCCGCTTATATTTTGGGTTAATAACGTCGCGTCGTTATTCATGGACATTCAGGTTCACTCACTTGAGTGTTAAAATAACTGGAAATCTGGCTTAGGTATTTGCTATAGTACTACTGCTAGTTGGAATTCAGTTCTTAATTTGGTTTACTTTTGCCATAAACATACCATAGCTTAAGAGTGTGAATGTTTAGCGGAGAAGTTTAATGGGGTCCATTTATGCTTGGGCTGCTGAAGGATCGAAAATGTGTTTCTGTCTTTGTGGTCTTATCTTGTATGTCACTTCATTATGTTCAAATTTGCTGAAGACACACCAGTCTAAATACAGACCTTCTTCGTTCTATAAATAATGCTAATTACAAAACAAATATTTCCCACCTTTAGAGCGTTAATTGTAAAGAATCAAATATGAATCAAAAGCGGGCTAAGAACAAAATTGCTTTTAGCATGTAAGCGTAAACAGGAAAATTCGGCTGTTGGGTAAATACCAGCGAACTTTCCAAACAAGGTAAATGGATGCAACAAAAAATATGTTTAAAAATACTTTTTCTTTTATGAACTTTAATCAAAATTTACCTGATTTTTGGTTGCTAGGAATTGCTAGCCCAAATCTTACCACTCAATACCGCGAATTGGTTAAGTAGGAAAACTACAGAAAAAATTGAGATGGAGGTGATAACGAAAATAAGTCTGAAAACTGCTGAAAATTAACTGCAAAATCTTGACACTGAGAGATTTTTTTTCATATTTGAAATCCAGAAACATTGCAATTTAATTGCGAATTTTTTAAATCTGTTTTTGGTTTTTTTTAGTTTATTTTTAGTTAAGGAGGGTATACTAATGCGCCAAAGGAACTGGCTAATTAAGTGGCTAATACACCATGTGAACCAGATGAAACAAGATCATGAAAAAAAAACAGAAAAAATGCCAAAAAACTACAATGGAAACTCAATCTGAAGCTGCTAGTTTCGCATCAATTTAACAATCGCTGCCCATTGCAACTACTAAAGAATTACCACCTCTATAAGCAGTAAATTAGCACTAGAGCGTTCTATTTATAATTCTAATTTTGCTGCATTCGACTAATTTCAATATACAAGAAATTTCGACTAATTTAATATACATAACAATTGGCCCCCTTTCTTAATTTAATATACAAAACAATTGGCCCCCTTTCTTGAAAGGGGGGGGGGATGACCAAAAAGTAGATCCAAAAACTCATCAGTCTGAGAAACGAAAAAATGCACAACACTTTTTTCGTCACTGAGACACTAATCTGAGTTTTTTTAAATCCAAATCATCGCCGAGATTAGAGTTTTGTTGTGATAACACTCATGAACCCTTTACAAGCTTTCCGTGATGTAAATTTGGTCGACCGTATTTTATGAACCATTGATCCGAGAATAATGACGTAGAGTGTTTTGTTTTCACGAAGGAACTTATACCTAAAAACCAATCGTAGGGCATTGATAAGGTTATTTTCCCGACTACACGGCAGAACTATGGATTAGCGTATGCTTTCTTCCCGCCAGTCTAAATTGGGCGGAAAAAAAACATACGCTAATCCATAGTTCTGCCGTGTAGTCGGAAAAATAACCTTATCAATGCCCTTCGATTGGTTTTTAGGTTTAAGTTCCTTCGTGAAAAGAAAACACACTACGTCATTGTTATCGGATCATTGGTTCATAAAAAACGGTGGACCAAGCTTACATCATTTCCCCAAATCCTTTAAAGGGGAGGATGGTATTTTGGTTCAACGTTCGAATTATCAGCCAATCAGAATAGAGCAATTAACACCCAGCGCTTAGAAAAACTAATTTAATCAGAACGCTGGGGCAATTGTAACTTGATCTATTTGGGGGAAGGAGTTCAACTTGATTCAATACGGTACCTATGGAGCTAGTAAAAACACTAGATCTTGAAAATTAAAAAAAAATCAAAATATATTTTTTAAAACGGATCAGGAAAGTGTGATGCCAGTATGATACTTTGCTGATACTGTTAGTTGTCTAATATTCTGAAATCGGTCGTCCTCATTAGAATGAGTTTTTGACACGCTGCTGTGTGCGCTGTGAAACATTTTTACTTGATTGAGATACAGTTATTTATTCCCGCACTTGTTTTCATGAACAATAATCGATTTTATTATGTTTTCATTGACAGTCTCCATAGTTATCAAAAACAATCAGTTATAATTCATTAAAATGGACTATAATATCGTGTTGTTTTTGATTTACTGCCCGTTTTATTGTAGAAATTTGCAAAAATGAGACTTACTTAGGCCAAAAAAATTGTTATGCTGTTTTCAACTTTATCCGGTCACAATTTTTTATGTTTTTTTTCTAGCTTTTACTCACTTTTTATAATTCTAACTTCTTGCAAATTTAAATCGCTCATTCCCTCCTTGTCCCCCATGTTAAGCTCCTTTTTAAGCTAACCCCCATTCCTGCCCCCTATGGAGGCTGGTTATGACGACAGTAACGCCTAAAATTTTTGGTCCCTCCCCCAGTTTATCCCTTTCCGCATGTTAACCATCTCGGATGGGTGTGAAATCTTGGAAGGGGGGTTGGTCAAAAAATGGGGGATGGGATAAACGTGAAGGGGGAGGAGATTAAGAAGAGGGTTTTTGGGGATGGAACGGTGTGTGTGGGAGGTGGGGGAAGGGGCCTGGCATGATCATTGTTGGTTGCGAGGTATTAGGGTGCGTTTGTATGGAGAGGGGAGGTTGTGTGGAATGGGGTGTGGTGAGGGGTGTAGAAAGAATTGTGGTGGGAGATAGGGAGAGGAGATTGGGGGCATGAAAGTTGGGGGAAGTGGTTACATGCGAATGATCATGTTTGTTTGAGTTTTAATTTTGCAAAACGTTGCAAAAAGTAGAGTAAACATTTCAGATCTGCAAAAAAAATAATCAATTTTTATATTTTTTTAAAACAAAAATTGGTTAAACTTTCTCTTTGGATACTACATACAAATCATCATCCGAGTGGTATATCTGGTCGATTGAGTTCTGTTCAACTAGTTCTGCCCCTAGGGTATCTTGTAACGAATTGCCACCCCCTTTAAAAAATTCCTTGCTTAAGCATATGTGAATTTTGCACCTAAAACCAAATATTCCCCTTTTACAGTGTCATGAGCTTGGTTCTGAGTTTTTGATTTTTGTTTCCATTTAAAACCAGTACAACGTTTCTTTTAAGTTTTAAATTTCCAGTTTTTAGAGCGTGTTTAGAGCTTCTGAAGCACCAAAAAAGCGAAACCTGTAGCAATAGAATATTTTGAAGGAAAAACGCATTTTGAAGAAAATGGTGGTTTCGTCTTTTACTATTTCAGATATGTTAAAAATATTTGAGTGTATAATTACATTCAAGCCTTTTCAGACGTGATTTATTTTCCATAACTTTAGCTGTTTTCATAGTCATCAGACACAATTTACCATAGGAGAGGGTCGACTATTTACCAGGCATCATAGAAGTGAAGGAAAAATTAACAAGATCCATCGCTTTCTGTACTTAACTTAAAGCTATTTGAGTTACGTCTTGAAGCTTAAAATCAGTCTTTTCTCTTTCTGAATAGCTTTCCAAAAAAATGCAAAGAAAATGAAAGACAGAAATAAGAAGATATGTATTGATAAACGCTAAAATATAATTGATATGAAATCATTTCTTCATCAGTGCATAATTGAAATCAACTTCTGGCGTTCTGACCAGTCAAAAGAATCACACTTCAGAGTTCTTGCAGCGCTGCCTGGAATTCAGAAAAAAGTTTTTGACTGCTGTGAGCGAAACACCGACTTCATTTGCAATTATCAACATCGCCTCCTTAGATGCATAATTGTTCATCCGGAAATAATTTGACAGTTTTTCTTTCTGTATGTGACTGAAGGAAGATCGCCTTCGTTTTGAAAAACTTGATGGTTGCTCACAATTCGAAACTCTTTTGTAAACCTCAGCACAACAAGTTATGGTTGTTGACTCAAAATAATCGTCTGTTCTATGTTCTTTGCTCGTTCTTGAAGTTAAATTGTTAATAACGTTTTGACCATAACTGTAGTTATGGACATTACAAGAGCCTAGTTGGTCGAGGTCTTTTTGGATGCTCTCAGATTTCCCGTCATTTGAAAAAATTCTTGTTGAATCGGATTTTCCGCAATCAGTTTTGGTTTTCGATTTTATTTGCGGACCAGATGAAATTTCCAACTTATTTTCATCTGGCAAACCGAGCCACTCGTTCATTTTCCAGAACACTTCATGTCCGGATTTCAACAGGTTCCAAGGTGTCGGTTTTCGCAGAATAGTTGAAAGGGTTCCTTGTGTTCGGTTTAGAATTCGTTCGGCAAAAACATGTTGTCGAATTTTCAGTCGTTTCAACTCGGATCTCACTAATGCTGCAATTTCGGCAGTATCTAATTTGCAACCTGGAAAAAAAATTCAGATTTTTAAATTTTATGCTTACAACGAAGACAGCCGGCTGCTGTGCAAGTAGCACAGAAAGTTCCGACACCAAAAAAACTAAGCAAAAACTGTTCTTTTTTGTCAAATTGTGTCATTTTTCTGTCCGTGGTGTAAGGACATGATATGAAAAAGCCTAGAACTTAGGAAGATTCGATAAATAATAGTAAGATAGGCGGACACAACAACAATTTTCTTCGAAAAACAGCAAAAATATTGTAACAAAATTAATTTTGAAAACTGGTATAAAAAGGGTGTTGAAAAGATTGCTCATATTGCTTTCTCAAAGTTAACTTTTCATAAAATGTCTACATTCATCTTAAACTCATATGATTAAGAACGTCACTAAGAACTTACAATCAGTTGTGAATTGCGAATCAAGTATAGCATCTTACCAAGATATTTCGAAGAAATCGGAACTTCTGGACTCTCGACGATGTTAGGAGCAGGCAACTGGTAATTGATGTTATGCAATAAAATCTTAGATTGCGGATCGTTGGAATGGAGGCTACAGCTATTACAAAAACAACCATTCACGCCATATGGATGACTGGTACAAAAATATGGGTCCAAGTTCATTTTTGTTAAGAATTATGATGAAGCTCAAAATTGAAACAAGGTAAACATAAATTTAATGTTTTAAAAACCTAAAAATTGATTTAATTTTTTTTGGAAATTATAAGTTGTGCAGCAAATAAGTTTGATGTGACCATCCATGAAACAAGTGAGATGTCTTTTTAGATGTACCTCAAACCCGACAGGGTATCAAAAACAAAAGCAAATTAAATCGCTTAGTCTGACTTCGAAAACTATCAGAAAAACAAAAATTTGCTCAGAAATTGGACTCAAAAACAATTTAATTGAGGTAGAACAGCACCATAAACAAACAAATCAGTCAAAAATGTTTTGAATATAATTAAAAACGGCGCCAAGGAAGATTATTTGACAAATCTTTCAAAGCTAATGAATGAGGATTTAAAAATTGGTTAAAACCTGCATCATCGCGATTTGATCCAAATGGGAGCATTTTGAAGTAAAATCATTGAAAATATATCGATTACTTTTTGTTTCAATCCGAACTGACGTTTTGACACATACATAGCGAAATTCGGACATCATAGAAAGCTCTTAAAACACTCAAGAACTTGAAAACTTTGAAAAATGATCTAACTTCTGGCGCTACATTTATTATAAATAGCGTAAATCGAACTAAAACAACTAATTTGGGTAAATTCGATCAATAGAGAGAGGGCAGATTATTTTTTGATGGGTCAAGTGTTGAAGGTCGAAAGTTTAGTTCGAAAAAGATCGACTTTAAGTAACTACAACCATTGACAACAGATACAAACATTTAGCCCGAATTAGGTAAATTATAGAGGTTCTTGGTATGAGATTTTTTATAACGCCTTGCGTTGTATCAGCTTGAAATTGCGATTAAGTTTTAAATGAGAAGTTTCATTGGGTCACAAAGTTTCTGATCTCAACTTTCTGACCACTAAAGTCTTCGACGTTTTTTCGATTTATACTTTTATAATTCGTCTTATCAAGTTTCATAGTAAAAATTTAGTTCTTTTGCTCAAATCATGAACGAAAACTGACTCAAAATGGAAAAAAAATTGAGAAAAGATAAATTTTAAAATAAATGATCGAAAATTTCTGTGGCATTTGCAGAGCAACCTTCAGTTTTTGTTACCGAAAGGTTTCAGCAATTTTAAGTTATTTTAAAAATCTATAAAATTTATCGATTTTTTTTCTCCTATAACAGAGAACAAACTAAAAATGAGTCGGCCTAAATTTCACGAAAAAATCCAAGTTCTTATATGTATAAAACAGTGTCAAAACATCGGAAAATTGTTCATTTCAGCCAACATATAAATTGTATCGAATTGTTTCCAAAATTGACCAGAGTAGCTGGCGCTGTTATAGCTGCACAAAAGTATTTAGAAGTGTTGCCAAGTGTTATATTGAGAAAAATAAATAAATAAAAAACAATAAAAAACTGGAAAAATTCAGAAAGATTTGTGACTGAAGAGTGGAATTAAGCTAAATGGTTCTTCAAGTTTTAATGTTCCAAAAAAAAAAACAGCTTGCAAGTTAGATTAAATAAAAATAACAATTATTTTTCGGCTATTATATTAATGTATTTTCAGATTTTTTTGGTTTCTTTCAGGGTTTTTTCAGCATGCCAAAATATTAATTAAATGGTAAATGATCTCCCATGCGATGAGGCGAGAACATGGAAACCACATGAAACAGTTTTTTAATAATTAATCTTTAGTTTTATATAGTTTAACCATATCACTTGTTCCTACTGGAAGGTTCAAATCAAAAATACCAAACAAAACAAACCAAGAAAAAGTTAATCTCTTCGCAAATACGACTTTGTACAGTTCTGTAACAAACTTAAAATTGGTTATTATTAAAAAGATCCTCTGAATGATCCTCAACCACCTCTGGACAACTCAATTTGATTGGTTCAATAAAAAGTTTTCTTTTAAAAATCTTTAAAGGTTATTGTTCTATTTCATATTGCTTTCAAGCAAAATCAGGTACCACAAACAATCATTGCATTGGGTTGAGTGTTATATCGTATTAAATAGTAATATATCGTGATTGTCGTTTCAGTCTTGATTTGAACGACATTTACAATTATCAAAAAATTTTTAGTTTTTATTCTAAATTCGAGCGAATAATAAAGCAAGCGAGCAGGCCTAAAATAGCTTAAGCCATGAAAAATTAGTTTTAGTCAGGTTTAGTTAGTTTTTGGAGTTCTGCACAAAAACCTAGCTCCTGCATCATCCGAAAATATTGATATTCCTCTTCAGCTAGCAACTTTTTCGTTGAAAAATTTTTCTCGTTCATGGTTTTGGGCCGAAAGATGGAATACGATTATTCAAACAGCTTCAACCTGACACAGAGATCAGTTCGATTTTTTAGAAATCTCGCTCACTAATCTATTTGCTTTTTGCGACACTTTCTGAACGGTTGATCGGGACATTCTGTGTGGCTTCGCAGTTTCTACGCTGAATAATGAAACATACAATGACTCTATTTCGCACAGCCCAATTGTAAAATAAAAAAAGACCCACCTTGGTTTTATAAGGGGAAAACTCAATGCCTAAATTTATCAATTTCAGTTTAATTTTTTATACAACAAAATGGCTGTCAATTTGTAAATAAGAAAGAGAGCGCAGTGAATTCTCCGATACTAAATCCAGTCATCCAGATTGAATAACGAACTTTCAGACCTTTGCATGTTAGTTGGGTGTTCAATATAGCTTCCTGATGAGATATTTCAAGGGTTTTTATTTCCATTACTTGAAATACTATAAAGAACGACTCTCCGTGGGACGCAAAAACTTAGACAAATTTTGTCTCAACACCGACTATTTTTCGAAGCATGCTGAAAAAGCATAAACTTTATGAATCACCTCTTTCCGATTTGCCATTTAATTTTGATACTTAATTTTTCTGGCAAAAACGCACTCAGTCAAGTATAAAGTTTTTTCGTATTCTTTTTGTGACCGGGTTGCTCAAATTTTTCTAATGATGATTAATGTCAAGAAAAAAATCAACACTGGCACTGGAGTTACTTAGATGGAAATTGTTTCTATTTGATTTTAATTGACATCTCTAAAAACTAGAAAAAAAAACAAACATAAAAAGCAATTTTAAAAGTATAACAATTGTTAATTATATGCAGGACACGAACAGAAGCCAACAAGATGATGAAGAGGATGAGACCATTGACGACAGAGCCAGTAACAATCCAGCGGCCTATGCAGTTTTTACATCCCACACTTCAATTTCACATTTTGGCGACTTCAGAAGCAATTGAAGTACGAAACTCGTTAGATACTCAGGAAGATGACCTGAATGGCCTGCTCATGGAAATCAAAACGAAAACAGAAAACTTATTTGCGATCGCGGCTTCAGGGAGCCCAATGTCATTTCTTAACGAAAAACGGCACAGAGATTACGAGCAGACGACCGTTCAGCAACACTCAAGTATATTCTACCGGAGGACGGCGCCCGGAACGTGACATGTTACAACGGTAAATAAATTATTTATCATCGCGGTGGAATCTGGAGGATGGACCAATCAATCAGCACCATTCATCATAACAGAAAAGCAAAAAATTAAAACTATTGCACAGAATATACTATCGAAAATCGGCATCAGATAAATACAAGACAAAAAAAACATAACAAGCTCCTGAATATCCACGATAGAGAAGAAGAATCAGACAAGGCATTTGAAGATTGAGTAAAAATTAATTTCCAACCACTCTGCTTTAGAATTGGAATAACAAAAAAAATACAACAAAAAATAGAGGAGTAACAATCCATCTGCAAGAACGAGTAGAAATGGAGTTGAACAACTTGATAGACCAGTGGCATATCAAAAAACAGGATCAGTGATTGGATAAAAATATCATCAGCCCAATAATGATAACGATAAAATGGGACCAAACCGTGAAATGAGGACTAGGTTCAAAGAAAATCAACAAATTCATCCCTAAAAGCAAAACCAGATGCCCAGCATCTATTACTAACCAACATGGCAAAGATCATCAAGATGGAAGAAAAGAAAAAAAATTCTCAATACTGGATCTAAGCTACGCTTATTCGCAACTCCCTCTGGACGTTGAGAAAAGAAAGCAGTGCAATTTTCACTTGATATAGGACAAAGCTACCGGAACATAACAATTTCAAACAGTACTCCATGGCCATACGGATATGCTGGCCAAATTCCAAAAGGCTATAGATGTTTCAATCACTAATTGCAAAATACAATCGCGTATCTAGATGATATGTTAATTGTTATCAAAGGGTCAAAAGAAACACACAAAGAACAAAGAACTATAACATAACGTTTTGAAAAAACTTAAGGACGAAAAATTGGCAACGTCATTAGACAAATATAAACTTGCGGGCAAACAGGTAGAATGGCTCGGCCACAACATATGTACCGATAAACCGTTAACCCGAAAAACACAAAACCGTTGATCCGAAAAACAAACGCACTACAAAAATTCACAACACTTATAACGTTCAAACAACTACTAAGTTTCATGGGTTCAATACACCACCTCACAAAATACATACCAATCTCGCAAAAACTGCATTCGCACTGAAACCAATGCTAAAAAACTCAGATAAGTACAGCACTTTAGATTGGACGCCGGAAAACAAAACCGCATTTCATGACATCCTAAAGCTTGTATATGAACTAACTGAAAACAAGCCTTTTAACCAAAATTTAGACACCCAGGTGTTGGTATGCGATACATCTTTTTTTGGGCTAGAAGCCGCTGTTGAGCAAATTACTGATAAGGACTGGGTAGCATTAGCGTTTGCTTCCAACTTTCTGAATTCCCTAGAACAAAAATTCCCTAGTTAATGAGCTAGAATTGTTAGGGGTCGTGTTGGCACTCGAACATTTCAAACACCACTTATACTGCACAAATTTTTTCGTGATGACAGAACACCTAGCTTTAATCAGCGCAATAAACGCCAACGAATGCTCAAAGACTAGCCAAAGCAGACTCTTTCGGTAGGTTGAAAGACTAATCCCATTCACTTTCAAAACAAAATCTTGGCAGGAACGACAATGGGACTAATATACAGTAAGTCAAGAAGCCCGGTAGGGTTAGCGCTACCCCCAGCGAGTAAGATGAGGAAAATGATGTGGCGTCAATTAACTTGTTTATTTCCAATCTTGAAATGATTGACAACTTCATACTCAATAAACTAGCAAACTAGCCATTCAGAATCGAGCTCCAAATCGGCTGATGAAAAAGGGCGCAGAAAATGAGAGGAAGTTGACAGCACAATTGAATGAAATCCCAAGTGCAGTTAAAACATTCAAACATTCCAAACATATCGAAAGCAATCATCCGATCCAAAATAGAAATAATCACTTGATTGATCGCACAATTAAAAAAAAACTACCAGAAAACTAGAAGAACTAAAATAAATCAATTGCATCAAAACAGTGGAGGGCAACTTCGACAAAATGAGGCGAAGAAGAGAAACAAAAAAATACAAAGGAGGATTCATCCCCGATACTGCAAGGTCCCAAGGAGGCTGGAGCTCCTCCAAATAACAACATACGCCACAACGAGGGAGAAAGCCGGATTTAAGGTGAAAGTGGGAATCGGATAGATAGGAACGCTTGTCCGACCTGATGGCAACGAAGGACAATAACAACAAAGTACGAGCGTTGAACTACACATTCAACGATTTAAAGCCCGCAACAGAACATACATGACGCATGAGATTGATTACCGAGCAGGAAACCTCAAGGATTCCCAAAAATTGTCTTTACAGACAGCCCACCAACAAGTTCCCAGAAAGGAAGCAACAAAGAGAAAAAAACTGCAAGAACCCCGTCGTCGGAAATCACAACCGACTGAATTATAAGCTCGAAATCCAAACCAAAGTTTCAACGGACACCATACCCGACAGGACCAAAATCCCGAAATCCAATTTTCAATGGAAACACTAACTGCGTCAAATAAAAAGAATCGGAGACCAAAACAACCAGGAGCAAAAACAAAATACAATTGTACGATATACAATCGCAAACAGAGTTGACAGTAGAAATAAGTGAACAATACGAAAACTGCTTAAATGTTACTCAAATCCGTGGAAAAGGGGAACCATTGATTAATCCAAATTGATTTCATAACCAAGTTTTTGCATCGAAATAAATCCATTTTAAATCAATTCAAATCATTTTTTTCTGCTACATTATTTTGGTAAAATCAATTCCAATCCGTTTCTTGGAAAAACGGGAATTCTATTGTCTACTTACGATATCGAAATTAGTTTTTTTTGACAACATTAGAACCTAAAAAACTCACTACAATCGACTTTTGTATATTCCACTATTTTTTTGATGGTATGGGTTGTTAATTTGAATTGTCTAATTTAAAAGGAACCTTGTTTAGTTTGAATGAAAATCATCAGAAATTTCTCAATCCATAATTTATGCTAGTTGTTTCTGGTTCTGATTATAGTTTTTACGCGTTATGGAGCATGCACACCGAGTTTTTTTAAAGATAATAAGCCCGAAAGAATGAAAAAAATCATGTCAGCTAAATTTTCTTATTTTTTCATGACCAACTGTAGAATGCAAGATCTAAGTGAAGTTGACCCGATTGAAACTGCTTGAAATTGTTGACTAAATTTGAATGATATCTAGATTTGGAAGGAGTCAGGACTCAATAGGAAAACATATAGTAGTCCGTTTTAAAAAGGTTATTCGTAGGAGCTAACTTATTTTTGGTTGTTTCAATTATTGCAACTGGTTGCAAAAGGTCTATGTTGTAGTTCAGATTTATAAAAAAAATAATATTTTTTTTTGAAGCAAAGCTCAAAATTTTTCACCAACAAAATTGTCAAAAAATGGAGAGATGTTAGCAAAACGAATCAATATTTAATGTTTTTAATAAAAACAGTTATTCCATTTCAACCCTTAATCTTTCAGCTTCTCAAACTTCAAAAGATAATAGTTCTTGCATGTCCTGAAAACGTCTAGGTTTTTCCTCAAGAACTCCTGAGAGGACTAAGCTGAGTCTTTCAACGGTATGAAACAATTATATATAAGTATAATACAAAAAAACATGGGATAAAAGTCAGAATGGTAACTGTTTCCTTTATTTCCCTTCAGAGGAAAGTGATTTAGATATTTGCTTTCTTCAAAAAACGGAATAATTTTGTTGTTTTTTCTTGAACTAAAATTCCAAATTATATGATCAGCTACAAAATGGCCAAATTCCTCAATTGATGTATAAAACTGGAGTTTATGCGTACTTTACCTTGGTTAATTGGTTTGCAGTAGTTTTTTTGCGTCGATTATTGAAATCTTTCCCGTTGTAGCGCCTTCAGTAAAAAACTAAGACAAAACAAATAAAAAAGCACCGTGAAATAGCATGCCTAATTTTATCTACTTGTTAAATACTAGTTTTTCAATGCATTTGTTTCAAATTGTTTCAAATTCAATTAAAATTTGACAAACATGATAGGCTTTTTTTCTCGTTTTGAAGGACTACAATGGGAAAAACTTTTTCATAACTGTTTCGTTTAAACATTTTCCATGGGATGTTAAGCTAGGATATTCAGTGCAACTCCTATTTGAGTGTACGCCTTCATCCCAAAAACCAGCAGTGGGGAGAAGGTATTTTAGACACTCAAGTGAAAACGACGGAAAATTCCAAACATTTTCCAGCACATATTTTCCAAAAACTCATTGATCATGGCAACTCTGTGAGGTTTGAATTAGTTAATGGATCTCGCAATAGTTATCCAAAACTTTGCGCAAAAATGTTTTCAAGTTCACTGCAGCACATAAAACTGTGTTCCACATGCAAAACTAAAGGATCAAAACTCTTTTTCCATCTCATAAATGTTGATGCTGTAGATTCTGCTGTTTTATTTGGAATTTTCGGAATTAGAATTGCATCTTCGAGATAGTATCTTCATTTTTTAGCTTCTGATTTTTTCTTTCCTCAAGCTTTTTTCCTGCAATTCTTGGCCTCCCAAAGTAGGTTGCTTGGTTCATATTTTCGAGGCAAGCCATGGTTTCGTTGATGTTTATTTTTTAATTTTTTCCAAGGATTCATCAATGAAATCAGTGATAAACAATTTTTTGCAAGAGCTTTTTAATTGTATACACTCACAGGATTTCAACAAAAAATGACCGATCTTTTTCTTCATGTTTTATTTTTTCTTTTTCTTTGCAGCTATTTAAAATACAGGATTCAATTTTTGACAACAGTTAGGTAACATTTATTGAAAAGTCTTAGCTGGGCCAAAAGATGAAAAATATTGTTTTGAAGGTTTAAATTAGCCAGCTTACACAACTAACAAAACTAACATTACAGGTGTTCTTGCAGTGGAAACAACCTCACAAACTAAATAAGGAATAGAAGTTAAATGGCTCAAATTAGTTTTTTGGGAATTAACAAAATTACCTGGCCCGGCCTCGCAAAATGGTCATTTCTGTTTCTATTACACAAATATTTAATACAAAAATAATCTGGACAAAATTTACAGGCAACACAACTGCTAATGAGACTTTGTGCTTAGATGGAGCGGTATTTTTCAAAATATTTGCTGGAATGGTGCTCTCGTTGACTGAATTAGATCATCAGCGCGCAGTTATTCATAAAATTGAAGCCGTTTTCTTACGCCGGACCAACTTACTCTGTTAATTCTGTTATTTGTCATTTTAGGCAAAATAATGAGTGAGTCATATTCATCAGCTTCTCAAAAGAACTAATTTGAGCCAATTAGTTCGGATTCCTTATATTTTTGTTAAGTTGTTATAACAGCAAGGACGCCTATAAAATTATGATAAGCTGGCTAATTTTCTCCTTCAAAACAAGGTTTTTCTATTTTTGGCCAGATTAAGCCTTTTCAAATGATTTTTTCATCTGCCTTTTGTCAAATTTCAATCGTGCATCTTGAATAGTTGCAGAGAAAACGAACAAAACATGATGAAAAATTTTGTTCATTTTCTCGTTGAAACCAAAAAGTGCAACTTCTGTCCCGTGACTATACCAATCGAGCGGAAAAATGTGAATGACTACGGTAAAAAAGTTTTGACAAAGTATGGGCTTTATAAAGTAAAGGGAGAGTAAAATATCAAAAAAATTTTTTTTTTCAAGTCATCACCCTCGATAAAACTCCAGATCCGCATCTGCTAACACTCGACCACCCTACACAGTTTGTTGATAACTAAGTCCACCTATCCTATGTGTAAATGAGTCTGCTTCTTTTCTAGTGAAAACAGAAAGAAGGCTTAGGGTTGTTGCTAGAGTTTAAAAGATTTATTAATGAATGTACTTTTGATACAATTTGATGAAAACGAGAGACCTTCAGTTCTAATTGTTCAAACAATAAACAAAATCAATCAGTTGAGATAAAGACATCACAACACGCTAAGCAAAAAATTCGTCAACTCGCTATTTACATAACTTTAATTTTGCTATTATGAGATATTTGATCTTCTATGTTTTTGCTATCATTGCGACCATTTCACCAGGTAAGTTGAATTTGGTAATAGGTTTTAGGGTATTTTCCATGGACATTGGGCCTCAAAATGCTAAGTAGTTAGAGTATAAATGTTAAAAGCAGGCGAAGACCGGGGTTTTCTTGGATTTCACGGAGTCGACTGATTGGAATATTTACAATTATCTACGATATTACATCATTCAGCAATTTCAGATATAGTTCAGATAAAATAATTTTTCTGTCAAACCCTTTCTGCGAAAATTGAGTCAATCTCAAAAATAGTTGAATGTTATTTTTTCCTACTAAAATGTTTTGTTGATTGATAACATAGTTGTGATATTTGCGCGAAAACTTCAAATGATCAAGGTACGAAATCGGATCTACTTTACAATCACCTTTCCATTATGCATTTCAAAAATTTCTGCAGCTATCTTATCTTAAAATTTTGCGAAAAATTAATGTTTGGTTAGACCTTGATTTAGCCAAATTAATGTACTAAATAGTTTTGTAACCAGGAAAGGTTTAAAGAAGAATTGTTTGCTAATATTTCATGCGGAAAATGCGTAACCATATTTTAGTAACGATGTTTTTCTAAGAATCAGTTTACTTTTTTGCATTCTTGTGTTGATGGCAGGTGGTTTTTGAACTTTTTAGAATATCAAATTTAAAAAATGATTGCATCAAAACTATTTGCTACACCATGCATACAAGTTTTTAGAAAAACCAAAGTTGCTTATTTATCTGCTAGGTTGAAAGGCATATCACATGTTTTGAAAGCTAAAAAAACACTTTTTCTGATTGCGATGAGAAAAAACATGGACTTATTATAGCTTTAACTTCAATTATATGCTTGGACTTTCCAATATGAATTAGCCACTCTGTAATGAATTTGCACGGGCTGAAGGGGGGAGTGATGTAATGTCTCCAACGATTCGACCCCCTCATTACCTAAAGGGTGCCTTATTTGGATCTTTTTTGTTTCAACAAAATTGGGGGTATATCGTGCGCCAAAAAAGGAAATGTAGGCACATTGTAATGTTTTTGGAGAGGTAGGACAATCCGTTTGGTTCCACTGTATAAGAGAGTCAGAGCTTTCAATTACTAAAAACGACGTTTCGAGATATATTTAGAAAAAAAAATCCAGTACATTTCCAGAAATGCATCTGAACACTAAATAACGAAAGCAAAAACAGAAAAGAGCAGAAAAGATTGAAAAAAAATGAAAATCATGATAATAAAAAAAAACAATTTACAAACTTAATAACAGTTTAAGATCTGTTCTCAAAAATTTTGCATTAGTTTTTCTAGCAAGTTTTCAATCAGCCCAAAACAAATGATAGTACCAAAGATCACCTTGCTCCTCAAATCTAGATATGCATAAAAAGGTAAATCTTACAAAGTATAACCAGAATTATGTAATTATTTTTTGATATTAGTTTCCAAAATTACCAGAAAAAAAGTTTTTTTTTATAAGAGACTCCGTTTGATGTGTGTGTGTGTGAGGGTAAGTGTGTGTGTGTGAGAGAGAGAGCAAAGTACACAACAAGACTGCTCGTATCAGGGAAAATAGCAGCTTCCCTTTAATGTCGCTGAAATTATTTTGCTAAAATAATTTTTGATAAGTAAATAAAAATGCCATTTGAAGAAAAGATTATACATTTTGCGTCTAGAAATTAAAAACAAATTTTTTCCCTCTGTTCAATTTGGAGAGATTTTAACTGCCGCTCATGTTTCAATAGCCCAAAACTATTTTCGTCATTTTTTCCAATTTGATTTGAAATGATCAAAGTTATCCCTAATTCAATCCCTTATATCTTTAAAACAATCATCACAGACAGGGCCGGATTTAGGGGGGGGGGGGGGGGGGGGGACGCTCCCTCCTCAGGGATTCGACCCCCTGCCGACCCAAAGGGTCCCCCCTTTGTACTATTTTGAGATATCCATTTTTGGCGACGGACCCTAAAATTTTCTAAAGACGCCTTTGGCGCCAATACATACTAGTATTGAAGGGGAAGCGCACGCCGAAAAAACGCGATTTTTTGGTCCAAAATTTTCCAAAAAGTGCCTAAGAATGCCTTTTTAGCCTGTTTTCTCAAAATTTTGCCTGCCGCGCAGAAAAATTTGAATTTGGCCAAAACGTTGTTTTGGGAGAGCTCGAAAAATCAGTTTGAACGACCTAAAAAAAAGGTCGACAAAATTTTCGAAAATTTTTTGAAAATCCGCCCCCCTCGAGAAAAGCCTAGATCCGCCCCTGATCACAGATGTATTTTTTAATTTGGGCTATCAATATCTTTCAGATGGTAAAAAAAAATAATCTGTCCGAGCAGAGAAATTCCGTTACTATCTGCGAAGTTTGGAAAAAAAAACTTCCATCTGACCTCGTGATGGAAGATGGAAGCTCTTACCGAACTGGAGTTTCAAAGATAATAATCGATGATTTTACTTATTTACTGTAAAGTCTCATTGAATTTCATTTATAATCGATCATAATCGGTTAAAATTGATTCTAATCCCAATATTTTTTACATATTTTAGATCAATATAAACAATTAAAAGAGTTACTATCAATTTTAATGGATTTTTTTAGAGGTTATGATGAAATTTGCTTTTTTCAAAATTATCTTGTTTCCTGTGTAGTTGGGTGGATACAATTTACCTTTCAAATTTTTTCCTTCCCGAAAATAAGATAGCGTGACAAACAGACGGTGTACCTTATCTGAAATTACTCTATGAGTACAGGCCAAAGGTCATAACTCACGGGGGTTCAATGGTTGAACGGGGATATTTAATGCTTGAAGGGGAATGGTTGAATGGTGGATGACTAAACTTAAACTCTACCACTTCTTCTGAACCCCTCCCAAATTTGCCCCCTCCCTATTTCCCCCTCCTCAGTTGAACCCCTTCCCCTCCCCTTCCAGTTTAGTGAACGTGTTGGGGGGTTAAAACATTAGGGGAGGAGGTTTAAATGGAGGGATTGGAGAAAGACATAAAGTTTACATTGAGTAGCGTCGCCCCCCGCTCAATATTAAAAAACGTGAGGAGAGCAGAGGTACACTGTAGACGGGAGGTATGTGTGTGGGGGGGGAGGGGAAGTCAGAAACAAAAACAATTTTTTGATTTTTTTGTTTCATGTTGTTTCATATTTAGTTCTAAATTTATTTTTGATTCGTCATATTTTGCAAAAATCGTTTTTTATGGATTTCTGCTGAAAAAAATTGGTTCTAGTGGAAGAAACATGGCTTATATTGGAACGATTTATTATGAGAAAAAAAACTAAAATATTCCATTAAAAAAGATTTTGAATTTGAAAACTGGCACTGGCA